>NC_060141.1:408932872-409250372 GCF_021461385.2 Schistocerca piceifrons | reverse complement strand
TTGATGTTAGTCAAGAAATCCTTCAATGCGGCACAGACTCCATTATCAACACCTCACTGAGTTTGAACGAGGTCGTGTCATAGGGCTATGAGAAGCTGGAAGTTCCTTCTCTGATATTCCAGATAGACATGGCAGGAATGTATCACACGCACGTCACTGCTGGCGGTGGTGGTCACGAGAATGCACGATCGCAAGAAGTCCGGGCTGCGGAAGGCCACGTGGCACTATGAGGAGGAAAGATCATAGTGTTTGGCGTATGGCTCTGTCGCATTCTGATGTATGTGCAGAAACGAACTCAGTTGGAACCACAGTGACGCAACGAACTGTTACAAATCAGTTACTTCAAGGACAGCCCTGTATCGTGCATTCCACTCACCTCGAATCACCCCGATTTACGACTTCAGTGGTGTCAAGCGAGAGCTCATTGGAGCGCGGGACTGTTAAGTTTTCTGATGCAAGCTGGTTTTCTTCGGTGCCACCGATGACCGGCTGTTGGTTAGGAGGCTAGTTGAGAGCCTGCGTCCCACCTGTCTGCTTGTTAGACATACTGGACCTATTCCTTGAGTTATGGCCTCGGGTGCGATTTCGTATGACTGCAGGAGGACTCACGTGGTTATCCCACGCACCCTGTCTGGAAAATTGTACGTCAGTCTGGTGATTAGACTTGTTATGCCGGCATTCATGAACAGCTTTCCAGGCGGTGTTTTCCAATAGTATATTGTTGTTGTTGTTGTTGTTGTTGTGATCTTCAGTCCTGAGACTGGTTTGATGCAGCTCTCCATGCTAATCTATCCTGTGCAAGCTCCTTCATCTCCCAGTACCTACTGCAACCTACATCCTTCTGAATCTGTTTAGTGTATTCATCTCTTGGTCTCCCTCTACGGTTTTTACCCTCCACGCTGCCATCCAATGCTAAATTTGTGATCCCTTGATGCCTCAGGACATGTCCTACCAACCGATCCCTTCTTCTAGTCAAGTTGTGCCACAAACTTCTCTTCTCCCCAATCCTATTCAACATCTCCTCATTAGTTACGTGATCTACCCATCTAATCTTCAGCATTCTTCTGTAGCACCACATTTCGAAAGCTTCTATTCTCTTCTTGTCCAAACTATTTATCGTCCATGTTTCACTTCCATACATGGCTACACTCCATACAAATACTTTCAGAAACGACTTCCTGACACTTAAATCTATCCTCTATGTTAACAAATTTCTCTTCTTCAGAAACGCTTTCCTTGCCATTGGCCGTCTACATTTTATATCCTCTCTACTTCGACCATCATCAGTTATTTTGCTCCCCAAATAGCAAAACTCCTTTACTACTTTAAGCGTCTCATTTCCTAATCTAATTCCCGCAGCACCACCCGACTTAATTCGACTACATTCCATTATCCTCGTTTTACTTTTGTTGATGTTCATCTTATATCCTCCTTTCAAGACACTGTACATTCCGTTCAACTGCTCTTCCAAGTCCTTTGCTGTCTCTGACAGAATTACAATGTCATCGGCGAACCTCAAAGTTTTTATTTCTTCTCCCTGGATTTTAATACCTACTCCAAATTTTTCTTTTGATTCCTTTACTGCTTGGTCAATATACAGATTGAATAACATCGGAGAGAGACTACAACCCTGTCTCACTCCCTTCCCAACCACTGCTTCCCTTTCATGCTCCTCGACTCTTATAACTGCCATCTGGTTCCTGTACAAATTGTAAATAGCCTTTCGCTCCCTGTATTTTACCCCTGCCACCTTTAGAATTTGAAAGAGAGTATTCCAGTCAACATTGTCAAAAGCTTTCTCTAAGTCTACAAATGCTATAAACGTAGGTTTGCCTAGTAGGCATGGGCTTCGTGTCTATCTTGGCCACTATAATGCGTTCACTATGCTGTTTGTAGTAGCTTACCCGCACTCCTACTTTTTTATTCATTATTAAACCTACTTCTGCATTACTCCTATTTGATTTTGTATTTATAACCCTGTATTCACCTGATCAGAAGTCTTGTTCCTCCTGCCACCGAACGTCACTAATTCCCACTATATCTAACTTTAACCTATCCATTTCCCTTTTTAAATTTTCTAACCTACCTGCCCGATTAACACGCGCGAATATATCGCGTTGTAACTGACTCGTAATATGATCTACAGAGTATCGATATGAACTCTGCTCCATCACCAGATCTGTCTCCAATCGAGCACACATGGGACATCATCAAACAACAACCCCAGCGTCATCCACACACAGCACTAACCGTCCGTGTATTGACGACCAAGTACCACTGGCACGGAACTCCATCATACAAACTGACATCTGGCATCTGAACAATACAATACATGTACGATTGCATGCTTGCAATCAACATTCTGGCGGTTACATTGGTTATTAATGTACCTGTATTTCACATTACAATGACTTATCTCACGCTTACATTAACCTGTGATCTTGTATTGTTAATCACTTAAATATAATACCTAGGCAAATGGATTCCGAAAATTTCATTACTCTACATTAATTACATTTTAGTATTGCTACATTTTCTCCTCATGGTAAGGTGGGGTAGTAGTTTCTTGTAGCTATAAAACACTTGTCCGAGGTCGGATATTAATGTTATATACGTTAAATTACAGGTAATACAAAGGAGCAACTGTTTGCAAAATAGTTTTGTTATTCCATTAATAGTTTTTGAGATATCCGTATTTTAAGAAACGTCCATTTTTGCCATTTGCAAAAATGGTGGGGTAAATCCGACCCCCTATTTGTTTGGCTGATTTTGCGTAAAAATAGTTCTAAATTAATGGTTTTTTTGGGAAATAATTATAAGCAATTATGTTTTTTACATAAATGAACACAACTCATTCAAAAAATAGCAATGTTTAGAGTACTAAATGTACTGAAAGTTAAATGAATGTAAATTTTAATTGAAGAAAGATGATTTCATTGCACGGCGGTGCAACAGCAATGTCGAAATGTTAAAATGACAAGCGACAGCTCGTAAAGACATTCTCATTTGCATTACAGATACTGCTCGGCGAATATCGTTTTGATTGCGTCTTGTCGTTTATCGTTTGTAATTTCGAACCATTTTACTAAAAATAAACAAAAATTCACTTTGTTTCCATAAATAAATAATTCCATACACATAAACGAAAAAAAATATGCGGCCGAATTTACCCCACGGTTTAGCCATGCCAGTTTTCATTTAACACACATAGAAACAATTTACACGAATATTCCAACAAAAACGATACATACACTGAATAGGTCACTAAATGCACTACAAAATGACTTACTGTTTGTTTTGCGATCGTTTTATTTCAAAAGGTAAATCTAGTGATGCAATTTGCACAAAAATTAAATTGAAGCAATCGAAAACACACTTGTTATCTTTTTGAGTGTCTTAGTATCAAACACGGTAAAGCTGTCAAGGTGACATTTTCGTTATTTCGAATGCTCTATATCGTAACACTAATGCGAAATCGCTCCGCTTTACCCCACATAGTGCTTGATTTGCAAAAAAGGAGGTTTCAGTACTATTACCTTCCTGGGGATGTTTTCTAAATTTTAGACGTCCTAAAACGTTACTTTAACTCTTTTTGTATCGTCAGTGGTATTGGTATGACGTACCTGTGCTTTCCGTCACAAATCAAGCCAGTTTCTCTCCTGAGAGTTGTCGGACGCATTTTCTCCGGGTTTTGAGCAAATATTTGTAATATCGTATTTGCATTGCGTATCTGGAGTCAGCCCAAATAGATACTGCTCATCATGTCCGTCAGGAGACGTCCAGAATCGGCGGGAAGCGTCGGTTTGTTTCCCGTTGCAAACAAAATTATTTTTAAACGGAATTTTGCGTGCCTATTCGATATAGCCGTCACAGATTAGTCTAGTGCGATATTTATTTTATCTATATTTGTTAACAGCAACAGTAAAACATGGGCATTACCAGCACTCCCAGCCATTGCTTTCTGTTACTGGCATGCAGCAGCGCTGCTCATTCACTGTTGGAGTGCTGGTAATTCTGCGCGTTTTACTGTTCCTGTTAATGCAAACTGATAAAATGAAAGTCGCACTAGACTATATTTGACTCCTCTATCGAATGCTTCAGAAGTAATTTTGCTTTTAACGGGGAATAAACAGGCGTTTCCCATCGACACTGGACGTCGCCTGAAAGACATGATGAGCAGTATTTGTTTGGACTGACTCGACTGACACATTTCAAAATGCAAATGTCTGCCGAAACATTTGAAAAAGTGCGCCTGGCGCCTCTTAGGATGGACACACGTTATATGCATGGTGTTTATAGTTAAACTTTCGCTACTTTAGCTAGTGCAGACAGAGAACTATTTATCGTATGGGTGCCAAAATTTATAGGAGTAATGTTCAGGCTGAAAGCTGCATGATTTGTGTTGTTAGTAGTGTTAGTTTCATGACTTTCCGTTAGACACCGGTACTGTTACGACGACGTATGTTTGAAAGACAAGTATCATTGTGCATTACAATTGCAAACAGTCGGCATGGGTAAGGAATAGGTTATCAAAACAGCAGCAGTACTGATTCAGCTCTTCGAGAGCATCGAAGCATTAAAGGAATACGGCGAGGTCCTTTTTTCATACTGGGGTTGAAAAATATGATTCGAAAGTCCGAATTAACTTACGATTTTGGAATTGCTCTTGAGAAGGCACATTGCCAATTGCGCGACAAATTGTAGCAGAAGTTATTGTTGCAATGGCAGAGAATGTTAAACGTCATGTGGTGTCTTCAAGCAGTGCACGAGCTGTGCATGCATTCCATGGTTCACCGTTCGAAAAATGCTGCGAACAGTTGTAGAATGGTGTTTCTAGCGTGATTCCAGGCTGTCGTGGACGTGAATGGTAATCCCTTTCAGCAACTTTTTAAATTTGTTTTGTAAATATGGTACGTAATTAACAAATTATACATGTCACGTAAAAATTAAAAAGTGTTACTTACATTGGTATACTCTTTATTTCTCTTCCGCATGTCCTTACAAATGTTTCCACAAAGTTTCGTTGTCGTGCAATCACCCATTCTTCATGAGGGCCTTCTCAAATAACAAAAGTTTAATTATATATAAATATATATCTATATGCTACTACTGATAGGCTGCTCTGAGTGTAGTTTAAATCAGAGGAAGATTTGTTTCGACTTTAATAGTGCAATGGTTGCACACACAATGTTCGGCTATGCTTTCAGTAGGATCGCCTGCAACAGTTTCCTTTGTTTAATGGATGAGGCCTATCACCTCAGTCTAATTACGATTTGCACTACTACAGTTTGATCGCAGTTCGAGCTCATGCGGAGACTCATTGACAGCTGTTGTTCCTGTCCCTATTCGCGAATGTAACAGGGAGAATGGAAACGAGTAGGGTTACCAGAAGCACCCACCGACACACATCGTCAGTCGTAACAAAACACACTTCACAGATTCTTTTTTTTTTAATTTTTAATCTGCATTCTCCACACGAAATGTTGAGTCGGCTGCGTAGAGATGCAGCCCGTTGCACAGTTTCTGTTCTATTCGTCCAAATCAAACTTTCTATCTAACCTGTCATGCTATGTCCGTTTTTACGTTAAACTGAATGATACTAGCTTGAACAAGTAAATCATCCATTCTGTATAGTTTTAAAATTTTATATACACAGTATCTGATAAAATGTATCCTAACACCGCCATGTACTGTGGAACGGACCATTAGATGTCATGAGGGGCGAACCCGCAAGTACAAAACGACGCAGTGCGTGGATTTCTGAACGATTCCGTATTTCTGGATTTCCGGAAGGCTTTTGACACTGTACCACACAAGCGGCTCGTAGTGAAATTGCATGCTTATGGAACATCGTCTCAGTTATGTGACTGGATTTGTGATTTCTGTCAGAGACGTCACAGTTCGTAATAATTGACGGAAACTCATGGAGTAAAACAGAAGTGATGTCGGGGGTTCCCCATGGTAGTGTTATAGGCCCTTTGCTCTTCCTTATCTATATAAACGATTTGGGAGACAATCTGAGCAGCCGTTTCCGGTTGTTTCCAAATGACGATGTCGTTTATCGACTAATAAAGTCATCAGAAGATCATAACAAATTGCAAAAATTTAAAAAAGATATCTCAATGGTGCGAAAAGTGGCAGTTGACCCTAAATAACGAAAAGTGTGAGGTCATCCAAATGAGTGCTAAAAGGAACTCGTTAAACTTCGGTTACACGAAAAATCAGTCTAATCTAAAAGCCGTAAATTTAACTAAATATCTAGGTATTACAATTACGAACAACTTAAATTGGAAGGAACATATAGAAAATGTTGTAGGGAAGGCTAACCAAAGACTGCGTTTTATTGGCAGGACACAGAAAATGTAACAGACCTACTAAGGGGACTGCCTACAGTACGCTTGTCCGTCCTCTTTTAGAATACTGCTGCGAGGTGTGGGGTCCTTACCAGATAGGACGGACGGAGTACATCGAAAAAGTTCAAAGAAAGGCAGCACGTTTTGTATTATCGCGAAATATGGAAGAGAGTGTCACAGAAATGATATAGGATTTGGGCTGAAAATCATTAAAAGAAAGGCGTTTTTCGTTACGACGGAATCTTCTCACGAAATTCCAATCACGAACTTTCTCCTCCGAATGCGAAAATATTTTGTTGACACCGACCTACATAGGGAGGAACGATCACCACGATAAAATAAGGAAAATCAGAGCTCGTACGGAAAGATATAGGTGTTCATTGTTTCCGCGCGCTATACGAAGTTGGAATAGTAGAGAATTGTGAAGGTGGTTCGATGAATCCTCTGCCAGGCACTTGAATGGGATTTGCAGAGTATCCATGTAGATGTAGATGTTGTTGTGCTGTGAGTGACTTCGAGCGTGGACTACTCATTCAATGTCACCTGAGCAACAAAGCCATCAGCGACATTTCAACACATCTAAAGCTGCCCAGGAGGACTGTTGGTGATGTGACTGTGAAATGGCAATGCAAGAGAAGTACGACAGCTAATCGAGATCGAACAGATATCATGTACTGACAGACAGCGTCCATCGAACATCACGGAGGGTTCCTGTAAGAAATCGTACCAGCAGTCCACCTAGCACAATGACTGCAGCAACGCTGGAGTAAGGAGCGGCGGCACTGGACGGTGGATGACTGGAAACGAGTCATTTGGAGTGATGAATCACGCTGCACTTTGTGGCAATCCGACAGAAGGGCCTGGGTTTGGCAAATGGCTGCAGAACTTTACCTGCCATCATGTGTAGTGCCAACAATAATGAACTGAGGAGGTGGTGTTACGGTGCATGTGTTCGTGTTTTGGGTGTGGACTCCGTATTGCGCTTAAGAAAAAATTTAATGCAGAAGGGAGCACAATCTACTGCTTGCGCTAGAGGATGATTGATTGTGTTCGACATGAAGATTTACCTAGTCACAAGCAGCATATGCGAGGCAATGGTCTGTAGACAATAACATTCATGAAATGGACTGGCCTGCTCAGAGTTCCGTCCTGAACACAGTGGAATGCCTTAGAGATGAGTTAGTGTCAGCTCGGCTCCAGACTCCAGCTTCCAACGTGACGTCAGTACCTTCACGGGCTTGAACTTGTAACCTCCCCCTCACTTATCGACCTTAATGACAGTGAAAAATTAAACCGCGTGTACCTAATGGAAATTTGAGAAAAAGCAATCGTCACCGAAGTTAATCTGTCGGTAAAGAGGGAGGAAAGGGTTACATCTAAATGAAAGGAAAAATGCAAATGAAACTGGTGGAAATTAATTTTGAAAAGGGGTAAAGTTAATGAAGAAAGTAAATGTGCGGCCGTTACGTTAACAATTAACTAGCGGTAATTAGATATTTGAGATTTGGGGGAAATTACGGTCGCCAGTCCTAAGGACAATTACTATAGTATCTGAAAAAGAAAGGTAATTACACATATAATTAGCACTAGAAGCGTGGCAACTGAAGGTTGACACGTATAGTGTGAAAACTGAAAGTTTGTCAGAAGTAATAACTTTCGCTGCACTCTGACTTAATTTAGCAAAAGAATTAATAAAACCGGAAAACTGAAAGTTAATTTAGTGACTGAAATTAATAAGAAGCTTTCTTTCTTAAGCACATCGAAATTCAGTAAAATACGGTTAGTCTTGGACTACCTCAACAATCATTTCAAAAGCTACTTGAATCTACGCAACTTAGAAATAAGAGAATTAACTTCGAACTTGAATTAAATGATTCTGAACAATTAACAATAGTAAAATTTAGTACGTACCAAGCTGAGCTGCAGTCACAGGTAACTAAAATACGGTAACAAAACTCGCACTCTTAATTTGTGCTTGTGCAATCTAAATATTGTAGCCAGCTGAACTTTGAAATTAAAGCAGTGAAATCGAATGGTGCTGGCGTTTGAATTTCAACGACCCTCGGGCTCATTTCGGAAAAGGAAGGGACCCTGCTTGGCAATGCAATTGGGACAATGAGCAACAAAGGTTCATGCTAAGTTGCTGTAATTTTGCGAGGCAAATGGAACAATTTGAAAAGCTGAGGTCTGCCATACAGTTCTGAAACTTTACGTGCTTTTAGTCTTCCTTGTTGGTTGATTGAAGGTTTGAAGCCGTCGATCGAGGAGGTGGCGACAGTCACTCATTGTCGGCCGTCGCTGTTGCAGAAGCTGGATGTTGGCGCGCCTTCTTCTCGACACGGTCACCAGGCGAAACGGGCTCTTGATGTGCGCCAGCTAATGCTTCCCGTCCGCGACACCATGTCAGAAACTATCATCGCGAGTCGAGCGCAATTACATACTGCCAAACCCCGAAAGCGCGGCAACTCGCGGGAGCGTCACACAACACACCTGCTCCACTCGCTACTCCAGCCAGACTCTTTCTGCCCGCGCTCCACGCGGCAGAGTTCACACTACCAAAGATCCTACACACTTTGATTCTTCACACGACCCATCGATGTAATCGTTCGATAGCAGTTTTCCCTAGGCAAGACCCAGCGTAAAAATACAAATAATATTTACGAAACAAACCAATTATACATCGACATGAGTGCATAAATATATATATATACAAACAGTAAAACAATTACAATATATAAAGAGACAGAAATTTCATATCTTGAGGTAACAAAACAAGGAAAAAAATAATAGTACAATAGATGGAAATAGGAGGATATGCATTTCCGGCGTTACACGTGCCCCACATTGTCTGAGGATGTTCGTGTAACGTAAACAGACTCAGAAAATGTCCCAAAAAAGAAACAGCGGAAATGCATATGCTCAAAACATCAACAAAATTTAGCATTCTTCTAATTAAGCATAAATAAATTTGTAGACAATAATAATTGAGTGGAGAAACTCCTAATCTTATTCCACTCTGTCATCTTGCACAAAATAAAACAGGTTGACAACATATCAAAATTCATAGAAAACATAGAAAACGGTTTAGCTATTCCAAAATCATTAAAATTCGTAACACTATAAGAAATGGAATACTATTTGCAAAATTGATCAGAGTACATGGTCATAAAAAACAGGTAGATCAAAATACGCAAATTAATAATTAATTACATAAAATACACATTTTTACATAACCCTTTCATAATTAATATTCTCGTCATGGGAGTCCATTAAACGCTAAACAAGAAAATAACACACATCAGATCGAAAAAAACATAAATATTGACAGCAGAATTCTTTCACATCAGCTGTCCGGGAAGAAAAACTATTCCGCCTTTCGTACTCGCAAGTACAAAGAATGCCGACAGCGGCACAAGAGCCAACAGCGGCACAAGAGCCGACAGCGGCTCGCCTCGCCGGTATTGTTGCGCCCGCGTGTGCGGCACGCTTGATCTCACTCGCCCTTGTGACGGCGTTTCCAGAACGTCCGTTTCACTGAATTCTTTAGGATAAACTCACTCCCGAGTAATCTCAAGGAGTCCCTTAATACTATCACAGTGGATAACTCAACACTGTCCATCATCACACGCATGTACTAGCCTGAAACTTAAAACAGCGTCTAAGTACATCGGCAATGACTAGTAAAACACATATTCATGAAATCTTACAGCTAGTTACAAAATCATATTTACGTTGCTTAATCTACTGTGACTCAGCTGAAAACTTAAACTAGCAGCTTGGATTTTTCAGTTGATTAGATCATGATTAATTTGATTAAAATTAAATTGATTAATCAAAATTAATTACTTATTAATTACAACTTCTTTAATGACCTTGGTCAGTCAAAAGCATCGCCACATGGCACATCCTTAAATCTTACACTCTATATCTACATACTGTACAAATTACCCTATCTGTGGTACTAATCATTTCGTATACCTAATAGCTTTCCAGAGCTTGGATACTCTAAGCAATAAGCATTTGTGTGAGGTATACCAATGACTTTATATGATCCATTATAAACAAACTTAAATTTAGAGATTTCATTGTCTATCTCGCTCGATTTCTCATGAGCTTTTACAAGTACTAAGTCTCCGATCGCAAACTTAGCAAAACGCGCTTTAGCGTCATGACGTATGCGAGCATCGGCTTTAAGCTTCATTACTTCTCGCAAACGATCTTTTTTCACACCAATACTAATGTCAATCCGTGGAGGGAATTTGATTATCTCTTCCACTAAGCTTTCTACACTTTTGTCAATGCAGAGATTCCTCACTTTACGGCAGTTCAAATTCATACCTACATCAATACCATCCGGCCAGTTAACAATGTGTATAGGCTGGTATTGCCTATGCACACCGTCTCCTGCCTCGTCAAAACTAACTACTATTGTTTTATCTTGGGACGTACATGTCAAAGTTTTGCTTTCGCAATTAATCACTGCACGGTACTTTAATAGCCAATCTAACCCGATAATTACTTCCGCAGTTAAGTCTGGCACGACGACAAACTCTTGTTCAAATCGTGCCCCACATATCTCGAAGTTGACAAAAATCTGTTTTGTGACCGGTTTACTGGCCTTCCCAGTAGCACCGATAATTTTCACTCCTGTTACTGGCATAACTACGATGCCAGGTCTGTCCTTCAGTAACTCAAATATTTTCCCAGATACAGCACTCAATTCTGCACCGGTGTCAATCAACACGTTTAGTTGTAGGTCGTGCGTATTAACAGACACTACTACCCGTCTACACTTGTCCTCGACTGTTTCTTTATTTTCCCACAGTAAATCCTCGTCTATATCCAGGTCATTCCAGAAAAAACCATCCAGCTTTGATCCTAAATCCGGTTTATCTGGCGGCTTTTTCAGCCTCTGTTCACATACAGTTTTAATTTCAACACGTTTGTCCTGAAGCTTAGTCTCTAGCTTCGCCTCCAGTACCGAAACCTTTTCCTGTAACTCGTCAACTAGTGAGTGTTGCTTTGCTATCAATTCACTAGTTGTCACCTTCGTTGATTCCTCTTTAGCCAGATTGATCTCATCTGCCAATCTACCTGGAGAAATGTGCCCAGTAGTATCTGCAATTACTTCCTCTGGATCTGCGCACCCCAAACTGCTACCGTCTGACCGTATAACGTCAGCTCTAACCTCATACACGCTGTAATCTACGTGCTTCTCTACCAATCGTGTCCGGCTACCACTAAAATTTTCATAATCTTTCTCCTTAATACTCTCGCAATGTTTAAACTGGATGTTCGCGTCGGATGGGTCGGCTACTTCTACCACTACAACTTTCGGTAAAGTCTGCCGGTTAGGGCCAGAACTTTCCGTTACTACTTCAACATCCAACTCTTGCGGGACGAAACACGACGCATCTTGCTCGTGCTCCCCGTTAACATCAACTATTTCTAGTAAAGTCTGCCGGTTAGGGCCAGAACTTTCCATCACTTCACAATCACTATCTTCCTGCGGGACGAGACGCGGCAAATCCTGCCCGTGCTCCCCATAAACACTTCTCCCGTACAGGCCCCTATAATCTTTTAGTTCGTCGTATAAGCGACCGAACTGCCTTAACCAGACCTCATCCCTCTCTGCATCCGCTCGCTCGATGACGGACGTTTTATCCGACATCTGATCTTCTTTCAACACTTGCGAATCATTCTTAAACTCAATCTCCAGTTCCACTGTGGGTGTTACAGCTGGCACTTTATAATCGATTTCCGGAACACTACTTAAATTGTTCTCACTGACAGTGAATGTATTTTCTACTGCCGTGTCTACAGCTGATCTACTACTTGTGGGCGCACTCCTTTCTCCTAATACTGGCACACTCTCCCGCCGTTGATTATTCCATACGGAATTTTCATAACGACGACACCTGTGTTTTCTCCTGTTATTGGGCCGCCAAAATTTCTCCACGCCCGGTCGGCCCCTCACCGGCGCGGCTAATGGTTTCCCTGTCTCGTCCCAGCAGATACGCTCCCCGGATGCTGCTGAGGCGGCTGATCACACCCTCTGGCGTTATTACTATTCTGTGAAGCCCGTATCACGTTAGTGTGATACTGGTTTCCGTCATTCCTGTTATTATTTGCATTGTACCGATTGTTATTACGGTCCGAACCATTATTGTTATTGCTGCCATGGTTGCGGTATGCATTATTCCCATGGTTATCGTTGTTGTGGTTGCTGTGGTACCCGTTGTTGTTACCACGGCCTCTACCACTGTCGCGATTATTGCGCCAATTGTCCTCATCCTCCACTCTTTCCAGGAAATCATTTATTGTTCTGTAATTGCTTCCTACGTAGCGTTTTGTATCATCTGGAAGCTTCATGTAGAGTTCCCAGACTATTTCGGATTCCGTGCGGCGATCACGCAAATAATCCAACTTGCGGATCCAGCCCTCACAAAACTCCTTCATCGAACCGCGCGAATTCGCATCGAAAGGCCTCGATGCGACAAATTCACGCCAGACACTTTGCTGTTTTTGCTCTGACCAGTATTCAGCCAGAAACAAATTTTTAAATTCGTCAAAAGTCAGGTCCGTAATGTTGAGGTTTAAGCCCCAACGCTTGGCATCACCAGCCAACACATCAATAATCGCATTAATTTTTCTCTCATTAGTCCATGATCTGGGTAAAACTCTTTCACAATTTTTAATGAAATCCGTCGGGTGTATACCGCCTTTTTTCAAGGGGTCGAACCGCTCCTCTTTCGTCAACAACTCCGAACTATGTGCACAGATTGGCACATAGCTCTGTTTTTCGTCAAGTTTCCTTTCTAATTCCGACACCCTCGTAATCACTTGGCAAGTGGTTGTCGCAAGCGTTTCCACTTCCCTCTTTTTCTCTTCGCAGGTGTTAGCCTGCTTCGTCACTTTGGTATCTACTTCGGATACTAAAGCCTTTAAAGTTTCCACCTTCTGTTGATCCTCTTTTCTCACTAATTGAATTTGTTCCGTCACCTTATTCTCGATGATCGGAGCAACTGCGTCTCCTACACTTTTCTCGATTCTGCTAATTTCGGAATCAAAACGAGTATTTACGCTCGCAATTTCCGCCTGAACGCCTATCATTTCCTGTTTAAGATTACCGATTTCGGTATTAATTACAACAATATCTTCTTTGATTTTATCAACTTTTGTGTTAACAACTCCAACATTGTTGATAACAACGTTAATAGCTTTGTTCTGATTGTCTAGCATCCGTTCAAATTTTTCAGACTGAGCTTCTTGCTTGGCAGCCTGAGCTTCTTGTTTGGCAGCCTGATCTTCTTGCTTGGCCGATTGACTCTTGATTTCGTTAATCAAAACATTCAATAAATCAGTTAAATTCCCGGAAACTACCGGTTTTACTTCCGTAGCGGCTTCCTCTTTAATTGTCCCCCCGTATTCGTCATCAAGGGATTCAGATTTGATTTTCACTTCTGATTCCGAAACATTTTCTAAAGTTTGGAATTCCATTTCTGCTCTTTGTTGCGTTTCGGCGGTCGCATCTTTCATGCTAGCCGCCTGCCCCGGAACAATGGGTACCGCTGTGCGCGTTTCCCACTGTTCGACCGATTGTTCCGTATCCAAGTCTACCAAATTTTGGTAATTGTTGCCTTCACTCATTTTAATAATTTTCAATATAAATGCCAAATCTCAAATCTAATTAGGATTCCTTACACTAATATTCTCGCGGACGTATCGACCATTTCGTAACCAGTACTTTGTTACGAGATTTGTACAATGCAAAATTCGTGTCCAGAACAACCTCAAATTTGAAGATTGTCCTGTCACCAGGTCGCCACGTGTAACCTCCCCCTCACTTATCGACCTTAATGACAGTGAAAAATTAAACCGCGTGTACCTAATGGAAATTTGAGAAAAAGCAATCGTCACCGAAGTTAATCTGTCGGTAAAGAGGGAGGAAAGGGTTACATCTAAATGAAAGGAAAAATGCAAATGAAACTGGTGGAAATTAATTTTGAAAAGGGGTAAAGTTAATGAAGAAAGTAAATGTGCGGCCGTTACGTTAACAATTAACTAGCGGTAATTAGATATTTGAGATTTGGGGGAAATTACGGTCGCCAGTCCTAAGGACAATTACTATAGTATCTGAAAAAGAAAGGTAATTACACATATAATTAGCACTAGAAGCGTGGCAACTGAAGGTTGACACGTATAGTGTGAAAACTGAAAGTTTGTCAGAAGTAATAACTTTCGCTGCACTCTGACTTAATTTAGCAAAAGAATTAATAAAACCGGAAAACTGAAAGTTAATTTAGTGACTGAAATTAATAAGAAGCTTTCTTTCTTAAGCACATCGAAATTCAGTAAAATACGGTTAGTCTTGGACTACCTCAACAATCATTTCAAAAGCTACTTGAATCTACGCAACTTAGAAATAAGAGAATTAACTTCGAACTTGAATTAAATGATTCTGAACAATTAACAATAGTAAAATTTAGTACGTACCAAGCTGAGCTGCAGTCACAGGTAACTAAAATACGGTAACAAAACTCGCACTCTTAATTTGTGCTTGTGCAATCTAAATATTGTAGCCAGCTGAACTTTGAAATTAAAGCAGTGAAATCGAATGGTGCTGGCGTTTGAATTTCAACGACCCTCGGGCTCATTTCGGAAAAGGAAGGGACCCTGCTTGGCAATGCAATTGGGACAATGAGCAACAAAGGTTCATGCTAAGTTGCTGTAATTTTGCGAGGCAAATGGAACAATTTGAAAAGCTGAGGTCTGCCATACAGTTCTGAAACTTTACGTGCTTTTAGTCTTCCTTGTTGGTTGATTGAAGGTTTGAAGCCGTCGATCGAGGAGGTGGCGACAGTCACTCATTGTCGGCCGTCGCTGTTGCAGAAGCTGGATGTTGGCGCCCCTTCTTCTCGACACGGTCACCAGGCGAAACGGGCTCTTGATGTGCGCCAGCTAATGCTTCCCGTCCGCGACACCATGTCAGAAACTATCATCGCGAGTCGAGCGCAATTACATACTGCCAAACCCCGAAAGCGCGGCAACTCGCGGGAGCGTCACACAACACACCTGCTCCACTCGCTACTCCAGCCAGACTCTTTCTGCCCGCGCTCCACGCGGCAGAGTTCACACTACCAAAGATCCTACACACTTTGATTCTTCACACGACCCATCGATGTAATCGTTCGATAGCAGTTTTCCCTAGGCAAGACCCAGCGTAAAAATACAAATAATATTTACGAAACAAACCAATTATACATCGACATGAGTGCATAAATATATATATATACAAACAGTAAAACAATTACAATATATAAAGAGACAGAAATTTCATATCTTGAGGTAACAAAACAAGGAAAAAAATAATAGTACAATAGATGGAAATAGGAGGATATGCATTTCCGGCGTTACAAACTCTTGAGGACGAATGAGCTGCCATTCCTCCAGAGACATTCAGACATCTCATTGAAAGCGACGAGGAGAGTTCAAGTCATCGTAAAGGTTTCGGGAGGGGACTTCCGACATTAATGTTCCCAGATACTTCTGATGAGATACTGTATTTGTTCCGGCGTAACGACAAGCACCGGCACGAAGATGAAGAACGCAAGAGCAGAGAAGGCTGAGAGATGACGTCGGCCAACAGTACGCTGGCTAGGAACTCACCACGAGGGGAGCGGCCTCTAGCCGAAGACAATATAAACGCCACTCCTGCCAGCCTCGGCCGGACAGCAGAAGACGCGCACTAGCAGACCCGGACCAGAAACCACGCAGTAAAAGAGAGGCGCTAGATGGTTAGTTGGTTGGTTTGATTTGTATAGGGACCAAACTGAGTAGTCATCAGTCCCTTGTTCCATTGAACCAAGTCCATGGGATAAAATGGGAAACAAACAGTACACATCACAGGAATTCTAGATGGACGAAAAAAAAGAAAACACGAAGCTGAGCACACGGGGGACAACAGAAGACAAGCACAGACACGCAAGAGACAGGCAGAAGACCTTAAAACAGGAGAGAAGATGTCCTGGGCTGGCCGATCACGAGGATAAAAAGGATGTGTGTTCAAATGTATGTGAAATCTTATGGGTCATCAGTCTCTAAGCTTACACACTACTTAACCTAAATTATCCTAAGGACAAACACACCGTCCGCAGTTCGTGGTCGTGCGGTAGCGTACTCGCTTCCCACGCCCGGGTTCCCGGGTTCGATTCCCGGCGGGGTGAGGGATTTTCTCTACCTCGTGATGACTGGGTGTTGTGTGAAGTCCTTAGGTTAGTTAGGTTTAAGTAGTTCTAAGTTCTAGGGGACTGATGACCGTAGCTGTTAAGTCCCATAGTGCTCAGAGCCATTTGAAACATTTTTTTTTTTTTTTTTTGACAAACACACACACCCATGCCCGAGGGAGGATTCGACCTCCGCCAGGACCAGCTGTAAAAAGGATGAGCCAGCCACTCTGCAACACATTAAAATCTCTAAACTAAAAGTACTAGGGTAGGAAGCACAGGGAGACAAGGAACAGGAGCTAAAGCTTAAACCGAAGAATAAAAACCAGCGTCATGTAAAAAACGTAAAATCAAGTTAGCCTTGGAGGCATCGTCTCCTAAAATCGAAGGAAGTGCGCCAGGAAAATTAAAATTCCGTCACAGAACGGCTAGATGTGGCCAGTCCAACAAAATGTGGACCACTGTCAGACGGGAACCGCAGCGAAAACATGGCGGGGCCTCACGCAGAAGATAGCCATGCGTCAGCCATCTGTGGCCGATGCGAAGGCCGCAGAGGACCATAGAGTTCCTGCGAGAAGTTTTCAGAGAAGACTTCCACTCATGTGTGCTCTCCTTGATGACGCGGAGTTTATTGGGCGTAACTAACAAGGGGAGGCCACGACGTTTCGAACGCGGATTTACTGTAAACTTCGTACACTCGTAGTACTCCATGAGGACAACAAAATGTGTAAGCAGTAACGCATACTTCTCAAGCGTTACTGAGAAAATCGCAAGATAATTTCGGTCGTCAAATACATACCTGTGCGTGGCCATTTTTACCATGAAGCGGCTGCAGCCGAGTGGTGCCGGCACGGTAGCTCCGCGTGCTCGGTCATAGCGTGAGCTACCCTTTCCAATACAAGAACTCAGCGAACGGATCAACGAACAAACAACGGGTGACAGCGGACGTCCGCCCTGAACAAATTCAACGAACAATATAGAACAAAATATTTTTTTAAGAATAGCTGGTTGGCGTTCAAGCCGCTGGATCGAGTTCCGTTCGACAGTTTTTTTTTTTTTATTTTCAACACAGTCATTTTCTTTACTATTTATATTACAACTGATATAATGGGAAAAATACGTGTAATCGGATGAACTTTTATTAAATGTACAGTGTTATTTGGCAGTCTACTAATTTTTACTATCACAAATAATATAACATTCATAACTATCGACCAGTAAACGACCAAACGCATAAAGTGATACTGAAAATGTATGCTTGTCCGTGAATTCAAAACGGTTCGTATTTAATCGAAAGAGAACGGGAAATTGCTTCTCGGAAGACGCTATTAAAATACACTCGATACTGCATAACCAATTATCAGCGGCCATTTTTAAGGAAATACTGCGTTATGCGTGGTCTGCTTCCAAATTATCGTCTGAAAGAGAGGTTTTTGAAAATGTTAACGAGGTTTGTTTTTCCACGGAAAACGTCAAAAGACCTTGAGTATGCGGAAACGTAGCATTTATTCAATGCACCTGGTGCCGTTTAACTTGATGTTTTCCATGTTTTTACGAAAAATACCATCCTGCCACTTGTACTCGTAATGTGGAAAGCCACGATTAATTGTACATTTTCGAAAGCCGTCTGTGCCGGTCAAAACTTGGAGGTAACAAGTCGTTTCGGGCTGCTTTCAGGTATAAAGGATTTCTCAAATCACGGAAAAGCATACATTTTGAGTATCACTTTATGCGTTTGGTCGTTTACTAGTCGATAGTTCTGAATATTACATTATTTGTGATAGTAAAAATTAGTAGACTGCCAAATAACATCGTAAATTTAATAAAAGTTCATCCCATTACACGTATTTTCCCCATTATATCAATTGTAATATAAATAGTAAAGAAAATGACTGTAATAAATGAAAAGCACCAGTTTGCTTTTGTTCTACAATATTGTAGAACAAAAGCAAACTGGTGCTTTTCATTTATTTTTATAATGTTGTTGTACCAAGAACCGACGGAAGATTCTGTTAATATGAAAATGACTGTGTTGAAAATAAAAAAATAAAAAAAAAACAGACGGACGGGACTCGATCCAGTCACCAGTGATTACGGAGCTTGAGCGCTAACCACTTTTTGTTTTTTTTAAATTTTTTTAATAATCTTTACTGAACAAACTAAAAGTACATATACATTCACTATGCAAGAGTTCTTCAAGGTACCGTTTAAACATTAACAAATGACTGTTAGTTAAACAAAAAAATACTGAAAAAAACATTAAATACAACAAAATATAACATATTCTGTCTTCTTCCTTTTTTGTTTTTTTATTATTTTTTATTTGTTTTTTTGGTCGATGCATGAGTACGTGGATAAGGGCGTTGCATCATGTGACAGGTAGGCATGGCACACACCAACTTTGAGGGGGGTCAAGGAAGACGCTGCGGAGATAACTGGTAAAAGTTTGTCGGTAAGATGGTTTTCGGGTGAGGGTGCTATGCGCGGTTACAACTTTGAACCAGAATTCAAGGACTGTGTGCGGACCACTCTGAAACAGGTATTCTAAAGCCTGTCCTCGAAACCAGATTAGGGTATGGTGCTTAGCAAGAGGGTAGTGAAATGTCTGGGGCAACAACAGGAAATCCGGGGTTACCGTCGTTGGCGGGACACGGAGGTAAAAGCCCACGATTCGTTGGATGAGGAGCCATACGTTTTGTTTCAGGGGGCACGTAAGACGGTGCTCGTCGGTGTCTTCGAGCTGACAGTCAGGGCAGAGTGGGGAGGTGGCCAGTCCTATGCGATAAAGTCGACTATTAGTCGGGAATTTTCCATAAACTAAAACATATCAGAGTGCATACACAGACGACGGTAAATAGGTTGCATGCACACACCCCCAAACCGTTCGCCAGTTAATGTCAGGATGCTGTAGCACCATGGGGTCGCAAGGGTTGGACAGCATAAACAAACGATAATAATCTTTTGTACGAGGAGGACGGGTGACTGGAAGATCGGCCCGAACGTAGCTGAGTTCTATGAAACAATTGGCGACGTGGTACAATAGTGTAGAAATAGATGCCACATTGATCGGTGGATCGAGAGAAGCTGGTCGGAGGATATCTAAGAGACTGCGTATTAAGGATGGGACAGGGCCCCGCCAGTGCCACAATATAGTATGGACAAAAAGTGCAAAAGATTGTGCCCGCACGTTGACGAGTCCGAGGCCACATTTTGCAGGAGGCAGTGTTAGAATGTTGTAGCGGACTTTGGAAACAGCCCCTGCTGACACGAAATATCCAAAGGCTGATTGGATGCGGCGGCCAAGGAGTAACGGCATTGGAAGGATCTGGGCGACGAGTACCAGTTTAGGGATGACATACATGTTGACATAGCAAACACGTTGCACTTGGTTCAAGTTACGGTGCACTTGACCGCGGACATGGTGCCAAATCGACTGCTAAAGGCGCCGGTAAGTGAGGGCTACCGTGCGGTGTGTGGAGCTCGTAAATTCGGTACCCAAGTAACGAAGGGTGGTACTCACTGGGAGTGGGGTCGCCACCATAGCCGGGAGGCCGCGCCCAATGTGCATCATAGTCGATTTACGGACATTAAGAATGCTACCAGAAAGACGTCCATACTGGTGGATCCATTGGATGGCGTCATTGAGTTACGTGGAGGAGCAGGTGAGAAAGAGGAGGTCGTCCGCATAAGCCCTGCAGTGAAATGTGCATTCACGTAAAATGAGACCTTGCAGTCTAGAGGTAAGACCAGTGATGAGGGGCTAAAGTGCAATGGCACATGGTAAAGTAGACATAGGGCATCCTTGACGCACAGAGTGGCGTGTAGGAATCGGTCCTACAAGTCTCCCATTGACTTGTACCTTCGACACCGCGGGAAGTAATAACCGGCGTATGGCATCGACAAAGAGTAATGAGAACCCCATACGTGTCGCCACCATGAGGAGGAATGGGTGTCGAACGCGATCAAAGGCAGTCGTGAAATCGATGGACACCAGTGCTGCACGAAGGCGACAAACTGACGCCAGTGCGATGAGGTCACGGCATTCTCCTAGGGCTGTTTATAAGGTGGCCCCACAACCACGTGCAGTCTGCTCCGGTGAAAGGACCGTAGGTAAGACGGTGCGTATGCGCGCTGCTAAGAGGCGTGCATAGATTTTATAGTCTGCATTCAGTAGTGTAAGGGGGGCGATATGCAGAGACATGGACCCTCCCTTCGGCTTAGGCACAGGTAGAAGAATGCCAGTGACGAATTCAAGTGGAATTGGGAAGGACGGAGTAAAGAGTTCCTGAATCATTTCCGTCCAGCGAGGAAGAATTAACGTGGTGAACGCCCGCTAAAACTCCACTGGGAGACCATCTGGTCCTGGTGATTTGTTCTTGGCCCCTTTGTTGATCGCATCTACCGCCTCTTCTGCGGTGGTTGCAGACATCATGGACGTTGACTCCGCTACGGTGAGGGTCCGATCAGGGGAAGGACGGAGATCATCAGGAATTGGCGTTGCCATCCGTTCATCATCATAAAATTGGCGATAATGTTCAGCAAAGGCAGACACCACTGCCGGTGTTGTGTTTGGTGAACACCATCGGAGGTCGTGATGTTGAGGACGAAAAGTCGACGTCGACGATTATGGTCGGATGCGGCGTGGATTGTGGATGGGGTTTCGTCGTGGAGGAGGTGTTGTCGTCGGGAACGCACCACGACACCATGCAGTCGTGCACCTTGGAGAGAGAGGAGACGAGCTTTAGTACGCTGTCGTTCCCTATGGGTTTCAGGTGATGGAGGGAGCGCATCGAGCTCACGGAGGACGGCGTAGTGAAAATTTGTGGTGTCTCGATGCCGTGCTGCTGCTTCCTTGCCACATTGTATGAAGACCTTTCTGATCGCAGGTTTGGCACATTTGAGCCGCCAATGGAACGTGGATGTGTACTGCGGGAGCCGTCTTTCGCAAGACGCCCATGTAGTGGCAATACGTTGTCGGCAGTGTGGATCATTGAGGAGGGAGGTATTAAGCTTCCAGTAACCTCTGCTGCGCCACACTGACTGAGGTGGCAGAGCCAGGGAGCAAATGACGGCGCAGTGGTCCGAAAATGCAAGGGGCCATCGTTCAGCTTGGGCGACTTCATTGCCAAAAACCGGTCCAGTCTGCTCGCAGAATGTGCTGTATAATGGGTAAAACCGGGGGTATTGCCATGAATTTTCTCCCAAACGTCCACTAGATGAAAATCCTCGATTAAGGTGAGCAGCGCCGGGCATGGCGAATAACCAGGCATTTGGTCCTACGGATGGAGGACGCAGTTGAAATCGCCTCCCATGATAAGGCGATCATAGCGTCCAGAAAACAGGGGCGCCACGTCATGTCCGAAGAAAATGGACCGCTGCCCACGGTTCGTGGAGCCAGACGGAGCGTAGATATTGATGACGCGCGTGTCGAAGATGGTAACAGCCATGCCCCTTCCACAGGGAAGGATTGTCGTGTCCTTGAGTGGAATTCCTTCGCGTATGTAGAAAGCCACTCCACGCCCTGATTGATCACCTGTGGACGTGTATGAGTCGTAGCCGTAGACTGGTGGTAGTGTGGCAACGCGTACTTCCTGAAGAAGGGCGACGTCGACGTCAGAGTCCCGAAGCATGTCACATAGGAGTTGCAGCTTGGGTGCAGTGCCGATCATGTTGATGTTCAGTGTGGCGAACCGGTACGTTTGTTTCAATGGTGGTGGACGCGCATCTACCATCACGAAGGGAAGTAAGAGGAGGGCACCGACAGGAAGTCCCGTCCCATCAGCTGCAGTGCCTCGCTTTTGATGTTAACAGGCAGCCTTGTCCGACGGAGGCAATTCATCCGGAGGAGGGGGCGTATCTTCCTCGATGTCGTCGGCCCATGCTCCTGTGCCGTGGGTCTGTCCAATGTCCATGGGAATAGCGTCGTGGTGAGACAGATCTGGAATTGGTTGCGAGGAGACAGGCGTCTCAACCTGCGCACCGATCGTTATATTGCGCGTGGCGACCTCCATGGTGGTCCCGTCCTGCGAAACGTCTTGTTCATCGTGAAAGTTGTCCGCCGACCTTTGCGTGGAAATGTCGGCTGCTTGGGTGCCGTCTTCGTCGTCGCGGGTGGCGACGCTTTGAGAGCCCGTGGGTGAACGGCGACGGCGTTTGCGCCTACGTGGCGAGCGTTGTTTGCGCACGTGTTCCTCCGTGTCGCACGACGGCAAGGAGGAGCGGCGACCTGGTTCGAAGGCGTCGGTGCGTACAATGAAATTGTCAAACAGGTGTTGTGAAGAAGTACTGTTCTCCTCAGCGTCCGGTGCGGGAGTCTGTTCGGCGGCAAGGTTGTCAGATGGGACGTCCGCACCGTCCATAGGTGACTGGGACTTTGGGACGTGCCGATCGGAAGGAACGGGCGACGGACTGTACGAAACTGTAGACGTGGCAAGAGCCGCTGCGTAAGTGACCGGTAGGGCGGTCATCGTGGGTGTGACGGACGCTTCCGACAACGGGAGCTGCACGACACGTCGTTGAACGCATTCAGACCGTAGATGTCCCTATTTCCCGCAACCGGAACACGTATGAGTTTGGCCGTCGTACATTATAATGGCACGGCAGCCTCCGATGCGTAGGTAGGAAGGCACGTGTTTCTGCAACTCGTTGCGGACCTGTCTGACACTGTTTAAAACGGGATAGGTTTGAAACTGTACCCATCCTTCGGCAACATGTTCCAGAACGTTGCCCTAGGGACGGGGCGCCTCGATGACGACGTCTGCAGGTAATTCGAATGGCAGTTCGAAGATCCTTATCGTCCGTGTGCCGAGACCTGCGTGATCGACGGTAACGGGTCCGACGTTGCCGTCGGAATGACAGAAGCGCAGTCCACGTTTTGCCTCTTGAAGCACCTTGTCGCACGCCGCATGGTTGATCATTTTGACGTAGACGGTACTGCTAACTATGGACAAGTGTATACCATTTAGATCCGTTGGTGGTGTTTTAACTTCATCGCGAATAAATCGTTGTACCTCCAGGGCCTTGGGTCGGGCGAAGTCGGAACAAAAGTTGAAACGTAATGTCTTCTTCCGATAGTTGTGCGCCATGGTGGTCCAGAAGGGAAAACGGCACTTACAGCGGCCGAAGTGAACACAAACACACCGTACGCGCCTCGCCCGCAGCGCTCTGGCGCGTGACCGCCTCGCAGCACTGCCGGCGGCAGACTGCTTGGCCACGGACAGGTGTATATTTGACGACCGAAATTATCTTGCGATTTTCTCAATAACGCTTGAAAAGTACGCGCTACTGCTTACATATTTTGTTGTCCTCATGGAGTGCTACGAGTGTACGAAGTTTGCAGTAAATCCGCCTTCCAAGCGTCGTGGCCTCCCTTTGTAAGTTGCGTCATTCAGCATCGCAAATCCCGAAAACTTTGCTCCATAACACCGATCGGAGGTCAGGTTTGGGTAGACCAATCTCCAGAAGTGGTTTACGAGTGGCCTGTTTGGCCAGCCTGTCAACGAGCTCGTTTGCAGGAATTCCGACATCCGCCGTGGTCAGTACAAAGACCACTGAACGACCAGACCGTTCGAGGGCATAAAGCGACTCCTGGATAGCTGCTACCAGAGGATGGCGTGGGTGGTACCGATCAATGACCTGTAAACTACTCAACGAATCACTGCAGACCAGGTAGGACACACCGGGGCAGGAACGAATATGCTCAAGGGCACGAGAGATGGCCGCCAGCCCGGCAGTGAAGACACTGCAACCATCGGGCAAGGATCCCTGTTAGGTATATGCCGAGTGAGCACAGGGAAAGCCTATGCGACCATCAACCAGCGAGCCGTCGGTATAGATGACTTCATAACCCTGGGACCCGTCAAGGATCGATAGGAAGTGACTGCGGAGTGCGTCAGGAGGAACGGAGTCCTTATGGGAACGCGATAGGTCCAGCCGTAGTTTTGGCCGAGTCATACACGGAGGCGAATGTTTATGGACCCGCATGAGACAAAGGCACAAGAAGAGCCGTTATTAGTGATCCATACGTTTTGTGTGAATTACTTGTGTGGATATTTAAACAGCAAGGACGTTGGTTATTTGCATGTCGCCATTTGCTTGCGACCCAAAGTTAAGTATTGTCAATCTACTCTAGTGCAGTAAAATCATTAATGTGATTTGCTTGAATTGTTGTTTAGCTATCCGAGAAAGCAGCATCCTCTAGGTACGCTGTAAGAAACGAGTGGGCAGGACCCCACAGTACTGGCCTTAAGTCTTTCCTCTAAATTCAAGCTGAGTATTAGGATAATGAATATCTATCTTTCACTAAATTAGCAAACATTGTTCCATTTTAAGCTAATTTCTAACAATGTCAAGAACAAAAAAAAGATTAACTTTTTATTACTTCTTTATTTAATGCGTTTAAAAAACTAGGTAGGAAACAAGAGCGGCCCGCAAGAACTGAGGTTTTGACAGAGGCGCCTGTGAGACCTGCAAGGAAGCTGACACGTGGCGTAGGTGAGCTGGTGGTCGCCGCTGCCGTCTGGCCCGGCAAGGTCGGCAGCGGCGCCCCAGGAAGTGGCCAGCGCCTCATCGCCAGAGACGAGGCGGATGTGGGGTGGGGGTGGGGGTGGGGGTGCGGGTGCACACGCTTCCTTCCGTTCTCTGCGGCCACTTCCTGCCTAGCCGGTCGCTCTGGCTGCTGCTGCGCCAGACGTATCACTACGTTACGGAAATGGCGTCATCTACAGCGCGCAAGCGTGCCCAGCAATCCTCATTTGCGTTTGTTTTCTCTGTTCTTAGATGCTACATCAGATTAAGAAAAGCGTTCCACAAAACCATAATGTTGGCACGTAAGTGCATGTGGAACATCTCAGAACTTCATCTACAGAATAATTTTACGCAAGGATTAGGATATTTAGATTCAATGATCATTCTACAGATTTTCATTAAAGCGTTCTAAGAGCTGTAAAATAAATTAAAAATCTAGTAACTGCCTGAATAGTTATCAAAGACATATACATATACTCTACGAAGTTGAATTAATTTCTAGGCTGTTGTACGTTTACGCTACCGGTCAAAACCTATCACAACAATAGATTTGTGGTTAGAACAGCGATTTCGCTTTGAATATTCTATCATATCCCAATTTTGGTGGTAAAACAACTATCATCATGTGAAGTGTAAGCGGTTCTGTCGTGTATTTGGAAAATTTTGGATATTTGTGGTAAGGTCTTATGCGACCAAACTGCTGAGGTCATCAGTCCCTAAGCTTACACACTACTTAACCTAACTTACGCTAAGGACGACACACATACCCATGCCCGAGGGAGGACTCGAACCTCCGACGGGGGAGAGCTGCGTGGACCGTAACAAGACGCCTGAGACCGCGCGGCTACACCGCTCGGCGTCCCGTCTTTGAATGGTTGTTCGCATAGAGGGCGCATATGAGTATTCACAACAATACTGACGTGCCTTTGCCTAGGACGGTTCTGTTCAAGCTGGCCTCATTCCGTCTGCTGTCTGCATAAGGAACAGTTGGCATTAGTTTACACTGTGTGCAGCTAATAGTGTATTCGTATGCTTGATCAGGTTTATACCGTATTACCTCCTAACGGGACGGATGTAGAAGACTGGAACTGAAAAATGTGCTGTACTTGTAGCTCTGCATCAAGAAGGCTATTCTAGCACGACAACAACAACTTAAGTTGGCGTAGCCTATTCTACAATGGTAATGCAGCGGTTCAAACAAACTGATGCTAATGCAAAAGTTTCACGACCTGGAAGACCGCGAGCAACATCATACAGGGAAGATTAGATCATATGTGTATACAATGAACGCAAGAGAAGCGGTATTGCATCTGAAGATCGCGAGGACTTACATCGTATGCGAGCAGCTCCAATTTCTGTTTCAACAGAGCAACGTCACCTCTGTGGACCAGGTTTAAAGTGGTGAAACCTGTAAAAACTAAAACTAAACTCCGTCCGAACAGGGCTTGGGAGGCCCAACGGTACCGACTGGCTGCCGTGTCTTCCTCAGAACACAGGCATCACTGGATGCCGATATGGAGGGTCGAGACGGGAGCCGCTACTTGTCACTCAAGCAGCTCCTCAGTTTGCCTCACAAGGGCTGAGTGCACCCGGCTTGCCAACAGCGTTCGGCAGACCGGATGGTCACCCATACAAATGCTAGCCCAGCACAACAGCGCTTAACTTCGGTGATCTGACGGGAACCGGTTTTACCAATGTGGCAAGGCCGTTGGCCAAAAACTTTTATTAGGCAAACAAAATAAATTTAAAATATTGTATTGACCGCAGCAAGATAAATACTAGCAATGGTGCAAAACTTACGTCGCTGACGAATCTAATTTTGAATCATTTGGAAGCCATCGTCGAATATTTGTTTGTCGTCGACTTCGTGGAGAACGTATGAAGGCTCAGCGTGGAGAGTGGGTAATGATGTCGGGATGTTTTGCGAGTGATAAAGTTGGAGATGTAGTGAGAATTAATGGAATACACATAAATAATGCAGTTCTTTCTGACAGAGACTTAGTAGTCGTGGGTTTGTTCTGCAGGACAGTGATCCCAAGCATGCTTCTAAATTTAGCACAGTGTATTTCAAAAGAAAAGAGAAATAATATAATGTTGAGGAGCTATAGAATAATTCACAGACGAGTTGGACAGCAATATCTGCAAAAACACTACGAAATCTTATCTTTGGAATTGCAAGAGTTTGCGCAACTGTTCTGAGGGTAAAGGATGGGTACCCTGAGAAAGCTAAAATCTAAACCGTATTGTACTGTTCTTAATGATACATACAGAGAGAAAATATTTATTTTTGTTTGTCTGTTTTGTTTGTACGATGAGTTTTTACATTAAAATAAAATATATAGCTGTTTTCACGAATGAGTGATGGAAACCTTTTGACCTGTAGTGTACATCTGCGTACACACTGTGCAAGCCACAATGAACTGCATGGCAGAGGGTACTTAGCGCTGAACTACGTGTTAAACTTTCTTCCCACTCCAGTCGCGCACGGAGTATGGAAAGACTGATTGCTTAAATGCTCTGTAATTAGTCTAAATCTTCTTTTCGCGGCCCCTGTGGAAGCGGCACTTACGGGAATGAAGTGAATTCCTCGATTTTTCGACTAACGCTGCTTCTTTTTCACGATCTAGTTAGCGTCTATCTTCAGGCATCTGCCGACTCAGGTTTTTGAGCACATCCGTGACGCTCTCCTGTGGGTCAGACAAACCTGTGACTAATCTGCTGCCCTTCTCTGTCCAAGTTCAGTAGCAACTGTTAAATCTATTTCTTATGGATCGCACACAGTCGACCAACATTCTACGATAGGACCCACAAGTGTTTAGTATGCAGTCTTCTCCATTGAACGAGTGCGTTTTCCCAGTATCTTGCCAATAAATCGAACTCTCTCTCATTCTTTCCGAGTGTACACGAGTTAGAAAAGTACCGTCCAGTTACAAATATTTGCAATTTTTACTCATCAGTTACTGGTGTCAATATTACGATGATATCGAATATTACGGCATCCAGTCACATTAATGTGACCACCGCATATGCTCGTCGTCAACGCTCAATAACCGCTCACAGACGGCATGTCTCAGCACCAACTGTGGAGGGTGTGTAAGGAACGCGGAAAACAGTACAGTCGTTGTAATGCGAAAATGGAGCGATTTATCTGGCGTCGAAAAGGGCACGGTTATTCACTTTCGGAGCAAGAGTAGAAGCGTTTCCAAAATGGCTAAATTTATAAACTGTTCACCTGCCGTAGTGCTTAAAATACACCGTGCGTGGCAAAATGGCGCTACCCAAAACCGGCTCGAGGCAAGTGAGGTGCACAACAGGCTTAACGAGGACTGCGGGCGAATACCCGTGGAGCTGCTGAGCAACGGACCGCCCACAGAACCAAGTGGCTTCCAACAGCGTCTCATCAACGACCGTTCAACAGGTTGGTGTGTATGGACCTCTGCAGCAGGCGCCTGGTTCGTGCGCCCATGCTGACTGCTGATCATCGGCGACGAAGGCTGGAATTGGCACGTCAGTATCGCAACCGGACGTCCACTGGGTGGCGAAAGGTGGCTGTTTCAAATGGATCAAGTTTTATTCTCCATCGGACAGATGGCTGTTGGCGTGTATGGCTTGAAATATTTGAAAGCAAACACCGTGCGTCCGTAATGGTCGGCAGAATGTTTTCGTGGCATTCCCTGGGTGATTCTGTCATCTTTGAAGACACAGTTGAGCCGTGCTGTGGCTCTCGTTGGTGCTGTTTGTAGGTTTCCGACCTCTGTTGGAGGCCAGACGGTATCGTTTAGTTGGCATAGTTGCGGTTGTTTATCGTCTTCTAGTGCTGACTGGCGCCACTCGGTATCGCAACCGTTGCCTGTCCGCTAGTTGCAGCAGCGGCGGTTATCGATATGTAGTAACTGTGGCCGTATCTTTGGGGCGACGTCATGGATTGTCCGGGTCGTGTGAGTGGGCCAGTTTGGTTGGGGACTCAGGAGGAGCCAGGTCCGTGCAGTGCGGGTACACGCTGGGACCGCTGGCGGCATGGATGGACTGCCGGATGGCAGGGCAGTGGTCACGAGGGTGCACGGCCTCGTCGTAAACCGGATCCAGCAAGATTTAAGATGAGTGCATTTCGGTCTAAGTAGAGCAGAGTCAGTCACCCGTCTGGGCACCGTAGTACGTATGTGATGTTGTGACAGAGCATCATCGCGCTGTCATGTGCAGTTTGGTGGATCTGCATACTGCTTAGTACTTGAAGACCCTACTGGGTTAAAAGCACTTGGCTCAGTGATTAGACGGTGTGGTTACTCAACTGTGAATTAATAAAGCAGTGAAGAGATTTGTTTCATTCTGCCAATCGTCGTCAGATTTGTCACGGTGAGTTAGTTCAGTGTTCGTTTCTATGCCTAATGAGTCTGATGTCACTCATTTGGTACTTGGGTTTGGCTCGCTTTGCGATTGTTTCCGCAATGACGTGTGGTTGCTGATTCTGGTTGGTTGCATTTCGGTTTTGCCTCGCACGCAAATCGAGTGGGGTTTTGGTTACTGTTAGTTTGTCTGGTGTTCTGTACTGTGACTTGTTTGTTCAGATTTTCGGGTTTGTGGAATAGGACGGAAAGCCTGGTAGTGGTTCCTTTCTCGTTCCGGGCATCTAAACACAGTATTCAGGGGCTGTAGTGCAGACCGCCGGTTCCGGCTTTGGCTTATTGTCCCATAGTTGCATTTGGTTAATCGGACATTAGATAGCTTCAGCAAGATTATCATTAGTCATTCGTTAGACTGCTACTAGTATGAGTTACCAACTTGTGAAGTGAATGCAACTCTTGGCTGCCTATCTTATCGCTCGCGAAAGCGTTTTTTGCTGGGCCTACTCAGAAGTCGATTCCTTATGCACCGTCTGTGACTGGCCCTTGTTTTTTACTATTGTATTTGCTGTTTTATTGTATGTTTATAAATTTTTTATATAATTGCCACTCTTGGCTTTACAGCCGGTTTAAATGATTGTGCTACCAAGTTTACCATCATTTCGTCTCACCTGTTTAGTGATCAGTTGCTTGTCCTTTTAAATTAATCTTTGCTGTTGTATTTGCTTTTTTACTATACCTTTTTTTAATTCTTAATATAATTGCCATTCTTGGCGTTACAGCAGGTTTAAATGGTTGTGCTACCTAGTTTATCATCATTTTGTCTCATCAGTTTGGTGATCAGTTGCCTGTCTTTTAAAATTAACCTTTGCTACTGCATTGCTGTTTCACAATATGTTTGTTAAATTTTTTTATAATTGCCGTTCTTGACGTTAATGGCCTTCAGCCGTGACCGCGGTTATTTGCCTTAAAATTCCAATTGGGATCACATTGGCTTGTTTTTAAAACATTATTTGTTGTGTCTGTACTTTATGCTCATTTGGTAAATTTTAACGCGCTGAAAGCACTATTAATTGCACAGTTGTTTATTCCTTCATTAATAGTGCCACTGTCATTACCTCCCTTTCCTGTTCCAGTCGCGTATGGTTCGCGGGAATAACGACTGCCGGAAAGCCTCCGTGCGCGCTCGAATCTCCCTAATTTTACATTCGTGATCTCCTCTCGAGGTATTAGAAGGGGGAAGCAATATATTCATTACCTCATCCAGCAACGCACGATCGTGAGATATCTTATTTATTGCTGAGTCTGGAATTACCGTTCTCAAATAAATGTGTGTAATTGCAAAAGGGAACCAATAGTAATTGATTACGACCCCGTCCACAATCGTAACCGAATCCTGCCTTCCTTGACTTCCAGGTTACAACAGCGGATAAATACAAATATGCATCTATCCCTGGGGAACATATCCTCCTCTACATGCATTTTGGTTTTTATCGGCACCAGCAGGACAATTCAAGGCGTCACACACTCGCAGTGTGCGTACGTGGTTCGAACAGCACCAGAACGAGTTCACCATACTCCCCTGACCACCAAACTCCCCGGGTTGTAACCCAATCTAAAATATGCGGGACTACCTCGATCGGGCTATTCGCGCCATGGTTCTTCAACACAGAAACTTACTCACATGCCCACGGCATTGGAGTCGGTGTGGCTCCACATTTTTGTCAGTACATTCCAGAAGCTCACTGACTCTCTTCTTCCAGGTTTTGCAGCGGTCTTCGCTTAAGACGGTTATTCAGATTTTTGATAAGCGGTCACGTCAACGTGGCTGGACAAATGCATGTAGGACTGATATTATATATCATTTTTAGCACCACAGTTTACACATCAGATGAGTCCGATGAGAAATTATTCGATGGAGTAGGTGCAGATGCTAACCAATAAACGTTTAGATGTTTCTTAAGCTGTACTTTATTGGTTCCTAAGCTTTTAATGATAGCTGGTACGTTTTTAAAAATGCTCGTCTCTGAGTAATGATTTTTTGGACGAAAATAAGTGAATTACGTATTTTGTTCTTATTCTTGGAATTGCATTTGTGATATGAGCTGTTCGTTGAAAAAACAGGGTGTATTATCAAAGGCACAGTTCAGTCAGAAATAAAAAGTGTATAAACAGTAGCAGCGTATACAATTCTTTCAACGATCGCTCAGGGGCTTGTTAAATTATCATTACGCACTTTTGAACACCGAAGTTCAATCGGCTTGGAGAGTTACCCTTAAATATGATGCTGTATGACATTATACAGGGAAAGTAAGTACAGTATCTCAGTTTCTTTATTTTTTGTGTATCCGTTGTCTAAGAAGATCGATGTAGTACATCACAACTTTTTTGCGTTTCAGTGCTTTTCTTGATATTCTCCTTCCATCTGACTTGATTATGAAGCTGTAATTTAACGCACTGACACACTCTACCTGCACGTCCTCATGTTTTACAAATATGCCGAATGAAAACTTAGAACACGTCTAAAACTGTACATAATTAGCCATTAAAACTATAATGGCAATTAATTGCTACAAACGATTTTAGTCCATGAAAACTACAGTATAAATTCTTTCTAAAATTCTACTCGTATTACTAGTTGTCGCAATGTTTGTGTCGTCTTCAAATAAAACAAGATTACTATCAGAAAATGCAACTGATATGAAGTCATAAACATACACAAGGAAAAATAATAGCCCTAAAATGGAGCTATGATACACACCAGACGAATTGCTTCCCCGTCAGATGAAGACTGATAGCTCCGTCCACGACAGTTCCCTACTAACATTCATTCTTTCAAAATTGTTGAGACTTCGGGTTCTTCTACCGACGGTTGTTTGGTAATTTTTCTGACGTTCTGGCAGCACGAGTGGCTGGCCTCGTCAAAGCTTCAGCTTACATTGCTGGTGGAGTCCACCACCAACAGTGGAGGGTGAAGCTTTGACAAGGCCAGCCACTCGTGCTGCCGTAATGTCAGAAAAATTACCAAACAACCGTCGGTCGAAGAATTCGATGTGCTTCATGCACTTCATGCAGTCAGCGCCTTTGACAGGAGGCTACGTGAAATATCAGTTTGTTATAGGCCGTTATCTAATGAATTATATGCAATTACATGCAATGATGAGGAAAAATGCCTGGTGGCGTTGGGGGCATGTGTTGCCGTAACGAAAGTACAGGGCTATTACAAATGATTGAAGCGATTTCATAAATTCACTGTAGCTCCATTCATTGACATATGGTCACGACACACTACAGATACGTAGAAAAACTCATAAAGTTTTGTTCGGCTGAAGCCGCACTTCAGGTTTCTGCCGCCAGAGCGCTCGAGAGCGCAGTGAGACAAAATAGCGACAGTAGCCGAGAAAGCGTATGTCGTGCTTGAAATGCACTCACATGTCAGTCATAACAGTGCAACGACACTTCAGGACGAAGTTCAACAAAGATCCACCAACTGCTAACTCCATTCGGCGATGGTATGCGCAGTTTAAAGCTTCTGGATGCCTCTGTAAGGGGAAATCAACGGGTCGGCCTGCAGTGAGCGAAGAAACGGTTGAACGCGTGCGGGCAAGTTTCACGCGCAGCCCGCGGAAGTCGACGAATAAAGCAAGCAGGGAGCTAAACGTACCACAGCCGACGGTTTGGAAAATCTTACGGAAAAGGCTAAAGCAGAAGCCTTACCGCTTACAATTGCTACAAGCCCTGACACCTGATGACAAAGTCAAACGCTTTGAATTTTCGGCGCGGTTGCAACAGCTCATGGAAGAGGATGCGTTCAGTGCGAAACTTGTTTTCAGTGATGAAGCAACATTTTTTCCTTAATGGTGAAATGAACAGACACAATGTGCGAATCTGGGCGGTAGAGAATCCTCACGTATTCGTGCAGCAAATTCGGAATTCACCAAAAGTTAACGTGTTTTGTGCAATCTCACGGTTTAAAGTTTACGGCACCTTTTTCTTCTGCGAAATAAACGTTACAGGACACGTGTATCTGGACATGCTGGAAAATTAGCTCATGCCACAACTGGAGACCGACAGCGCCGACTTCATCTTTCAACAGGATGGTGTTCCACCGTACTTCCATCATGATGTTCGGCATTTCTTAAACAGGAGATTGGAAAACCGATGGATCGGTCGTGGTGGAGATCATGATCAGCAATTCGTGTCATGGCCTCCACGCTCTCCCGGCTTAACCCCATGCGATTTCTTTCTGTGGGGTTATGTGAAAGATTCAGTGTTTAAACCTCCTCTACCAAGAAACGTGCCAGAACTGCGAGCTCGCACCAACGACGCTTTCGAACTCATTGATGGGGACATGCTGCGCCGAGTGTGGGAGGCACTTGATTATCGACTTGATGTCTGCCGAATCACTAAAGGGGCACATATCGAACATTTGTGAATGCCTAAAAAAACTTTTTGAGTTTTTGTATGTGTGTGCAAAGCATTGTGAAAATATCTCAAATAATAAAGTTATTGTAGAGCTGTGAAATCGCTTCAATCATTTGTAATAACCCTGTATATAACCGAGGCCTATATCTTCACCCTGCGGAAGATGTGTGCTGCAAATGGCGAGATCCATTGAGGTCAGCTACTCTGACAAAGGGCAGATGATCATTGCGAAGAGCCTGCGAACGAGTGTCTCAAAGTAGGCGAAGCTGGCCGAATGTTCGCGTGCTACTGTCGTGAGCATCTAGAGAAAGAGGTAGAAGGACAGTGAAACTACCACTAGGCACTAAGTGGTTAAACATCTACGATTCTTCACGGAACGTGGGGTTCGGAGGCTTATCTGCTGTGTAAAATAGCACAGATGTTGATATGTGGCATCTCTGCCGAAATAGCACAACGCTGGTGCACGCACAAGTGGTTCGCAGCACATCGTTCATCGTACGCTGTAAGTACGGAGCTCCGCAGCAGACCATACCTACATGTTGACTCAACGACATCGTCAATTTCTATTGCAGTGGGCACGGGACCGTCGAAATTTGACCGTCGATCAATAGATGTGTGTCAGATTTTCCGGTGGATCACATTTTTACTACAATAGGTCGCTGGTCGTCTCCACAAATACCGTCATCGAGGTGAAAGGCGGCTCCAAACGTGCAGCGCGCCACGGACGCAGACGAGTGGGAGCACTACTGTACCGTGGAGGCGTTCTCCCGCACTTGCATGTGACCTGTGATAGTAATAGAAGAAACGCTGACAGCTGCGAACCACCTGCATCCTTTCATGCTTGATGTCTTCCTCGACACCGATGTCATATTTCAGCAGTGTAATTGTCCGTGTCTCGGGGACAGAACCGTGCTGCAGTGGTTTGAGAAGCATTGTCGTGAACTTATATTGGTGTCTTGGCGACCAATTTTTCCGATATAAATGCTATGGAACCCATCTGGGTCGCTATCGGGCGCCGTCACCCCGTATGCAGATCAGCGCCCCTTATTTACGCGAATTACATCACCTGCCCGTAGGCATCTAATGTCAAATAAGTCCGCAAACCTACCAACAAACAGTCGGATGCCTGATACGCAGAATTAGTCATATATTTGGTTTCAAAGACGTGCAAACGAGCTATTAAAATGCTGATCATGATGTTTTGGCTCATCAGTGTATATTCCAACAAAACACATCAAAAGCTTAGATGTAGACCTAAAGTGCTCCTATTGTTCTGTTACATTGATTTCCAGAGCATCATTTTCTGTCCATCTCTGAGCGTCATTCAACTGCTTAACATAAATTTCCATATTTTCACGCTTGAAAATAAAATGCGTATTAATGGTTCAAATGGCTCTGAGCACTATGGGACTCAACAGCTATGGTCATCAGTCCCCCAGAACTTAGAACTACTTAAACCTAACTAACCTAAGGACATCACACAACACCCAGTCATCACGAGGCAGAGAAAATCCCTAACCCCGCCGGGAATCGAACCCGGGAACCCGGGCGTGGGAAGCGAGAACGCTACCGCACGACCACGAGCTGCGGACTGCGTATTAATAGACCGGTAAAGTTTCGATTACGGTTAACTACTTGGAATCTCTGTAATCGATAAATCTACACGCAGCCTCGTCTGACTGAAAGAATTACTATTTGTTCTACTTTTTCCATAGGTTTTGTGACTGTTCTTAATTTTTGGCTGCCACATATGTGGTTCACGAGATAAGAAACTGAGAGTAATACAGTAAATTTGCACACACAGTTTCTTAGACTTTTCAGTGGTATCCATGCTGACTACGTCCATATCTGCATCTGTACGGCGGAAGCCACTATAAGGTATGTGTCGGAAGGCATTTCTGGTATCAGCGTCTTTCCCCCGATTCCCTGTTCCGTTCAAGAACGATATCCGACCATAGTGAATGGGTGTGATAAACTTCCGTATGAGTTCTACTTCCTCTGATTTTCTCATCTTGATCTCGTCTTACCCATGGCATGCAGAAGGAAGTGGTACATGGTTCGACTGCTCCTGGAACGTACTCTCTGTGAATTTTAACAGTGTGCCTGCCACTGGAATTTATTGAGCATCTCCGTAATTCTCTCGTGCCGACAAAATGATCCCGTGACAAAAATTGCCGCTCTTCGTTGGACCTTCTCTATCTCTCCTATTAATTCTACTTAGTAAGGGTTCCAGATTGCTGAACAGCAGTCCAGAGCGGACGAACAGATGTTCTGTAAGTCATGTCTTCTTGAATGAATTACATTTCCTTAAGATCCTCTCAGTTGCTCTGAGCCAGGCGTCCGCTTTCCGCAATATATTTTTTTCTTTTTTATGTAGTCATTCCGCTTTGTTTTGCTCTACAGGGTTACACTGTTTCCATTAATTGTAATTCATTGCATTTATTTACGTTGAGCTCCAACTGCCAGTCATTGCACTCATTGAAGATTTTCCGTAGGTATTCCTGTAGTTCCTTGCAGTCCTTTGCCGTTGCAGTCTTTATGACAGCTGACAGGATAGTCCTTCAACAGCCTCACTAAATCCCCAAAGTTGTGTATTATAAAATTAATATAAATTTTAAACAGTTATGGCCTATAACATTCCCTTGTGGTGCCATCGAATTTACCATTACATCATTACATCTGTCAACTACACAATGTGATGAAAAGTATCGGGACCCTTTCAAAAATATGCGTTTTTCATATTAGGTACATTGTGCTGCCACCTACCGCCAGGTACTCGAATCACCGACCTCAGTAGTCATTAGGCATCGTGAGAGAGCAGAATGATGCGCTCCGTGCAATCCACAGACTTCAAACGTGGTCAGCTGATTGGGTGTCACCTGGGTCATTTCCACACTCCTAAACATCCCTAGGTCCACTGTTTCCGATGTAATAGTGAAGTGGAAATGTGAAGGGACACGAACAGCACAGAAGCGTACAGGCCGACCTCGTCTGTCGACTGACAGAGACTGCCGCCAGTTGAAGAAGTTCGTAAAGTATAATAGGCAGACATCTATCCAGACCATCACAAAGGATCCACTACGAGTACTATGACAATTAGGCGCGAGGTGAGAAAACTTGGATTTCATGGTCGAACGGCTGCTCATAAGCCACAGATCACTACAGAAAATACCAAACGACGCCTCGCTTAGTGTAAGGAGCGTAAACATTGGACTATTGAACAGTGGAAACACGTTGTATGGAGTGGCGAATCACTGTACACAATGTGGCGATCCGATGGTAGGGAGTGGATATGGCGAATGCCCGTTGAACGTCATCTGCCAGCGTGTGTAGTGCCAACAGTAAAATTCGGCGTCGGTTCTGTTATGGTGTGGTCGTGGTTTTCATCGAGGGGACTTGCTCCCCTAGTTGTTTTTCGTGGCACTATCACAACACAGGCCTAAATTGGTGTTTTAAACATCTTCTTGCTTCCCATTGTTGAAGGGCAATTCGGGGATGGCGACTGCATCGTTCAACACGATCGAGCACCTGTTCATAATGCACGGCCTGTGGCGGAGTGGTTATACGACAATAGCATCCCTGTAATGGACTGGCCTGCACAGACTCTTGACCTGAATCCCATAGAACACCTTTGGGATGTTTTGGAACGCCGACTTCGGGCCAGGCCTCACCGACCGACATCGATACCCATCCTCAGTGCAGCACTACGTGAAGAATGGGTTGCCATTCCCCAAGAGACCTTCCATCACCTGACTGAATATATGCCTGCGAGAGTGGAAGCTGTCATCAAGGCTAAGGGTGGTCCAACACCATATTGAATTCCAGCTTTACCTATGGAGGGCGCCACGAACTTGTAAGTCATTTTCAGCCAGGTGCCCGAATACTTTGATCACATAGTGCATGTTCCGATAAACATCTATCTGAATCCGATCTCACAACTGGTCAAGTACTCAGTGAGTTCCTATTTTGCACCGAGCGAGGTGGCGCAGTGGTTAGCACACTGGACTCGAATTCGGGAGGACGACGGTTCAATCCCGCGTCCGGTCATCCTGATTTAGGTTTTCCGTGATTTCCCTAAATCGCTCCAGGCAAATGCCGGGATGGTTCCTTTCAAAGGGCACGGCCGACTTCCTTCCCCATCCGCCCCTAATCCGATGAGACCGATGACCTCGCTGTCTGGTCTCCTCCCCCAAAAACCAACCAACCAACCCTCCTATTTTGCACACTAAACGACAATGCAGAATTTCAAGCGAATGCTTACTGGAAGTGGAGGAATACAGCACCATCGTGGACATCTTTGCCTTTGATGTTCTGGATCTCATGAATGAACAGAGCGAGATGAGTTTCACAAGGTCTCTGTTTGCAGCATCCATGTTGAATTTTGGTTGCATTTTTGAGCGGAATGAAAAAACATTCACTATAAATTACACAACGGATTTCTACTGAATTTTCGTAGCCAAACAAGGAAATAGAGGTGGACGAATAGGGTATCAAATTGGCCCATGTGAGACCTAGTCTTGAAAATAAATAAATAAATAAATAAATGAATAAAAAGGGGCACTACAATAGTAGTGGGTGATAAGTTGAGAATTTAGATCTGATGGGAGGCATGCTAGGGTAGACCACGCTGGTGCAATGACCAGTGTATCCGGATGGCTCAGTGGTCAGAGCAACTGCTTAGTCAGCAGGACACCTGGGTTCAAATCCCAGTCCAGCACAAATTTCCAGCTTTCCCCATTGATTTCAATCAATGCCCACTGACAGTCAATGTCTGTATTTCCTTTCCGTCGTAATAAAAGTTATGTTGATGCACTAATTGTGGAATTCTTTCTTTCATGTTGAAAAAATACAATAAATGGTATCACATATCAGAACTACCCCACAGGTGTCACAGCAGTTTCCGCGCGGGTTAGCCTAGCCATCAGGGGCGCCTTGTCACGGTCCGAGCCGCTCCCACAAATATCCAAAGTTTCATAGCAGTTGCACTGCAAGTTTCCTTCTGATGGTGACAGCGGTCGCACGGGATCTGGTGGACTCAACTGTGCGCGCCTGTTGAGCCACATCTCCAGTTGCTCTGGACTGCGAGCGCTATCTGCCACAGCAATACAGGACGGCAGGTGGCAGTAACTCGCCCGTCTTGCACTTCGAGCCTCATCTCTATGACTCCATCGTTCGTGCATGGTACATTGAGCCTCATCCTACTTGCTGTTGTATCAGCTGCACTCATTCTTGCTGCACTGTTTGTAAACAGTCTTCGTTTGCTTGGAGGAATACGAGTGAAGTAAATCTTTTCTTTACTGTGTGACCTTGTTAGCTAATCATTTCTGCTCCTCTCCAGCTTTACTATGATGACTGTTGCCACACCACTCTGAAGCCCACTTCTCCTTACCATTGTGTATGAAGTCATACACAACAAATTAAATATCAAATTACAGCAACTTTTCTGATTTATCTTGATCTATGTACACTAATAATAGGATACTGAATGATATTTAAATACAGGGTGATCCAAAATTATATGTAACTACTATAATGTGTTATTCTATAAATAAAACTAAAGAAAAAAGTTCATATAAACATAGGTCCCCAATGCTTAGTTACGGAGTTACGGCTAATAAAAGATTTTTGCCTGAAATATGAAGCAATTGTAAAACTGTATGAGGTTAAAGTAAAGCACGATTTCCATTTATTTTGATGTTATTGGTCTGGTGAATCTAATAAAACATGTCCCAGACGCAGTAGTTTCCGAGAACATCCAGAGAAGGGAAGATTATTAAGAAAATTAAGAACAACCCTGTGAAACTGAAACGAGCAACAAAATCTGTTCATATATGAGCAGCTAAATGCATTGAACTCGGTGGAGACATTTTTGAACGTTTATTGTGAATGTATTGTGAAACTGTATGTCTGTACAACTTCCTTAACACTGAGCTTTGTTTTTTCCGGTTTAACATGAATTCACGTGTGCCATGGTATTAATAAAAGCAGATTATCTGGCACATTCACACAGTTTCAGTTAACGTTATTACCATCATTTTTCGAAAATTAAATTCTCTACAACTTCTGCTGAAAACTTTGTGCAATAGTCTGGAAATTAAAAAAAAAAACAAATTGGGCCAAGTAGTTAACAAATTAAAAATTTTACGAAGTTACGTCTTTGCTTTTCTAATTGTTCTGGAAAATTAGTGCAGATACACGTCTGGGGCCTGTTTTATTAGATTCACCAGATCAGTAACAACTAAATAAATGGAAATCTTGCTTCACTTTAACCTCGTACAGTTTTGCGATGGCTTCATATTAGCAAAGTTGCTAAATTTCAGGCAAAAATGTTTTATTAGCCATATCTCCGTAACTAAACATTTGCGGACCTATGGTTTTACGAATTTTTTCTTCAGTTTTACCTGTAGAATAACATATTAAAATATTTGGATAGTTTCGTGAATCGCCCTGTATGTCAGGTACGTTTCATGCTTTCTGAACAAAACTTGAAAAAAAAAATTAAAAAAGAAATGGTCAAATGTTTTGCGAAACGACTTGTCTAAAAGAAAGAAATAAAATAAATTAGAGAAACATTTGATGCACCTTTGAATGTCGCTCGAAATCGTGCACAGCAGATGAGATGCTGACTGAAAAATTGAAGTTCAGTATTTAAGTCAGAATAAGAGAATTATAAAGAGCACTAGAGGAAATATGCTATTCGATTTAGAGCATCATTTAAAGGCGTGTCAATTGTTTCCCTAGTATATTTCATTTCCTCTTTCAGTCAAATCATTTCACAAAACGTTTGACGTTTTCCTTTTTTAAAAAGTTCTTTCTTTTATACAGGAGATTTTCTTCTCCAGAAGCATCATAATGAGTGAACCTAGCTACATGTTCATCTACATACATGCTCCGCAGGACGCCATACGGTGCGTGACGAAGAGTACCGTGTACCATTATTAGTGATTTTCTTTCCTGTTCCTCCTGGAAAATACGTCGAGGGAAAGGCTGCTATCTGTACTCCTCCATATGAGCCCAAATTTCAGGTATCTACATCTACGTCATTACGAAGACAAATCTACATCTACATCTACATATATACTCCGTAATCCACCATACGGTGCGTGGCGGATGGTATCTGGTACCACAACTAGCATCTTCTCTCCCTGTTCCACTCCCAAACAGAACGAGGGAAAAATGACTGCCTATATACCTCTGTACGAGCCCTAATCTCTCTTATCTTATCTTTGTGGTCTTTCCGCGAAATATACACTCCTGGAAATTGAAATAAGAACACCGTGAATTCATTATCCCAGGAAGGGGAAACTTTATTGACACATTCCTGGGGTCAGATACATCACATGATCACACTGACAGAACCACAGGCACATAGACACAGGCAACAGAGCATGCACAATGTCGGCACTAGTACAGTGTATATCCACCTTTCGCAGCAATGCAGGCTGCTATTCTCCCATGGAGACGATCGTAGAGATGCTGGATGTAGTCCTGTGGAACGGCTTGCCATGCCATTTCCACCTGGCGCCTCAGTTGGACCAGCGTTCGTGCTGGACGTGCAGACCGCGTGAGACGACGCTTCATCCAGTCCCAAACATGCTCAACGGGGGACAGATCCGGAGATCTTGCTGGCCAGGGTAGTTGACTTACACCTTCTAGAGCACGTTGGGTGGCACGGGATACATGCGGACGTGCATTGTCCTGTTGGAACAGCAAGTTCCCTTGCCGGTCTAGGAATGGTAGAACGATGGGTTCGATGACGGTTTGGATGTACCGTGCACTATTCAGTGTCCCCTCGACGATCACCAGTGGTGTACGGCCAGTGTAGGAGATCGCTCCCCACACCATGATGCCGGGTGTTGGCCCTGTGTGCCTCGGTCGTATGCAGTCCTGATTGTGGCGCTCACCTGCACGGCGCCAAACACGCATACGACCATCAGTGGCACCAAGGCAAAAGCGACTCTCATCGCTGAAGACGACACGTCTCCATTCGTCCCTCCATTCACGCCTGTCGCAACACCACTGGAGGCTGCACGATGTTGGGGCATGAGCGGAAGACGGCCTAACGGTGTGCGGGACCGTAGCCCAGCTTCATGGAGACGGTTGCGAATGGTCCTCGCCGATACCCCAGGAGCAACAGTGTCCCTAATTTGCTGGGAAGTGGCGGTGCGGTCCCCTACGGCACTGCGTAGGATCCTACGGTCTTGGCGTGCATCCGTGCGTCGCTGCGGTCCGGTCCCAGGTCGACGGGCACGTGCACCTTCCGCCGACCACTGGCGACAACATCGATGTACTGTGGAGACCTCACGCCCCACGTGTTGAGCAATTCGGCGGTACGTCCACCCGGCCTCCCGCATGCCCACTATACGCCCTCGCTCAAAGTCCGTCAACTGCACATACGGTTCACGTCCACGCTGTCGCGGCATGCTACCAGTGTTAAAGACTGCGATGGAGCTCCGTATGCCACGGCAAACTGGCTGACACTGACGGCGGCGGTGCACAAATGCTGCGCAGCTAGCGCCATTCGACGGCCAACACCGCGGTTCCTGGTGTGTCCGCTGTGCCGTGCGTGTGACCATTGCTTGTACAGCCCTCTCGCAGTGTCCGGAGCAAGTATGGTGGGTCTGGCACACCGGTGTCAATGTGTTCTTTTTTCCATTTCCAGGAGTGTAAGTTGGCGGCAGTCAAATTGTACTGCAGTCAGCCTCAAATGCTGGTTCTCTAAATTTCCTCAGTAGCGATTCACGAAAAGAACGCCTCCTTTCGTCTAGAGACTCCCACCCGAGTTCCTGAAGCATTTCCGTAACACTCACGTGATGATCAAACCTACCAGTAACAAATCTAGCAGCCCGCCTCTGAATTGCTTCTATGTCCTCCTTCAATCCGACCTGATAGGGATCCCAAACGCTCGAGCAGTACTCAAGAATAGGTCGTATTAGTGTTTTATAGGCGGTCTCCTTCGCAGATGAACCACATCTTCCCAAAATTCTACCAATGAACCGAAGACGACTATCCGCCTTCCCCACAACTGCCATTACATGCTTGTCCCACTTCATATCGCTCTGCAATGTTACGCCCAAATATTTAATCGACGTGACTGTGTCAAGCGCTGCACTACTAATGGAGTATTCAAACATTACAGGATTCTTTTTCCTATTCATCTGCATTAATTTACATTTATCTATATTTAGAGTTAGCTGCCATTCTTAACACCAATCACAAATTCTGTCCAAGTCATCTTGTATCCTCCTGCAGTCGCTCAACGACGACACCTTGCCGTACACCACAGCATCATCAGCAAACAGCCGCACATTGCTATCCACAATGTCCAAAAGATCAGTTATGTAGATAGAAAACAACAGCGGACCTACCAAACTTCCCTGGGACACTCCAGACGATACCCTCACCTCCTATGAACACTCACCATCGAGGACAACGTACTGGGTTCTATTACTTAAGAAGTCATCGAGCCACTCACATACTTGGGAACCAATCCCATATGCACCTACCTTAGTTAGGAGTCTGCAGTGGGGCACCGAGTCAAACGCTTTCCAAGGAATATGGCATCCGTCTGATACCCCTCTTCCATGGTTCGCAAGATATCATGTGAAAAAGGGCGAGTTGCGTTTCGCAGGAGCGATGCTTTCTAAAGCCTTGCAGACAAACAAAAATTACGCGAAGCGAAATGTAGTGTGAGGAGGGCTATGCGAGAGGCGTTCAATGAATTCGAAAGTAGAGTTCTATGTACTGACTTGGCAGAAAATCCTAAGAAATTTTGGTCTTATGTCAAAGCGGTAGGTGGATCAAAACAAAATGTCCAGACACTCTGTGACCAAAATGGTACTGAAACAGAGGATGACAGACTAGAGGCCGAAATACTAAATGTCTTTTTCCAAAGGTGTTTCACAGAGGAAGATTGCACTGTAGTTCCTTCTCTAGATTGTCGCACAGATAACAAAATGATAGATATCGAAATAGACGACAGAGGGATAGAGAAACAATTAAAATCGCTCAAAAGAGGAAAGGCCGCTGGACCTGATGGGATACAAGTTCAATTTTACACAGAGTACGCGAAGGAACTTGCCCCCCTTCTTGCAGCGGTGTACCGTAGGTCTCTAGAAGAGCGTAGCGTTCCAAAGGATTGGAAAAGGGCACAGGTCATCCCCGTTTTCAAGAAGGGACGTCGAGCAGATGTGCAGAACTATAGACCTATATCTCTAACGTCGATCAGTTGTAGAATTTTGGAACACGTATTGTGTTCGAGTATAATGACTTTTCTGGAGACTAGAAATCTACTCTGTAGGAAAACAGCATGGGTTTCGAAAAAGACGGTCATGTGAAACCCAGCTCGCGCTATTCGTCCACGAGACTCAGAGGGCCATAGACACGGGTTCACAGGTAGATGCCGTGTTTCTTGACTTCCGCAAGGCGTTCGATACAGTTCCCCACAGTCGTTTAATGAACAAAGTAAGAGAATATGGATTATCAGACCAATTGTGTGATTGGATTGAGGAGTTCCTAGATAACAGGACGCAGCATGTCATTCTCAATGGAGAGAAGTCTTCCGAAGTAAGAGTGATTTCAGGTGTGCCGCAGGGGAGTGTCATAGGACCGTTGCTATTCACAATATACATAAATGACCTTGTGGATGACATCGGAAGTTCACTGAGGCTTTTTGCAGATGATGCTGTGGTGTATCGAGAGGTTGTAACAATGGAAAATTGTACTGAAATGCAGGAGGATCTGCAGCGAATTGACGCATGGTGCAGGGAATGGCAATTGAATCTCAATGTAGACAAGCGTAATGTGCTGCGAATACACGGAAAGATAGATCCTTTATCATTTAGCTACGAAATAGCAGGTCAGCAACTGGAAGCAGTTAATACCATAAATTATCTGGGAGTACGCATTAGGAGTGATTTAAAATGGAATGATCATATAATGTTGATCGTCGGTAAAGCAGATGCCAGACTGAGATTCATTGGAAGAATCCTAAGGAAATGCAATCCGAAAACAAAGGAAGTAGGTTACAGTACGCTTGTTCGCCCACTGCTTGAATACTGCTCAGCAGTGTGGGATCCGTACCAGATAGGGTTGATACAATAGATAGAAAAGATCCAACGGAGAGCAGCGCGCTTCGTTACAGGATCATTTAGTAATCGCGAAAGCGTTACGGAGATGATAGATAAACTCCAGTGGAAGACTCTGCAGGAGAGACGCTCAGTAGCTCGGTACGGGCTTTTGTCAAAGTTTCGAGAACATACCTTCACCGAAGAGTCAAGCAGTATATTGGTCCCTCCTACGTATATCTCGCGAAGAGACCATGAGGATAAAATTAGAGAGATCAGAGCCCACTCGGAGGCATACCGACAATCCTTCTTTCCACGAACAGTACGAGACTGGAATAGAAGGGAGAACCGATAGAGGTACTCAAGGTACCCTCCGCCACACACCGTCAGGTGGCTTGCGGAGTATGGATGTAGATGTAGATGCATGGACAGCAACTTCTCTGTCTAAAGGAAATTCATTATATTCGAACGGAGAATATGTTCGAGAATCGTGCAACAACCCGATGTTAAGGATATTGGTCTGTAATTTTGAGGATCCGTCCTTCTACACTTCTTATATACAGGCGTCACCTGCGTCATCTTCGTAGTCCTTACGCCAAATGTGTGTTGGCGGGAGTAGAATCGCTCAGCGGTCAGCTTCAAACCTATAATATGTTCCGTAAATACTGAATCTCAAATAGGGCAGATGATGAAGGGACAAGCGTTTTGTGACAGCGAAGTAGACTTGTATATTTTATTACCGTGCGCTGGAGCCCGATTATGGCTTCCGGGACGTATTTCAACCTGACTTTTCTTATCTGACTGAAGGGCAGATGCGGCCCGTTGGGCGCGGGTAGTCCGGTAGCCTGCCTCCGCAGAGGAGCAGATAGCAGCGAGCGCAAACAAGGCTGCCGAGCGCGCGCCCGGCGCTGATTTACGGCGACGGCAGCGAGTCACCGCGCATGCGCACAGCGCCGCCTAAAAAGGCTAATTAGCTGGCGCTGGTGGCGCTTTACGAGCCGTGGCGGCCGGCCGTCACATTAGGCGATACACGGCCGATTTACGAGGGCGGCCGTACCAGGAGCCGCTGGACGCGAGATGATGCGATACTTACGGCGTCGCACAATCGTGCTTACCATCCTGCCGCGGGATTTAGGGGTCGTTAAAGACGAACTGTAGCTATTAGCATTAGAAACTTTTGTAGCGGCTGTTGTCGACGTGTTCCATCTCCTGGGATGGTTAAGAGGAAGCACGGGTAAATGTTCAACGAACAGTCGACGTCGTTGTCGTTACGGGTGGAGCAAGGAGAGCATTTCTGACCTGTCGAAGAAATTCCATTGCCGTAGTGTTACGTCAGCACATGATATGCTGTGGGAAAACTGACGGATTTTAAGCACGAACTGTTGGAACTTCCAACCCTTTGACTTATACTGATTCCTCATAAAAATTAATCCGTTTCTGGAAATTTTTTGAGTCAAATGAGATGAATTATGGTGACCAGATTTCCAAAAGCAATATACGGGATTCAAATTAGAAGCTGAAATGAACTGACATTTTTTGGAAACCATCGTTATTAATAAACTATACAGTATTTTTAAAAAATGGCTCTGATCACTATGGGACTTAACATCTGTGGTCATCAGTCCCCTAGATCTTAGAACTACTTAAACCTAACTAACCTAAGGATATCACACACACCCATGCCCGAGGCAGGATTCGAACATGCGACCGTAGCAGCAACTCGGTTCCGGACGGAAGTGCCTAGCCGTCTGGAGCGGCCGAGCGGTTCTAAGCGCTTCAGTCTGGATACCTCAGATGTTAAGTCCCATAGTGCTCAGAGCCATTTGAACCATTTTGAAGTGCCTATAACCGCTCGGCCACCCCAATATATCACTTTAATATAACATGTTCTTTAGTTGCAGTAGACAATGACTGTTACTTACATAGGTTTTTCTCACTCATTTGGCCAGGGAGTTTTGCCGTGAGTAGCTTCTGAAAGTCTTTTTCAATGTCTTTCTGAAGAATGCATCTCATTCAGGTGTCTGATATTTTCAAATCGAATTTTATAAAAATCATCACATGATGAAGTACCCTGAAAATGAATCTTAGATATAATTTTTTCCTTAACAGTTTCCATACTAAACCTATTCGTTTCATCAGTTCATAAAGCATCTGTGATAGAGACTACTCTTTCTTCTGCACCAGCATAACTGAAATGTCACCCCCCCCCCCCCCCGGCAAGCGTTTGGCCCAACACATCTACTATTATAGATTCACACTGTGTTCTGGAATAGGTCAATATCTTCTCAAACAGCTTCCTAATGATCACACCAGTGCAGACCATTGAGTTGAAGGAATGATTATGTTCCATTGCATGGAAACCTAGAAAACCATTCTCACCAACAAGATGCTGTTCTTCATCATTTATAGTGTAATTATTCTCATGTTTTGTAACAAAAGACGTGACACTTTATGACGAAGTTTTGCTTGAAACAGCTAACTTGTGTTTGTTTACGTTGATGTGTTGCACAACATCATGTCGACCTCAAAGGTCGATGGAATTAGTAGTTTCACAAAGCAGTTTCAGAAACTGGACCTCATCTGGAATAGAATCAGTAAATTCACACTCTCTTTTTGGAATTTCTGCGAAAAATTTTCAGTATGTGCCACCAAGTAACGTAACATATGACTCTAATGGTCCAAAACCACACTTCTACACAGGGGTATTGGCAGTGGACAAAGGAAACCGAGATGAGAAATTGCTTCACTATGTGAAAGCATTACATAGTATTACCCAAAGAACTTCAAAAATCGATCGTCGTTCAGTTTGTTTTAATCAAAGAGTATATTTTCTTTATTCTTTGGGTATGACCACATTAGTGGTCTAGTGGCTAGCGCTGCTGCCTCTGGATCACGGGGTCCCGGCCAGGGTGAGGATTTTCTCTGCCCGAGGACTGGGTGTTTGTGTTGCCCTCATCATTCCCTCATCATCATTCGTTAGCGGGGCTAGACTGGACTGCGTAAAAATTGGGACTTCGTGCGGGCGCTGATGACCGCGCAGTTGAGCGCCCCAGAAATCCATTTCGTTATGCTACACGCTGCTTAAAAATATGCTGTTTCAAAATACACATGAAGGTTAATGAAAAACGAGACAATATACAGCATGTCTCTTATATATTTTGTCTGGATAGTGGGATACCTAAGCTAAATACGGAACGATTCTGTAAAATACGGGTTGTCTGGTCACCGTAAGATATACGAGGTGCGTTCAAGTTCTAAGGCCTCCGATTTTTTTTCTCCGAACTGGAAAGAGACAGAAATATGCATATTGTTTTAAAATGAGGCCGCGTTCATTGTCAATACGTCCCACAGATGGCAGCACAGTACGGCAGATGGAATTTTACCGCCAGCAGCGAGAATGAGAACTGGTTTAAATACTTAAAATGGCGACGTTTTCCTTACTTGAACAGCGTGCAATCATTCGTTTTCTGAATTTGCATGGTGTGAAACCAATTGAAATTCATCGACAGTTGAAGGAGACATGTGGTGATGGAGTTATGGATGTGTCGAAAGTGCGTTTGTGGGTGCGACAGTTTAATGAAGGCAGAACATCATGTGACAACAAACCGAAACAACCTTGGGCTCGCACAAGCTGGTCTGACGACATGATCGAGAAAGTGGAGAGAATTGTTCTGGGGGATCGCCGAATGACTGTTGAACAGATCACCTCCAGAGTTGGCATTTCTGTGGGTTCTGTGCACACAATCCTGCATGACGACCTGAAAATGCGAAAAGTGTCATCCAGGTGGGTGCCACGAATGCTGATGGACGACCACATGGCTGCCCGTGTGGCATGTTGCCAAGCAATGTTGACGCGCAATGACAGCATGAATGGGACTTTCTTTTCGTCGGTTGTGACAATGGATGAGACGTGGATACCATTTTTCAATCCAGAAACAAAGCGCCAGTCAGCTCAATGGAAGCACACAGATACACCGCCACCAAAAAAATTTCGGGTAACTGCCAGTGCTGAAAAAATGATGGTGTCCATGTTCTGGGACAGCGAGGGCGTAATCCTTACCCATTGCGTTCCAAAGGGCACTACGATAACCGGTGCATCCTACGAAAATGTTTTGAAGAACAAATTCCTTCCTGCACTGCAACAAAAACGTCCGGGAAGGGCTGCGCGTGTGCTGTTTCACCAAGACAACGCACCCGCACATCGAGCTAACGTTACGAAACAGTTTCTTCGTGATAACAACTTTGAAGTGATTCCTCATGCTCCCTACTCACCTGACCTGGCTCCTTGTGACTTTTGGCTTTTTCCAACAATGAAAGACACTCTCCGTGACCGCACATTAACCAGCTGTGCTGCTATTGCCTCAGCGATTTTCCAGTGGTCAAAACTGACTCCTAAAGAAGCCTTCGCCGCTGCCATGGAATCATGAGGTCAGCGTTGTGGAAAATGTGTCCGACTGCAGGGCGATTACGTCGAGAAGTAACGCCAGTTTCATAGATTTCGGGTGAGTAGTTAATTAGAAAAAAAAATCGGAGACCTTAGAACTTGAATGCACTTCGTATGACTGTCGCAGACATAGATGGATATTCTGCTGGGCTGGGACAATAGTAGGTTACAGACGGAAGTCACTCATGGCTGGACTACGTTCGTTGCCCTAACAGGGAACTCCATCGGAAAAGAAATGCATTTATGACTTGAATGAATGATCTTTTGTTTCTCTCGACTTTATGAAAGCCTTCTGTCATTATTATTTATACAAAATGCAAATGTGAGGAATGGTTGACGTTTTTTCCGTTTCTCGTTGTTCCTTAGTTGCTTCGAAATTCACGGTGGTATATTCCGCCTTTGCAACTAAATGAAAGATGGTTTGTTCTTTCCTACACGTGTTGTGCTTATTTAATTTATGCATCATCTTCAGTGGCCCGTAATACACGTCTATTTTTAAACATACAGTACGTGCATTATATAGTAGTTACAAGCTATGCTAATACGTTACGTTTAGTCAGATCAGTCTTCTTTTTCAAGTTAGAAACAACATTTCCAGTATAATTTTTGTGAAGTTAAATTATCGTTTGGTGTTAATTACTATTTCCTATGTTGTTACCTCATGTGTTTACGTGGTATTGGAATGTTATCTACAGCTACGAGTTTCCGTAGTGAACATCTCATTGTTACGTGACACTTTCTCTCCAAACTATCACACAGCCTATTTTAAAATGCAATATGAAGATCCGAATAGTCGCAATAGTCAGTTCTTCAATGCTGTACGGGAACTGCAGACAATATTCACTACTGCCAATGACTGCACCGCTAATTACCTCTTCCTCTCCTTTCCTTTTATTACAGTGAGGGAGAACTGTTATTTTCTGCTGTCTTTGGGGCTTTCTTTAGCGAGCTCATGACAAGGAAGTTAACTCAGAAGGCCGCACTGTCATAAACTTGTCAGACGCTGAATGCCATCTCCACGCAGGTACAGAGCAGGGAAATTACAGCCTCCCATGTCTGCACAGCATGAACGCAAGAGAGGGTGGACTAAATCCCACAAAACTGCGTTGAGTAAGATGCCGAAAGGAATCTTTTTGGCCAAATAAGGTCTGAAGACCAGGTGAAAAACACGGAGATTCAGAGTATGAGACTGGATGTTGGACACTGCAGTGCAGCGCAGAAACGTTCGTTTAAATATGAGTAAGAAGGTCTATGATTGGCTTACAGTAATTATTTCGGTAGAAGGCACGGTTTCCTGCATATGCCTATGTGCCATGCTTTTGACTGGCTGCAGTTTGAAATCCGTCCCTCCCCTATCATACCATTATTGCTCAACCATGACACAACCTGCGAGAATAGGAAGCTTTTAAATTTACTTAGCCCGCCAGTGTGGCCGAGCGGTTCTAGGCGCTTCAGTATGGAACCACGCGACCGCTACGGTCGCAGGTTCGAATCTTGCCTCGGGCATGGCTGTGTGCGATGTCCTTAGGTTAGTTAGGTTTAAGTAGTTCTAAGTTCTAGGGTACTGATGACCTCAGATGCTAAGTCCCTTAGTGCTCAGAGCCATTTGAACCATTTTATCCACTTATTAAACGTTTATTTGCTTTACTGAGTTATTGATTCACTTTGTTTGATGCGTTAAGACAATAAAGATAATTATTATAGTGACCACTAGTTTCCTTTTTTAGTCTGATGACTTCCTTGACTGATACATCCACGTGGGGCACCCCAGCAATTTTCCTTTAAAAAGACGTTACCAGTTGCACGACACTGTTTCTCTGAAATTTGCATCGTCTTATCTGGAACTTTCTTCCCCTATACGTCACAAGTGTTCAGACTTGTAGCACCTTAGGGACGTGCTAAACACCTCGAGCGACACCTCCCACAGTCATCTGGCTGTCTGCATTCAACCCTTCATACACATACATTTAAAAAATCATAAAATAATCATGAAATAAAACCAGGTAAAGGTATTCGGACATAGAGCCCCCATCTTACTTAAAATTCGGCATCACCTGATTCTCTATTTCGACAGTGTGTTCCTTGCCTGTAATGGTAACACTAGCTGTGTTTTCCATACAGTGCCTAGCTCTGCAAACAAGTGTACGGCCTCAAATGATTGCACTAAGCTGTCAAGAGTTCGATAGTATTCCACCGATTTTAAAGGGCACATACAGAAGCAACACACTAATAGTTACCTATGCAACAGCATATACTATAACTAATAAGATCAAAAAACATCCGTTGATGAAAGAGTTACCGCCCTTTCCGTTCGTAAATTAAGCACATTATCAAATATACATCAGTGAGTTAATATTTCATGCTCCTCACGTAAATCAACCTTCCCTCCTTTCTTTGCTATGTGCACCATTGCACCATCTCTAAATCTTCCTCAACGCATATATATATATATATATATATATATATATATATATGCGTTGAGGAAGATTTAGAGATGGTGCAATGGTGCACATAGCAAAGAAAGGAGGGAAGGTTGATTTACGTGAGGAGCATGAAATATTAACTCACTGATGTATATTTGATAATGTGCTTAATTTACGAACGGAAAGGGCGGTAACTCTTTCATCAACGGATGTTTTTTGATCTTATTAGTTATAGTATATATATATAGTGGTCCATTGATCGTGACCGGGCCAAATATCTCACGAAATAAGAGTCAAACGAAAACACTACAAAGAACGAAACTTGTCTAGCATGTAGGGGAAAACCAGATGGCGCTATGGTTGGCCCGCTAGATGGCGCTACCATAGGTCAAACGGATATCGACTTCGTTTTTTTAAATAGGAACCCCCATTTTTTATTACATATTCGTGTAGTACGTAAAGAAATATGAATGTTTTAGTTGGACCATTTTTTTCGCTTTGTGATAGATGGCGCAGTAATAGTCACAAACCTATGGCTCACAATTTTAGACGAACAGTTGGTAACAGGTAGATATTTTTAAATTAAAATACAGAACGTAGGTACGTCTGAACATTTTATTTCGGTTGTTCCAATGTGAGACATGTACCTTTGTGAACTTATCATGTCCGAGAACGCATGCGGTTAAAGCGTGATTACCTCTAAGTACCACAGTAATGCAATAAATGCCCAAAATGAAGTCCGTCAACCTCAATGCACTTGGCAATACGTGTAACGACATTCCTCTCAACAGCGAATAGTTCGCCTTCCGTAATGTTCGCACATGCATTGACAGTGCGCTGCCGCATGTTGTCAGGCGTTGTCGGTCGATCACGATAGCAAATATCATTCAACTTTCCCCACAGAAAGAAATCCGGGGACGTCAGATCTGGTGAACGTGCGGGCCATGGTATGATGCTTCGGCGACCAATCCATCTATCATGAAATATGCTCTTTAATAACGCTTCAACTGCAGGCGAGCTATGTGCCGGACATCCATAATGTTGGAAACACATCGCCATTCTGTCATGCAGTGAAATATCTTGCAGTAACATTGGTAGAACATTTCGTAGGAAATCAGCATTCATTGCACCATTTACATTGTCATCGATAAAATGGGGGCCAATTAACCTTCCTCCCATAATGCCGCACCATACATTAACCCGCCAAGGTCGCTGATGTTCCACTTGTCGCAGCCATCGTGGATTTTCCGTTGCCCAATAGTGCATATTATGCCGGTTTACGTTACCACTGTTGGTGAATGACGCTTCGTCGCTAAACAGAACGCGTACAAAAAATCTGTCATCGTCCCGTAATTTCTCTTGTGCCAAGTGGCAGAACTGTAAACGACGTTCAAAGTCGTCGCCATGCAATTCCTGGTGCATAGAAATATGGTTCGGGTGCAAACGATGTTGATGTAACATTCTCAATACCGACGTTTTTGAGATTTTCGATTCTGGCGCAATTTGTCTCCTTTTGATGTGCGGATTAGTCGCGACAGCAGCTGAAACACCTACTTGGGCATCATAATTTGTTGCATGTCGTGGTTGACGTTTCATATGTGGCTGAACACTTCCTGTTTCCTTAAATAACGTAACCATCCGGCGAACGGTCCGGACACTGGAATGATGTCGTCCAGGATACCGAGCAACATAAACAGCACACGTCCGTTGGGCATTTTGATCACAATAGCCATACATCAACACGATATCGACCTTTTTCGCAATTGGTAAACAGTCCATTTTAACATGGGTTGCCGGCCGGAGTGGCCGTGCGGTTCTAGGCGCTACAGTCTGGAACCGAGCGACCGCTACGGTCGCAGATTCGAATCCTGCCTCGGGCATGGATGTGTGTGATGTCCTTAGGTTAGTTAGGTTTAATTAGTTCTAAATTCTAGGTGATTGATGACCTCAGAAGTTAAGTCGCATAGTGCTCAGAGCCATTTGAATCATTTTTTAACACGGGTAATGTATCACGAAGTAAATACCGTCCGCACTGGCGGAATGTTACGTGATACCACGTACTTATACGTTTGTGAATATTACAGCGTCATCCATCACAAAGCGAAAAAAGTGGTCCAACTAAAACATTCATATTTCTTTACTTACTACATAAATATGTAATAAAAAATGGGGGTTTCTATTTTAAAAAACGCAGTTGATATCCGTTTGACCTATGGCAGCGCCATCTAGCGGACCAACCATAGCGCTATCTAGTTTCCCCCTTCAAGCTAGACAAGTTATGTTCTTTGTAGTTTTTTCGTTTGACGCTTATTTCGTGTGATATTTGGCCCAGTCACGATCAATGGACCATCATATATATATATATATATATATATATATATATATATATATATATATATATATATTTGCTGCCCAGTCTGAAAGTGTCCGTGTGCGCTTCTTGCTATCTGTTCCATAAATCTCGCTTCACGTGATGACGACTAAATTTTACATACTCCCGCTTCTTCTGATTTACTTTTCCTTTTCCAATCTCATTCCTCAAAGTATACGCTGAGATGACAAACGTCGTGGAATACCACCTAATATCGCGTCGAAAGTTCATTTGCCCAGCGTAGTGCAGCAACTCGACGTGGCATGGACTCAACAAGTCACTAGAAGTACCCTGAAGAAACAACGAGCCATGCTGCCGCTATAGCCGTTCTTAATTGAGGAAGTGTTGTCGGTGCGTGATATTGTGTACGAACCGACCGCTCGGTTACGACTCATAAATGTTCGATGGGATTCGTATCGAGCGATCCAGGTAGCTCGAACTGTCCAGAATGTTCTTCAAACCAATCGCGAACGACTGGAGCCTAGTGACATCGTTGTTTGGATACATGAAGTCCATGAATGCAAATGGTTTCCAAGTAGCCGAACATAAACATTTCCAGTCAACGAAAGGTTCAGTTGGACCAGAGAACTCAGTCCATCCCATATAAACACAGCCCACTCCATTATAGAGCCACCACCAGCTTGTACAGTGCCCTTGTTGACAACTCGGACCCCATGACATAATTGACTTAATTTCTTTTACTCCGATACGGAGCATAGGGCACATATTAGAGCTGTACATCTGACCCTGTTCGTTGCCATCTTCTTGGTGTTACTCCAGGAGTGGCTAATGGCTGCCACCTTAGCTTCATGTGTCCTGCGCCAGGTCGACCTTGGTCTGCCTCTCTTCCTTGCTCCTTGTGAGTTACATTCTAAAGCCTGCTTTGGAATATGTTGCGGTCCTCTTCTGAGGACGCGCCCAATCCATCTCCATTTCCTTTCTTTTCCTTTACGGTTATCTCGGCTTTCCATTGTTGGGTGCGTTGCCATAGTTCTTAGTTTGATATAACATTTGGCCAGCGTACTCGCAGTATAGTCCTCAAACATTTATTGATGAAGGTTTGTACTCTTGTTTTAATTTGTACTGTTACCTTCCATGTCTCACACCCATGAAAGAGAACAGATTTTACGCCTGAGTCAAAGATTTTAAGCTTTACCTCGAATAATATTTCACGAGATGTCCAAACTGGTCGCAGCTGGATAAAGGCCTGCTTTGTCTTTTTGATCCTAGTTTCGACGTCTTCTGTTGCCCCTACGATTTTTGAAACAATACTTCCCACATAACAAAAGCTCTCCACCTGCTCAATCTCCTCTTGTTTCACGGCTAGTGCATTCTTGTTCTTACTGTTCATCCTAAGCTCTTTATTCCTAGCTGTGTTTATTTTTAATCCAACTCTCTGACTTTCTCTTTCCAATTCCTTAAGCTTCTGACTCATATCCTTCAAACTGTGGGACAGAAGGTAGATGTCATCCGCAAAATCCATGTCCTCCAGGCGATCATATGGAGTCTCCTTTTCTCTCGTATTACCTTCTTCATGACACCATCTAGTATCAGCAAAAACAGCAGTGGAGATAGCAAACAACCCTGCTTTACTACAGAATTTAAAATGAATTGTTCTGAGAGATTTACATCATGTTTCAAATGGCAAGTATATTCTCTGTACATCCACGATACTGATCATCTCTGGAGGCACTCCATAACTCTGGATTGTTTTCCAGATGGCTTCACGCTGCACCCTATGAAACGCTTTTTCAAAGTCAACAAAAGCCAGATACAAATGAGACCAGTATTCCATGGATTGCTCAATAATGATCATCAGGGTGTTGATTTGGTCTGTGCATAATCTCCTTCCTCTAAAACAAGCCTGTTTTTTCCTGAGCTTACTAACCATGGGCGCTTTGAGACGGTTTAAAACAATCCTTGAAAATACTTGACTGGGTATTGACAAAAGTGTGATGCCACGCCAGTTGTTGCACTTTGTCAGGTCTCCTTTCTTGGGAAACTTGATAAGGATTCCCTTCCTCCAATCTTCCGGGATGGTTTCTGTGTTACCCATTTCTTGGAACAGGGGCAGTAACATATCTGCTGTTACTTCATAGTCTACCTTGAGCATTTACACCACCACACAGTCTACACCAGGTGCTTCGTTATTCTTGCAGCTTTTAAGAGCATTGATAATTTCGCTCTTGTTGGGAGTGGGAGTACTGATTTTTAGTGCAGGCGTTTCCTGTTGGTCTAGTTCCTGCTGCTCTTGTTCTTCTCGATGGATCAGGGTCATGTTGAATACTTCACTGAAATATTCCTTCCATCGCTTTAACCTCTCCTCTCTGTTGGTCAATAGTTCACCCTCTTTCGATTTCACTGGCCACCTTTCGTTAAAACTTTTTTGGGACATCTGTTTGGTGATATTATACAGGGTGTCCCAGCTATCTTGTTCACCCAAAATATCTCTGGAACAATAAAAGCTATTGGAAAACGACTTTCACCGGTATCAATGTAGGGCTGAGGGCCATGAATGTACACATTTGGAAACATTCTAAAACGAAAGCATATGTGTTTTTTAACACAAACTTATGTTTTTTTAAATGGACCTCCTATATTTTTTCTTCAGCAATCCATAGCATGACAAAGCACATACACAATGGCGTTGATTGCATCGCAATATTCCCATTACATCCCGAGATATTGAGGCGCGAAGTTGACGCTTGAAACACCCGACATGCGCTGCTAGCGCACGTCCTGAGGCTCAGGCGTGAACCCCATGCTGCCCGTAATCGCGATGTAATTGACAAGTAAGTGTCCCTCTTGATAAGTATGGAGGTGTGATTACACATGTCGCCTTGAATTGCTACTGCAGAGGTCAACCGCAGTATGGCAGAATTACCTTGTCTGCCTGGTAGTTTGGAATTATTTTGATATGATTACGAGTTAAACACTTATAGCTTTCGTTGTTACCGTCGATGACAACACAGCCATGATGACTGTTCGTCAATGTGTGCAAGGGACGTTTAATAAACAAAGCAACACATATTTTTTTCTAGGCCATTTACAATTGAAAAAACGCGAAATTACTTGTGAGATACCGGTATCGTGGAACATTCCCGCTGCAGTCTTTATAGTTTCACGAAGTACTGGAGCGCCGTACATTTCAAAATTGCGTCTGTAGCTCCGATGTGTTTCAAGCAGAGAGCTGAGACTGATTTTCTTTTGGAGGAAAACCAGATCGTACCAGGTATTCACAGGCGCTTGCAGTATGTCTTCCGTACACATACGTGGCAGTCGTTGGGCAAAGCGTCTGCCATCATCGTAACAAGTTCGTGCATCCCTGTGCAATCTCCCGAGTGCCGTCCGGCCGCAAGCAGCTGTGACTCCCGCCATGTCGGAATGTGCAGCCTGTTCCATTCGAGGAGATCGACGGATCACGAACACATCTCACCTCAACTAGAGGTCTCTGTTAGTAACGTTGACACAGCTGTCGAGCAGTTGCGGTAGTCAAATGCGTTTCCCGCTGGGTTCCTCGTCGCGTAACAGAAGGCCACAAAGAGCAACGCAGGACCGTCTGTGTGGAATTGCTTTCATGTTACGAGGCTGATCGTCACAATTTTTATCGAACATCATTACAGACGATGGAAGATGGGTTCATCGCTTCGAACCGGAAACAAAACGCCAATCCATTGAGTGGTGATACACCACTTCTCCTCCAAAGAAAAATTTCAAAGCCGCACCAACAACTGGTAAAGTTATGATGACAGTCTCCCTCACGGTGCAACCATGAACTTTGCAGTGCATTGTGATACCCTCAGGAAATTGGAGAAACGACTTGAGCATGTTCGTCGCCACAAAAATGTAAAATATCTCACACAATGTTGTGCACCTGAGAGGAGCTCACTACACTTCACTGGATTGTTCTTCCTCATCCAACCTACAGTTCAGATCTCGCACCTTCTGACCTCTATCACTTTGACCCAATGAAGGATGTAGTCCACAGTAAGCAGAATGTGGGTGACGATGAGGTTATCAATAAAGCAAGACATCAGCTCTGACGTCGTCGATTAGAGTGGTACTCGGCAGGCACACAGACCCCGCCAGTAAGGTGGCGTAAGGTCATTGCATTGAACATAGATTATGTTGAGAAATAGGATTTTGTAACCAAAATAGTTGAGAACAACGTGGTGCATTTGAATCCAGAAGAAAACCAATCTGCCTTCAGGAAAAAAGCTGTTGCATTGTATATTGAATGCCACTCATAGAAGAGGAAAAAATGTTTACAAAAAAGATATCAGTGAAATGTTGCTTTCGTGAGCACAGTTGTATCTACAAATTCATAGATCGGCAAAAAAGTTTAATGTGTAACGGGCATAGCAGTAACGTTGTATCAGTAATGTAACCAACAGTAAGGAGCACTCAGTAATTGGTACATGCCTAAAACTACCAGATACATGTGGTACAAAATTTAGTCGATATTTTCAGCTCAAGTATAAAGTTATGTTGTGTCATAAGTGTATCTGTCCTGTGTAGCTGACTGATGAGCTAGTATATACTGTAGTGTCGTGTTTGTGTTGTGTGATGATGACGAAAGAGAGAGGTTGAAACCTGATGTGGACCCACAACATACTCGTTCCGATAGGTGCTAAATGGGGCATAAAACCTGAAAAGTGGCAGTGGTGTAGTAAATTTTATCCAATTACTATGTAACTTACCAAAAAATAAAGTACTGGCAACATTTATATAGAGAAATCACTGCCCAACTATTTTATCAGACTGCTGTGTTCAGATAAAGACAGATTTACTTCTTCCACTATCGAACCTCCTGAAGCAATCAAGTCTTTGAGCCATGCTCATGTCCAATTTCAGACTTTTCTGTGAGATAGGTCAGTTTCCTATGGCGACAAAGCAGCTGCCATTCCTGGTTATGGTGTAACAACATTAAATATCTAACGTCATCATTGTCCTATTCATCCCCCCCCCCCTCCTCCTGGGCGAAATCAGTGTACACCATCTGCTGCACCTAGAGTAAATTCTGCTTCTGCATCTACATCTACACATATACTCCGCAAGCCACGGTACAGTGTGTGCCTGAGGGTGCCCTGTACCACTACTAGTATTTTTCTTTCCTTTTGCACTCGCAAATAGAACGAGGGAAAAACGACTATCTACATGCCTCCCTACAACCCCTAATTTCTTCCTTATCTTTTCTCCATCATACTTACGCAAAATTTACGTTAGTGGCAGTAGAATCGATCTGCAGTCAACTTCAAAAGCTGGTGCTCTAAATTTTCTAAACAGCGTTCCTCGAAAAGAACGTCGCCTTCCCTCCAGTGATCCCTGAGTTACCAATGCATCGCCATAACAGTTCTGTGTTGTTCGATCCTACCAGTAACAAAACTGAATTGATTCGATGCTTTCCTTTAAGTCGATCTGTTTCTGATCCCCAACACTCGAGAGGTAATCTAGAATAGGTCGCACTAGTTTCCTGTATGAGGTCACCTTTACAGATGAACCGCATTTTCCTAAAAATCTCCCAAGAAACCAAAGTCGACTATTCACATTCCCTACTACAATCCTTAAACGTTCGTTCGAATTCATCTCACTTTGCAACATTACGTGCAGATATTTAATTGACCTGACTATGTTAAACGGCACACTACTAATGCTGTATTCCAACATTTAAGGTTTGTTTTCCTACTCATCTGCATTAAATTACATTTTTCTACATTTAGAGCAAGCTGTCTTTCACATACCTACCAGAAATTTTGTCTAAGTCACCTTGTACCCTCCTACAGTAACTGACGTACGACACCTTCCAGTACACCACAGCATCATCATCAAACAATCGCATATTGTCGCCCACATTGTCCGTGAGATCATTTAAATATATAGAGAACGATAGCAGTCCTGTCATTCTTTCCTGTGACACCCCTGACGATACCTTGTCTGTGATGAACACTTGTTATCAAGGACAACGTATTGTGTTCTCTTATTTAAGATGTCTTCGAGCCACTCTCATGTTTGGAAACCTAGTCTGCATGCTCGTGCCTTCGTTAACAGTCTGCATGTTTTCGTAAGTCCAGGAATATGGAAACTGCTTGTTGTCCTTCATCTATTGCTCACAGTATATGATGTGAAAAAAGGGCAAGGTAAGTTTTGGAAGAGCGATGTTTTCTAAAACCGTAGTGATTCGTGGACAGAAATTCGTTAGGCAAGTATAAGAAAACTTTGTAAATGTTTGTGGAGCGTGTGCCTGAGGCAGGAAACGAATACCAGCCCAGTATTCTGTAGTGGGATGTAGGAAACAGTCTAAAAATCATTTACAGGCTGGCCACCACAATGCCCTGCTTGTTAATCCGATGGTGGTTCTAAACAGTGCTGGTGCGTTTCTTTTGAGCCCTGGAAGCAACCTCTTTGATGCATATGGTTATCCGGGCAGGTGACAGTGTTTTTCATTGTAATAATTTTTATTTCCAGCTAATTCTTCACCTTAAATTACTGCTTATCTGTTGATCAATTTATGTACATCATCCATCCCAACATATTCAACTGGTTATTCAGTACAATTGTTATCAAGCCTTCACCTTTTTTCTCATCCAATTCTGAAGAATCTGAAGTTCGTTCTACTTGTATTAATTTTTCAAAAAGACATCAACATTTAATCTTATCAAATTATTGTATTTACTACTTCTACTTGATTTGATTTTATTAGGTTTCTTATCAAAATATAATGCTCCAGAATGGAATAAAATATTGCATAATTTGATAAGCCAGCACTATCAAATTTTGTGCTGATAGAACCCATAGTAATTAGTTTCTTAGCTTAAAGATTCAACAGTCCATCTGCAGCATCATATTTTTATACTAATTGTCAATTTATCTCCACTGAATTTGACTGACAAACCAGCAACATATTCAAACTAACTGATAGATCTCTACATAAAGTCTTTATCTTCACTATTGGTGAAATATTCCAACATACTTTTGCTTATTTTTTTCCAGGATCTATCTTTTTCTGACATTGACATTCCCTTTATGTTTTTCTCTTCTTGATATTTATCATTACAGCTTTTATTTCTATTCTGTCTTTAACCACTTCTTTATATTTCTTCAATACATCCTGTACTTCAGATTCACATAATGTCTTATCTATACTGTTATTATCTTATAGTTTAATTTTTGGCATATCTCCTAGTCCATCTAGAAGGGGATGGTGAGTCTTTTGATTCCTTGTTCTACCTTATCAATTGTGTTAATAAGAGGTTCATCTTTTTTATATGTTTTGTCGTTTCATTCAAAGCTTGAATTCTTTATTACCATACCCCACTGAATTTCATATAATGTTTACATTCAGACTATTAAGAAACCTTTTATTATAACTCTGTATTTTCCCTCACTAGGCTCCCTTATAATGTATGTTGTGAAAAATCTGAACTGACCATCATCCCAACAATTATTACATATTTCTCTGAGATCTTCAACCTTATATTGCTGTCAACATCCTCATGATACATGTGAGCTAAATTTATAGTATCTTGTCTAAATATATTTAAAAATGTAGATTCTCTCTCTCCAGTTGCTTTGGTATCTTTGAATATGTCTGCGCTAAATACAAACAATCTGTGCCTTTATGTCTACCTCTAGTACAATACTCTTTAACTATATCCTGATTTTCAGGAATGGAGTCATCGAATACTATGAGTGAATTTTATTGACATTGACCCAGTGCTATAATTTCATCATTATTTCCAATAAAGGTAGTAATATTCTCATTATTTTTATCTTCCACTACTTTGAACATTTTTATAATTTCTTGATTTTTGGTTGATCTACACTTTTGGAGAAAACATACAAATGACAGATTTTATTTCAGTTTAACTAACCTGAAGCTAAAATATAACACTCAATCATTACTGTTGTTGTTCCACAACCACTTCTTACAATTATTGCACATCAATAAGAATCTTGTAAAAGTTTAACATGCTAAATTTTTTGTTTCTTCTCTGGAATTCTTACTTTTTGTTTCCAATCTGTTTTCATTTAATTAAGTTATCTGTTATGAAATAAGAGACTGACTGTTCCTATACAACACAACTATAGCAATATTTATACATTTTTTACTCTATACATTATATAAAAAATAATGAATTGTATTGCAATGGAAAAACGACAGAAATTCCTGTATAGTAATAAAGTTTAAAAACCTTGGAAAAATCTTATACACACAAAAAAGCCTAATATTCATATCAAGGCAGATAAATTTTAAACAGAGATATTACTGAAGGTGATGTTAAATTGTATATCGATATTAAAGACAGTACTGAAGTTTGCTTTTATTTTGTGGTAAATCTAATGAAAAAATGCTCCTAAAATTATTCTATTTGAATTAATCAAAATAAATTTTAATTTGGGTGATGGAATATTTATGGAGCATACTGATCACTTTCATTAAGAAACTAATATCATTTCTTCAGTCAAGTGTAATGCAGAACTTGGTGCACTAAAAATTTGTAAACCATATTACCTGGTATACATTTTATTTTTTATATTATTGAGGATTCACAGATAACTATAACTGATGTTAATGATAATTTGATTGGCTTCAATGGTGCTGGTGTGACAGTTGTTTTAGAAATGTCTTAATAAAAATTTTATTGTTATTAAATGAATTAGATTCAGAGGTATGTTTTACACACTCCCTGTGATTGAGAAATCTAAAAAGTAATCAAAATACTTCTAACAAGGATGCTGAAATCCTTATTTAAATGGCTGGACTCATACTAATCATTGTTCATTGTACACAAGCTTTAGTATATTGATGGGAATGATTATTCAGCATATAATGGTAAATCCAGAAAGAATTAATCGACACTCATGTGATAAAGCCATTTGATTTTATAACCACAAAGGAAGGAAATAAGATTGTATCTAGAACAGAAAATCTTTTTATATCATTATCAGTTTTTTATGTGCGAGTTCATCTGTTGCTGAAAAAAATAAGCATATACTTAATAATCATAAAATCACAAGCAAAAAAAACTGAATGGTTTACCAATTGTAAATGTCCAGTAGATTTTGAAAGTTTAAAAAAAATTATATGGGAATGTGAACTTACTGTAATTTTTACTTTGAGTTCCAATGCTGGAGGTACTACTTGCAGATGGACTGACTACAGTGAAGCTGGATTTGAAATAAGGTACTCTTGCAAAAGAAGGTCAAGTAGTTGTAGAAAGTGTGAAGATTCATGTGACTGTCATTAAATAGAAACCGAGTTATGAGCTTGAACAACGAGAAATTATCTTGAAAATCCAAAAATTCCGATATTTTTCTATGAATTGCAAGCTGTTGAAGTGTCTGGGATAAGTGGTAAGAAGAATTTCGAACTAGATATCACAAATTACTACAGATCAGTAGAATTTGATGTGTCTTATTGTGTTTTTGTTATGTTTTAGACTTATTGGAAAATTGACCATCTGCTTGATTTCTCACTGTATGTACATTTTAAACTGCTAAATATATGTTTGAAAAATAGGTGAAATAAAGTATTCCTGAGGAGAAGTGGAACATTAATCTACCAAATAATTTTCTCAACACTTATGATGCATTTCATGGTTTTATACATGTCACATAGTTGAAGGGTGATGTAGGTGTAAATCTATATAATTTCATTACGAATTATCAGATTTATACTATTAATATGACTGGTCGAAAAAATATTGCTACAAGTCAAAAAACGATGATGGAACTGTGCACAATTTTTAATGGTAATATGCCTTAGAGTATGTTATCAAGTAAGGAATGAAAAATTTGACATATGATGCATGACACAAAACATTAACTGAGGATTTTTAATTGAAAATTATTTTATCTGCTTATTATAAGCTGCCTGAAACTCAAAAACGGTGTTGTAGTATACAGGTCCCACCTGTGTGAGAGCGCAAATTCGACTAGCTGATTCAAGAAGTGTCTGTGAAGCGCTGTGGTGATGCCTCTAGAGATCAAGACCGCAACTTCCTGTTTGCTCCATCTCACTTCCACAGTGTGTCTGTACTGTTTACACATCATCACTAATCAGTTGATAACTTGTCACAGATGGCGCTGAAATAGTATCCATTCACAACAGTTCAGGAGTATACCTCGTTTTTCCCATAGAATATTCTTTTTTAATCTTAATTTGCGTGTCCACATCCCAATTTACAGGTTATTTCCAGTGTGCCTCTTCTAATAAACGAAAGAATGCAAATAAAATCATTTATTTATAGCCAATATAAATCAAACAATGTAGCACAGTTTAGAATTTGGTTTGTACTTCACCTCATTACTATGTAAGCAATCTGTAAGTGGCTACATTTGTTCCCAGTGTGCCTCAGGCCAGCAGTGGGCTGTCCATCCAAGCTACTGAGTTCATCAGTCATGTTTCATCAAGTCACTGCTGTACAAGCTCTGCCTCCTTAATTAAAGGCGACAGGGGATGGAAGGAAGAAGGGAAGCTACCATCAAGATGCTAGATCATCATCAAGACCTGGCAGTGGATCTAGACTCCCAGTTGGAAAAAAAGACAAAACCCAGAGGGACAAGAGATGAGAAATAGGAGAGAGAGAAACTGTAAATTCCTCTGGGGTTTCCTTTGTGTATCTGAAGGAATTGCTGAAATTTATTAATACATATTTTTCTATGTGAATGGAAGCACTATTCAAAAGGTCAATAATGCAGCCAGCTCCAACTTGTTTAAAAAGATTAATGAACTACAGGTAAGTGTTTCACAGAGCATTACTGGATGTGAATGTTTGAATGCTATAGTTGGAGAAAAAATCTGTATGGAGCTCAATAATGAATTTAAGATTATTTTGCCAGGTAGATATTTAAAATTAGTAGCTGATTGGGATTCTCATTTATTTGAAGATGGAAAGATTAAACTAAGACACAATGAAATGAAGAAATTTAATAATAACGAATTTCATGACCTTGTATTACTAGCTTAATTTTTTAATTGAAAAATTAACCTTTGACTTACTGTTATTTAATTTTTCCCCAAGTATGTTCAGTGTTCCCACTTATTGCCATAATGAATTCATGATCTGGAAATCACTTATTTTTTGTATACCAAATTATTTTTTCTCAAATGAGCTAAATCTCAGTAATTTCCTATGAATTCATGATTATTGGCGTTTTATTTTCTTAAGAAGGAAAAATGTACAAATTTATGTATAAAAAGTAATGTTCTAATAAAAGAATTCATTGATCTTATATTCTTATAATGTCTCCAGGAAATGTAAGAAAAAATAAATTGAATAAAAACCAGAAGAAATTGTTATTTTCCATAGTTATTTTTTATAGTAGATACAATATGGATACTGTGGGTAATTTTTCCCAAAAATTGAGAAAATCATAAAATTTCGAGAGAATCTGAGGTATTTTGTGATTTCTTTTAAGATTTGGGAAAAATTAGCTACAATCCCCATATTGTACCTACTGACGATGGACATGGAATCTTTGTGATATGTATTTGCAGCCTACTTGCCACAGTTCATGACATTGTGAAAACAATTTCATTCACAGTATTGTGCTCTTGTGAAAGTGAAAATATTTTTGGCATTGATTCTTTCGATCTGCTTGGTTTGTAGATTCTAGGAAATTTTCTTTCTATGAAGTGTTCTGTGCCTACTGTTAGGTTAGCTGAACTTTGTGATGAGTTTAGTGACATTTCTCAAGGTGGCCAAGGCAAAGTTAATGGTTTTGGGGCTCACATTAGCATGAAAGACAACGTGCAATCTCAGTTTTGCCTGGCACAGCCCGTCTTCATTCTATTAGAGATCAAGTGGTACAGGAACTCTTATACTGGCAGGACAATTGTGTGATTTCCTCTGTGACAGCCAGTCAGTTGCCATCACAAGCTACGCTTATGTGCGATTTTTAAAGCAATTACAGATTCCTAGACTGAGCTTGGTTCTTTTCCTTTGCCACAGCTTGAGGGACTTATACAGACAGACTTGGTGCAGGTCACTCCATTTCCCAGACTGATCTTCATGATGCTTATTTGCAGCTTCCCTTGTGAACAGTCTCAACAAGTTTTTGTGATCAACACCCACATGGGGTTATTTAAGTTTTTATGGTTGCTGTTTGGCAGTGTAACTCTACATTCAATTTTTAAACGCTACCTGTTACAGTTGACTGCTACACATTCTTCTTGTTCGAAATATTTGGATAGCATAGTAGTTTCATGTTGTGCTCTCAGCACACATCTTTTCTATCTTAGGAAGTAGTTTCAACTGCTCACAGATGTTGGAATGAAGTGTAAAGAAGAGTCATGATCCTTCTTGCACACTGAGACAGTATATTTGGAACACATTATCAACAGTCATGGTATACTCTTTGTATTCAAACTTATCTGATCTCTGTGTCAAACAAATTAACTTATTACATTTGGTTCATCCCAAATGCTGCACAGATTGCAGCTCCATTGCGCCTATCTTCGATGAAAGAATGTGCCATTTCAGTGGTTTAGGGAATGTCAAGTCGCATTTCAGAAACAAAAGAGGCTTTATTGACTGATCTATTTGGTACATTTTGATCCCACATAGCCCGTCATGTTGGCGGATGATGCATCTTCTTATGGGATTGGTGCTGTTCTCTTGCACAGAACTGAATCAGTGGACAGGCAAATTGCCTTCACATCCAAACTTCCAAACTTCCCAACAAATAACAATGCAGCCATTGCAGATTGAGAAGGAAGCTCTTACTATCGCATACGAGGCGAAAAAATTTCACCAATTCTTGCATGGCAGAAAATTCTATTTAGTGACAGATCACAAGCCCCTCATCTCAGTCCGTTCATGAACTACGCAAATTTCGCAGCATTTGTCTCTGCTCCTCTCCAATTACCTGTATGAAACTGCTCACAGGCCAAAAGCTAAGGTCGACGCAGATTTGGCTTTTGATGCCTTAAGAGAGGCTTTCACACTGATGTCCACAGCGATTAAAGGTTTGATGGCTTTCCCATAGACCGCCAATGGATTGCTCAGGCAATGGCTGCGGACAGTAATTTCAAGATTCTGTTGCAGTACCTCCTCCCTCCTTGCCCACAGACAATTGAGGAGATCAGTGATCCATTTGTATGCCATTATTTCGCACAGCTTATCAGCCTGGCAGGGTGTGATCTTCCTACACACAGTGATCAGTTTATGTTGTGGTGACATGTTTGCTTCAGAAGGCAGTTCTTTATTTTCTCCACTTACTCCATCAAAATTATTAGGGACGATGCCTTTACACATGGGTCAATGCCACTGCACATGCTCAGGTAGAAGAGTTGAGTTCACAATGTCCAGCGTGTGCAGAACATCAGGGAACTCTGGAACAAAAAGCTTTTGATTGTCTCAAATCCAGTGCCCTTTGGCAATGTTTGCATACTGATTTTGCTGATCTATACTAGAATTCCTGTCGGCTTGCGGTAGGCGACTTTAGTAGCAAGTTTCTGTTCATGGTAACCATACAATCCACTGTAACAACAACCATTCTCATGTGAAGCTTTTGCATCGAAGGTTTGCCAGAAGTGATCGTTTTGAACAATTGACCCCTGTTAATATCAGCAGAATTTCAGTACTTTTGACGACCGAACCGTTCTATGTTCAATCTAATAGCGAAGTAGAATGCATTATTAGAACTTTCAAGCAACAAACAGCAAGTTCCACACCTCCCATAAACGAAGTTTTAGTGCTCTTCCTACTGTTCCCAGCCGTGCAGTGGCAAATCACCACCAGAGCTCTTGTATGGACGCTGACATAAACACTGCTTCAGCAGCTGCATCCTCCACTGCGGTCGGTCCATTCTCTGCGGTACTCTAAGTTTCATTTGAACGATTTGATCTTTTTCAGAGTGTTTGGCAGACACAGGCGCTGGGAAGGTGGCGTCATCGCAAAAGTGTTTGGCCGCTCTTTACGCGTTGTACAGGTTTGCATATGGCTGCAGCAGTGCCTACAGAATCAGCCTCCTTTTTGTGGGCTGTTTGATACTGCTATGTATTTGTAACCTCATAGTGTTCACCTTCCCCACATACTGCGCCACTGGCGCCGGTTAAGAAACCAATGGGTGTCAACACACGGCCATCGCCATCACTACAGTGGCAGCAGGCCCAGCCATGGGAGTTGGGAACCCTCCCAAAGACCCGCCATGGATCCTTTGGTCACTGTTGTATCTCCGTCGATAGAATGTGGTCCGGCCTTGGTCGTGGGTGCACACGCTATGGCTGGTTTTTCGGCTGATCTTTCCACTTGCCCACCAAATAGATGCCAGGATGCCGGCAGGAGTTTATCATCGGCTGAAGCTCCAGCTCCTGCCTCGTCTGTGGCATCTGCGCGCAGAATTCCGCTCCACCTCCTTGCCTTCCACAGCCGTTTCCAGCAACACTGATGGCAAGGTGTTTCTTACGGGGGGGGGGGGGGAGGAATGTTGTATTGTACACTGTCGATACCATGCTGCGACGGGACCCGTATAAAATTTGACAGTTATCCATTTGACAGCAATGCAAAGCTGCCGCTGACTCCGAGACACATCCTCCTCAGTCCTCGCAGCCATTGTCAGCAAGGAACCGACAAAAGGACGCCACATCTCTGTCTAGTTCATTTTTGCCTGACTGGTCGAAGCGTTGTCCGATAGCCTTTGTTGTTATTGTGGATATTGAACCAGCCTGTCTCAAAGGATTTGCATTGGAATTATGTGAATTTTAAAAAAGAGTTCCTGTGCAACTTATTATTCCGCCCTTTGTCTTAGAAACCATCAATTACTTGCCATCAATCACTGCGATGAGCAAACGCATATTTAAGTTGATTACTTTTGATAGTAATTGAGAGAAATTAAGTCCACAATTTGGCCAAATTACTTTTGTGAATTTTGTGGTTTCTTAGCAGTCACATGCCAGCTACTTGTCATGAGGTTTACGAAAAGATCGATTGTTAGTTCAAGTTCCCTCCATCCTTTCCGTGCTGTTTCGATTTTTGCTTCGTTTATCTCTCGTATCTTCAGTAGTATGAGTAGCTTAGCGATATTGCATGCTGTTCAGACAGTGGTTCAGTAATCCAGGGTTAGATCTTTGGTTGAATGGCTTCAGCAATTGACCGCATGTGCTAGGAATCTTGATGTATATTAGAGCTCCCCCTGCCTCCCCCAATATCCTTGCTGTTTTTCAATATACGAGGGCTGTACAAAAAGTAAGATTACTTTCCAAATTGCGCTGGAAATGTACATCTACTATCGATCTTTTTTTGTTATGGTGGTACACATGTCGCGAACATATGTTCACAGTATCACGTGTACAGCATACTTCCTTTGTCTTTGACGGATAGAAAGGTTAGACGTGTTTTAGTGCGCTCGGCGATTCTCGATTATTGTAAAAAAATGGAGCAAAGAATGTGCATCAAATTTTGTGTGGAAAATGGAATCAACTGCTCTAAAACACTTGAAATATTGACAGTGGCTTACGGTGAGTCTGCTCTAAGTAAGAAAAAAGTTTAAAAGTGGTACAAGCTCTTCCAAGACGGCCAAAGACCAGCCTCGCTCTGGATGCCCCAGCACATCAACAACATACGATAAACTCGAAACTGTGAAGACAATTGTTTTGGAAAGAAGTCAAATTACAGTAAGAAAAGTTGCTGAGGATGTTGGCATATCGGTCGGCTCGAATTATGTAATTTTTTCGGATGTTTTGGGCCTGAGACGTGTGTCAGCGAAGTTTGTTCCAAAACATTGCTCAGGAGATCTTGAATGACATCAATGATGATCATGATTTGCTGAAAAGGACCATAACTGGTAACAAAACATGGATTTACGGTTATGACGTCGAAAGCAAAGCCCAATTGTCCCAATGGAAGCAGCCGGGAGAGCTAAGACCGAAAAAAGCACGCCAAGTTCCATCAAATGTCAGTTTTACTCACAGTGTTTTTTTTTTTTCAATTACCGTAGTGTAGTGCGTCATGAATTTTTGCCTCGAGGTCGTTCTTTCAATAAGGAGTAACACCTTTACGTTATACGCCGTTTTCGAGACGCAACACGCAAAAAAGTCTGGAATTGTGGAAAAACAATTCATGGCGTTTGCTTCACGACAATGCACCGGCTTATTTACCGTCGCTTTGAGAGATTTTTGGTTAAAACAACACGACAATCACTTCTCAGCCACCATATTCACCGGATTTGGCCCCTGTGATTTTCTCCCGTTCCCAAAACTGAAGAGACCCATGAAATGGCGAACATTTTCAAAAACTGAGGAAATAAAAACTGAATGGCTGGAAGTCCTACTAAAGGCTGTACCAAAAAGAGCTTATGAGAAGTTCTTCGAGGATTGAAAGAAGCATTGGCGCAAATGTATTGTATCTGAGGGGGATTACTTTGACAGCTTCTAAGATAGTTGTCGCTCTAGAACGAGTCCACGACTTACAGTACAAATCCACAGAGAGATTCCGTTGCGAATTACGAGATCATGGACAGACTAGTCGTGTTCATTCATTACATGGCTATATTCAGTAAAAAAACCTTGTTGGCCTCTATTATGCGTGCAGTGACGAATGTGGAGTCGTGTGCAATGCTCGTGTCTTTCACACAACCAAACTCAAGAGCGCAGAGTATTGATGCAGGACGAGAAGGGAAATGCTTGTCGCTTTGACATGAATATTCTCAGAAATTAACTCGCACCGATACAAGACGACCAAATGCAATGATTGTCGCTTTGGCAAACTAATACCTGCAGAAACTAAATCGTAATGAAACAGGACAAAGAAAAGCGATTCTCTTTTGTTTTTCTGGATGAGAAGAAAGTTATCACTGTAGTGGCCACTGTGCGCAAGGACAACGCTGACACTGAAGTAAACCAATTGGGAATATAACCGGTTGATATATATATATATATATATATATATATATATATATATATATATATATATATATATATAGGGTGGTCCATTGATAGTGACCTGGCCAAATATCTCACGAAATAAGCATCAAACGAAAAAACTTCAAAGAACGAAAGTCGTCTAGTTTGAACGTGGAAAAGGTTGGCCCGCTAGATGACGCTGCCACAGGCAAACGGATATCAACTGCGTTTTTTTTCTATAGGAACCCGAATTTTTTATTACATATTCGTGTAGTACGTAAATAAATATGAATGTTTTAGTTGGACCACTTTTTTCGCTTTGTGATAGATGGCGCTGTAATAGTCACAAGCGTGTAAGTACGTGGTATCACCTAACATTCCCCCAGTGCAGCCGGTATTTGCTTCGTGATACATTACCCGTGTTAAAATGGACCGTTTACCAATTGCGTAAAAGGTCGATATCATGTTGATGTATGGCTATTGTGATCAAAATGCCCAACGGGCGTGGGCTATGTATGCTGCTCGCTATCCTGGACGACATCAACCAAGTGTAAGGACCGTTCGCCGGATAGTTACGTTATTTAAGGAAACAGGAAGTGTTCAGCCACATGTGAAACGTCAACCACGACCTGCAACAAATTATGATGCCCACGTAGGTGTTTTAGCTGCTGTTGCGGCTAATCCGCACGTCAGTAGCAGACAAATCGCGCGAGAATCTGGAATCTCAAAAACGTCGGTGTTGGGAATGCTACATCAACATCGGTTCCACCCGTACCATATTTCTATGAACCAGGAATTGCATGACGACGACTTTGAACGTCGTGTACAGTTCTGTCACTGGGCACAAGAGAAATTACGGGACGATGTTAGATTTCTTGCACGCGTTCTATTTAGCGACGAAGCGTCATTCACCAACAGCGGTAACGTAAACCGGCATAATATGCACTATCGGGCAACGGAAAAATCCACGATGGCTGCGACACGTGGAACATCAGCGACCATGGCGGGTTAATGTATGGTGCGGCATTATGGGAGGAAGGATAAATTGGCCCCCATTTTATCGATGGCAATCTAAATGGTTCAATGTATGCTGATTTCCTACGTAATGTTCTACCGATGTTACTACAAGATGTTTCACTGCATGACAGAATGGCGATTTACTTCCAACATGATGGATGTCCCGGCACATAGCTCTCTTGCTTTTGAAGCGGTATTGAACAGCATATTTCATGACAGATGGATTGGTCGCCGAAGCACCATACCATGGCCCGTACGTTCAACAGATCTGACGTCCCCGGATTTCTTTCTGTGGGGAAAGTTGAAGGATATTTGCCATCGTGATCCACCGACAACGCCTGACAACATGCGGCAGCGCATTGTCAATGCATGTGCGAAGATTACGGAAGGCGAACTACTCGCTGTTGAGAGGAATGTCGTTACCCGTATTGTCAAGTGCATTGAGGCTGATGGACATAATTTGGAGCATTTATTGCATTAATGTGGTATTTACAGGTAATCACGCTGTAATCGCATGCGTTCTCGGACATGATAAGTTCACAAAGGTACATGTATCACATTGGAACAACCGAAATAAAATGTTCAAACGTACCCAAGTTCTGTGTTTTAATTTAAAAAGCCTATCTGTTACCAACTGTTCGTCTAAAATTGTGAGGCATATGTTTGTGACTATTACAGCGCCATCTATCACAGAGCGACAAAAGTGGTCCAACTAAAACATTCATATTTCTTTACGTACTACACGAATGTGTAATAAAAAATGGGGGTTCCTATTTAAAAAAAAACACAGTTGATATCCGTTTCACTTTAGCAGTGCCATCATGCGGGCCAACCATAGCACCATCTGGTTTCCCCCTTCAAGCTAGACAAGTTTCGTTCTTTGTAGTTTTTTTGTTTGACGCCTATTTCGTGAGATATTTGGCCCGGTCACGATCAATGGACCACGCTGTATATATTAACAGGTCACCAAACCAGGGCAAGTTGTAGGACAATTTGAAGCATCTTGAAATGTTGGTCAACATAACATTTATTTGGTCTAGTGATTGACATTAATCACAATGAGATTAACACAGAGCGCATTTCTGTATAATTAAAATTAGATTACAAGTTGTGTCTAACATAGTGGGAGACACCAAAAAGCTGTGGAAGACTGTATGGATTCAAATGGTTCAAATGGCTCTGAGCGGTATGGGACTTAAGTTCTAAGGTCATCAGTCCCCTAGAACTTAGAACTACTTAAACCTAACTAACCTAAGGACATCACACACATCCATGCCCGAGGCAGGATTCGAACCTGCAACCGTAGCGGTCGCGCGGTTCCAGACTGTAGCGCCTTTAACCGCTTGGCCACAACGGCCGGCGACTGTATGGAGCTACCGCACAAGACCACCTCATCTGAGCAGCTCGTGTAATTGAATACGATGTTAGAAGAAGCCACAAATATGAACAAAAAGAGCAACATAAGGTACGTGGCGATGTAAGGAAGTAAGGAAGTGCGCAGAATATGGTTTTGTAAACAGAGCGCTACTTACAGTCACTTAAACAGCGTGTGGTGACCAGCACTGAACTGCGACTGGAGATACTGCCAGAGTACCCAGAATCTAAGTTGACGGTTCCCAACTCTCGGCTCCCAAAGCTCTACATGGAGGGAATGCAGTTGCCAACATGACGGATGCGAACGAATACTAAATTCTTGAAAAAGCAGGGGAAAGCACACGTAACTTCCCTCTTTTTGTGTATAAATGCACATTTTTTAACACGAAGTTGGCACTCAGCCAGAGCAGTGTTTCTTCATTGGTCAGCCTTGGAGCATTTATTGCATTAATATTGCATAAATTAATACTGCATTAATGTGTGACAGTCCAAAGTGATGCTACAGTATTGGCTGACGCAGATTTTTAAAGTGAATGGAACTGACTCTCCCACACTGGCGAAATGGTAGTGTGGTCGGTTTTTTGAAGCTGTGCTGAAAAGATGGAATGTCACTCTCAATTATTCTCTGGTGGCGGTAAGGTGGCAGTTGTGTACACTGCCCTCAGGGGGTGGAGTACTCAGGTACCAGCCTGGCTTTCAGTAGCTGCCGACAAGGTTATTGCCCAGGTTCTGCGAACTCCTATTCTTTCCAAAATGATCCCCGCTCGAGCTACTGAGATTCAGCGACGCTCTTTCTGCCGGCAAGGGAGGCTATACGGACGCTTCAGGCGGCAGAGTATCCACCTGTTTTCTCAGATACGCTGATCCAACTTGCTAGATAACTGCGAAATATTCACAGAAAACAAAACTACATGCCATTTCGTTATGTGACAGTAATGTCACAAAGTTAAATGCTTCACACTCTAGTACAGTTAGTGTCTACATTATAGAAGATAAAAGTATTTCACCTTGAAAGCTGAAATATATTTTATCAATAAGAATGATTGGTAATTGTCAGTAACAGAACAAACACATATCATCGTTACAGTCTTATGGCCTCCATACAAGAGATAGATCACCATCAGAACTGCCATACGTCCTCACTTCATGGAATTCTATTCAGCACACTATCGCGAAAACAGTCGATCTGAAGCTTATGTTTCCCAGCCATACGCATGTGAGCACTTTCGACAGGACATCTGGAATGGCAATGGTACTTTCGTGCGTACCCTCCTTTTCCAGCAGTGCAGGCTCCAATTCTCCCACGGAGACAACAGTAGAGGTGACAACTGTAGTCTTGAGGAACGGCCTGCCAAGCAATTTCCACCTGGTCTGGTGCCTCAATTGGGCCAGATTTCCTGCCAGACCTGCAAACCGCATTAGATGACGTTTCATCCAGATCCAAACAATCTAAACGGTGAACAGATCTGGGGATTTTAGAGCCATGGGTAGGTGACGTTCAAAAAAATGGTTCAAATGGCTTTGAGCACTAACTTAACATCTGAGGTCATCAGTCCCCTAAAACTTAGAACTACTTAAACCTAACTAACCTAGGGACACCACACACATCCATGTCCGAGGAAGGATTCGAACTTGCAACCGTAGCAGGCGCGCGGTTCCTGACTGAAGCGCCTAGAACCGCTCGGCCACCACGGCCGGCCCGGTGACGTTCACCTTGGAGAGCACTTTCAAGACTGAAAACATGAATTCGAAAAGTTCGTCCACATATGGGGTACCCTTTCTTTCAGCATAAAATGGCTCACAACAAACGAACGCCGCGACGTCTGCAACAATCCAATAACTTGGGCCCACTGTCATGGATCGTCCTCCATACAGTTCCAACTAGTCCTCATCCGATGTAAATCTGTTCCGAAAATTTGAAGAAAATCTTCGAGGACCTCACTATAATATTAATGAAGAGGTAAAAGCAGAGATGAGGTTGAGGCTACGTCAACGAAGTGAAACATAAAGCAGTAATGGTATCAAGAAACTGGTCTCTAGTTGAGAGAAACGTGTTCGTCGCCATGATGATGTTGAGAAGTAAATACGTAGACATCAAGTATAAAGATGTAGAATGTTAACAAATTTTATTTAATTTAAAAGGATTTAAGATTTTTCACATAAAAATTCGAGGGCTTTACTTTTCAGCACGCCCTCATGTATAGAGAAATTGGAAAGACGCCAAGCAGTTCACCTCCACGTCACTTGGGGTGCTAGAGGATCAAACGAAGCCATCTAACTGGCTGGTGAGAGCTGTCCAGTGGCGGATGGTTGTATCGTGTCGTGCCCGCATGCTGCAAATTATATTTGGTTACATTTTCGTTATAACGTGATTTTATAGATGTATTTTCAGTATCATAATCTTCACCGTGAAACTGTATTTCTAGATAAAAATAGACAACAGGAAAAACTGGAAGCTAAACACTATTCGCAGTTTAGATTTCGAGGACGAATAATATTTTGCAAAATCCACTTTTCTGACTAGCATAATATATTAGGAAAACAAGTACCATTTTTTATTTATGAATATGTCAGAGACTAGAAACATGCCATCTGCAATAAAAGAATTAATGTGGTTCAAATTGAGTAAGTTCAAAGATGTTTGACAGCTCAGAGACAAATTTTACTGTGTGCTTAAGAAATAAAAAAAGTAGTAGGTAGTCCAACCCTCCCCCCCCCCCCCCCCCCCCCCCCCCCCCCCCCCCACGAACCATGGACCTTGCCGTTGGTGGGGAGGCTTGCGTGCCTCAACGATACAGATAGCCGTACCGTAGGTGCAACCACAACGGAGGGCTATCTGTTGAGAGGCCAGACAAACGTGTGGTTCCTGAAGAGGGGCAGCAGCCTCTTCAGTAGTTGCAGGGGCAGTCTGGATGATTGATTGATCTGGTCTTTTAACACTAACCAAGGCGGCCTTGCTGTGCTGGTACTGTGAATGGCTGAAAGCAAGGGGAAACTACAGCCGTAATTTTTCCTGAGCGCATGCAGCTTTACTGTATGGTTAAATGATGATGACGTCCTGTTGGATAAAATATTCTGGACGTAAAATAGTTCCCCTTTCGGATCTCCGGGCGGGGACTACTCAGGAGGACGTTGTTATCAGAAGAAAGAAAACTGGCGTTCTACGGATCGGAGCGTGGAATGTCAGAGCCCTTAATTGGGCAGGTAGGTTAGAAAATTTAAAAATGGAAATGGACAGGTTAGAGTTACATGTAGTTGGAATTAGTGAAGTTCGGTGACAGGAGGAACAAGACTTCTGGTCAGGTGAATACAGAGTTATAAATACAAAATCAAATAGGGGTAATGCAGGAGTAGGTTTAGTAATGAATAAAAAAGATAGGAGTGCGGGTAAGCTTCTGCAAACAGCATAGTGAACGCATCATTTTGGCCTTGATAGATACGAAGCCCACACCTACCACAGTAGTACAAGCCAACTATCTCCGCAGATGAAGAGATTGATGAAAAGTATGAGATAAAAGAAATTATTCAGGTTGTGAAGGGGGGCGAAAATTTAATAGTCATGGGAGACTGGAATTTGATTGTAGGGAAAGGAAGAGAAGGAAACGTAGTAGGTGAATATGGATTGGGGATAAGAAATGAAAGAGGAAGCCACCTGGTAGGATTTTGCACAGAGCATAACTTAATCATAGCTAACACTTGGTTCAAGAATCATAAAAGAAGATTGTATAGATGGAAGAAGCCTGGAGATACTGACAGTTTTCAGATAGATTATAGAATGTTAAGACAGAGATTTAGGAACCAGGTTTTAAATTTTAAGACATTTCCAGCGGCAGATGTGGACTCTGACCACGATCTATTCGTTAGGAACTGTAGATTAAAACTGAAGAAACTGCAAAAAGATGGGAATTTAAGGAGATGGGACCTGGATAAACTGACAGAACCAGAGGTTGTAGAGAGTTTCAGGGAGAGCATTTGGGAACGATTGACAGGAATGGGGGAATTAAATACAGTAGAAGAAGAATGGTAGCTTTGAAGGATGAAATAGTGAAGGCAGCAGAGGATCAAGTAGGTAAATAGACGAGGGTTAGTAGAAATCCTTGGGTAACAGAAGAAAAATTGAATTTAATTGATGAAAGGAGAAAATATAAAAATGCAGTAAATGAAGCAGGCAAAAAGGAATACAAACGTCTCAAAAATGAGATCGATAGGAAGTGCAAAATGGCTAAGCAGGGATGGCTAGAGGACAAATGTAAGGATGTAGAGGCATATCTCACTAGGGGTAAGATAGATACTGCCTACAGGAAAATTAAAGATACCTTTGGAGGCAAGAGAACCACTCGTATCAATATCAAGAGCTCGGATGGAAACCCAGTTCTAAGCAAAGAAGGGAAAGCAGAAAGGTGGAAGGAGTATATAGAGGGTCTATCAAGGACGATGTACTTGAGGACAGTATTATGGAAATGGAAATGGAAGAGGATGTAGATGAAGATGAAATGGTAGATTTGATACTGCGTGAAGCGTTTGACAGAGCACTGAAAGACCTAAGTCGAAACAAAGCGCCGGGAGCAAACGACATTCAGTTACAACTACTGACAGCCTTGGGAGAGCCAGCCCTGACAATACAGAAGAGAAACTTTGAAGTTCAATTTTGATCCTGATTGTGTCCTGCCAAGGACAATTGAGTGACTTACTTTTGTTTTTGAGAAGGTTAGAATTTCTTTAGATGATATTATTGGTGCGCATTTTTTTCATGTCGCTTCTGCTGCTTATGTGAAACAAAAAGTTTCAGGTACTGGCACTAGTGAAATTGAAGAGAGAACAGGGACAGTGAAATTTATACATGCTAACGGAAGTATAACTTAGTTCAAATAACATACGATTGCCTAGGGGTGGGCACTTTAATTACATACAAGTTGCTCTTTGAAATCCCATGTGATCATGTACGTCAAGTTTTAAGTAAACTGGGGCGAATAATTTCTGATTATGAAGAGATTTGGGGTAAAAGATTTCGTTTGACTGTTCTCGTTGGAGGTAGCAAAGTTGAGGCTGATTTATTTACACGCGTTCCATTATTCATAAATGTATCTGGCTACCGTCCACTTGTTATCCACGACGGATAGCCGAGGACGCGTGCAATTTGGAGCTCTACTGAGCATGTGCGTGCTGAGTATAAGCAGGGGTGCGTGGCCCAGCCCTCCTCCCCCCCCCCCCCCCCCCCCATAGGAGCGGTCGAGCGCACGACTGCCCCTGTAAACTTGTGACTGACGTATGCAATCGCGGCCTCTGCCCGTGGCGCCAGACAAACTGGAAATTTTGACATGAACGCTGAGTGAGCACAGACTGATTGTAGTCAACGGAAAATGCGACCTACAGAAAACACGCGAAACTCTGCAGTTATCCTACAGAGAGCCACACCAGATGACATAAACAACGTGAACACGGCAGTAATGCATCTGACAGTCATGTTGCAAGACCTCTTAAGAATAAGAAAGAAGAGTGACTCGTACAATACCTGAAACTGAGGCTCCCAAAACGGGAGAAAAATCACGTCAATCCTAGATGGAGGGCAAAGAGCAAACTCACGAAACATCAGAGGGGAAAAAAGACATTGCCAGTATTTCAAACACCATTCAGGACAAAGGAGACGAGAGAAGCAACCTCTCTCTCAGCCAAAACAAAAGAACAAACATTATAGAGAAAATCTGAAGAAGGAGTTGAAGGTATACTGAAAGTCGAGGAGAAACATTAGGAATCGACAACCAACGGTCCGCTTCAGATTTTAATTAAAGCCGAAAGTGATGCTGACAACCTTCATGGAAACAATACTGACCCATGGCAGTAAGCAATAGAAATCAAGCGTACTGCTATATTACAGGATAAATTATACCAGTTCTTTACACACCAAGCGTTAACAAAAATTTAAATGGGGATGTTGGTAACTTTGTCAATTTCTAGATCAATAAAATAGTTTTTGACTCAATGGAAGAATATAAATTTTGTGCTGGATTTGAATTATATGAAAGGTATAAGACAAATTTTGACAGTACGTCAAAATAATATTTCATAGTCAAGGAATAGATTAATATAGTATTAAAACCGAAGTAGGACAAATTGTCAACAAAAATATTGAACAATGATGAACACCACATACTAAATGCTTGTGTGTATTCTGTGAATTCCTTAATATATCCATTAACTATACGCACTTCATATTTCACATATCCTTTCAGCTTTGTTTAAATTACTTTGGGCACCTGATTCGACACCTATTTAATACACTTCAGTTCAACAGCATATATTAAGGAAATAAAAGAAAGTATGTAGCGTTAGTGTCTGATGATCAAAGAGTCTCTGGTTCGAATGTTTAACATATTATATGTAAATTATAAATTTATTGTCAAAAGGAAATGACAACCATTGAATCATAATTTTCTAATAAAAATAACATCTTTCTAGTTTTAATTACTGGTTCTATAAAATACATTATCATTCGATACAGCTATACGAAATGACATTGTTAAAAGAACAAATGTATACGTCTATAATACCAGTGGATTTTGTATGTCGATTTTTCAACAGAACGAGGACAGAATAATTTAGTGGGCATTTGCAGTAAACAAAGGAAATACAAACCACAGTGAAAAATGAATTTGCAATTGACTGGCAAATCTATCTGTACATGATGTCTGGCATTTTGAATATCGTTTACACAGCAAGAATCTATTAGATGACTCCTGTGAAGGATGCCTTTCACGATAACTGTCTGATTGACAGTGAGTCTCAGTTTTAGGTGACAGTTTTAGTTTGTTAGTGTAAATACCATTCACTCCACTAAGTACTGCGATGATTTCTTTAAAATTTCGTGCATATGAGCACCAGATGTTATGATCCCTCCACCTGCCAGTGCCTGCTGATAAAGTAAAGTTTCAACGTCAGTTCTACTACCATCCAGATATCAGGATTTCTTCAAGGTCCTGTGTTACTGCTGACTATTGGCGTGGATAAATGAGTACATTTTTTTCGCGTTTGCAGTTGAATAGGCCGCTCACCAACCAGCGCTGCACACAGCGTGGTGAGTAATGACTCACCTGCAATCCTCCAGACCACGCACTTCGAACTCTGTCCCATGGGACACTCGCAGCACGTTTGCAAGGCAGAAGCAAGTGGTAGACTAAGCTCAATGCAGCCCTTTACTGCTCATATCTGACCTTCTGCTCTTTGAATTTATTTCGACCACGCAATTATCCAAAAAATACTTGACAATAGATATATTTCTCATTTCCAAAGGACAACAGTAGTAACAATTCACTTACAACTAGATGGGCATTAGGGCGCTGGGAAAATAAAGCCGCAAACACTGTAATACTCTCTGTGATTTCGTTAATTCAACTCACACAAGGCTCGGATTTCTTTTAGTGGGGTTTATACTTAAAACTCTTATTCAGTTCGTAATTCTTGGGGGGGTTTCAGAATGACTGAACGGGAAGGTGGTTAAGAATTACCGGGCTATGATTTGCGAACTTTAAATTTGCTGATCATGGCATTAGTTTATTCGTTAGTATCGAAACTGTAATCTTTACAGGATACAGTTCCATGTTGAGACTTATGAAAGTAACATAACATATCCCATTACAAATGATGCCTTACAAACAAGATTCGTGTAGGAAACTTAGATAAATAAGGTGAAACAGTCAAACAGCCCACTAGGAACCAGAAGGGGAATATGTTCAAATGACTCATCCACTTAAGTATGCAGGATGTCATGAATACAACTCTAATCCAAGTGACTAAATACTCACCAAAATATAGTGTGCTGGAGTGTACCAGAGTGATATGTTTAGGAGGACTAGTGGGGTCGGCAACCATCACATAAAAGGATACAAAAATATATAATTCCTTAACCAGAAGGAAGTTTCTACAAATGTACATGCCGTCTTATATGCTCTGGATATGTACAATGGACTATTTGTGTTGCGTCGTTATAGTATAGGTAAATCATACCATATGGTTGACTAGTGGCCAAAATCCAGTCTATCTGCGATAAATTGAGAAACTGTGGAACAATTCAAAATGACATTTGCTAGTGGGTATTCATCAAATTCAGAAAAATGAGATGTAACATTTCAACATAGTAACAGTTTGATAATCTTGCACTGATGACCATATGGTTGACTGATGACAAGCATATAGTCTAACATTAAAAATGGGAAAAAATCAACAGCACCACTGTAAGATACGAATAATAAGAATATGGAAAAGCATTGCAAATAACGACCCCCATTTTACACCACCACAAACATCATGAAGTTACAAGTTTGGTGGTCATCCTCTCAAGACAAAACAATAGCCTTGAAACTGCATAAAATGCGTGAATTTACCTCAAGAAAAATACGGAATAAACAAGATCGTAAAAACTTTGCGTTGTTTCTCTAAAGAGTATACCATATTACATGCAAACTCAAACAACACAATTCTAACTGAATAGTTTGTCCATGATGTTAGAGCAGCTACTTGCAGACGTGTGTTAATCAGTTGCCAAGTATCCCAGGAGAATATTTTCTCTTCCTTGTCCATCCACATGTTCACTCCGAGCTGGTGGTGAGTGGAAAGACTCGTTTCCAATTAGGCACCTGTATCTCGTGAAATAGGACTTCCAGTCTCTGTGACTGACCAGCGTGTTTGACTTCAGTGCAAGCTGCAAAAAGGTATCAAAAATTCTGGGAGAATGTAATAATGGTGGTTGTCTCATACCTCCAACTGTATCGACTGTCTTACATAGAATTTCAGTAACTGAGCATGTCAGTTTGTTCGGTAAAACACGTACAGAAATAATAATAATAATAATAATAATAATAATAATAATAATCATGATGATGATAAATATACAGTAACAGCGTCGAGTGTAAAATACATACTCATACATAGAGAGAAAAACTATCTCATATGAAATTTCGATAACTCAGCACTTCAATTTGTGTGGCAAAACACATACATAAATAATGATATTGAAAAAAAAAAATATCGTCAGAACAGGCCTTGAAGGCCCAATGGTACCGACCGCCCACCGTGTCATTCACAGGACTTAGGTGTCATCTTATGCAGATATGGAGGGGCATATGGTCAGCTCACTACTCTCCAGCCATTGTTAGTTTTCGTGACCAGTGCTGCTACTCCTTAATCAAGTAGCTCCTCAACTGGCATCACAAGAACTGAGTGCACCAAACTTGCCAACACCAGTCGGCAGACCTGGACAGTGACCCGTCCAAGTGCTAACCAAGTCCGACAGAACTTAACTTCAGTGATCTGTCAGGAACCAGAGTTACCGCTGTGGCAAGGCCATTAGCTAAAGATTTATTGAAAGGATGAGTGTACAAATGTATAGAAACACACACACAATATATATATATATATATATATATATATATATATATATATATATATACAGGGTGAGTCACCTAACGCTACCGCTGGATATATTTCGTAAACCACATCAAATACTGACGAACCGATTCCACAGACCGAACGTGAGGAGAGGGACTAGTGTAATTGGTTAATACAAACCATACAAAAATGCACGGAAGTACGTTTTTTAACACAAACCTACGTTTTTTAAAATGGAACCACGTTAGTTTTGTTAGCACATCTGAACATATAAACCAATACGTAATCAGTGCCGTTTGTTGCATTGTAAAATGTTAATTACATTCGGAGATATTGTTACCTAAAGTTGACGCTTGAAACCTCCGACGTTCAGTTGCGTGTTGTAACAAACACGGGTCACGGTCGGCGAGCAGCATCTGCAGGGACATGTTTACGATGACGACCGTGTTTACGAGTGTGGCTGTAGTGCACTGTTGTGCTTTGGTCTAGCTGTCGCAGTGTCCGCATGTAGCGCTTGCTGCTATTGTTATTCTGCATTCGTCTCCGCACGCAGACCAACTGTAGTACACCGTGTTACCAGACGTCTGTGATAGTGTAGTGTTGTAGGAACTGTCACCATGGTGTATTCGAACTCTGAAAAGGCGGAGATGATACTCATCTATGGCGAGTGTCGACGAAATGCAGCTGAAGCCTGCAGGGTGTATGCAGAACGGTACCCGGACAGAGAGCATCCAACGTGCCGCACATTGCAAAACATCTACCGCCAACTGTATGCAACAGGTATGGTCGTAGCACGCAAACGGGTCCGTAACAGGCCCGTCACAGGAGAAGCGGGTGCAGTTGGTGTGTTAGCTGCTGTTGCCATGAACCCACACATGAGTACACGGGACATTGCGAGAGCCGGTGGACTGAGTCAAAGTACTGTCATGCGCACACTGCATCGTCACCGCTTTCACCCGTTTCATGTGTCGCTACATCAGCAATTACACGGTGATGACTTTAATCATCGAGTGCAATTCTGTTAATGGGCATTAACAGAGAAGGCGTTGCAGTTCTACCCGTTTCCGATGAAGCGGGTTTCACAAACCACGGGGCAGTGAATCTACGGAACATGCATTACTGGTCTGTGGACAATCCTCGCCGGCTCAGACGGGTAGAGCGACAGCGATCGTGGACTGTAAATGTATGGTGCGGAATCATTGGCGACTACCTCATTGGTCCTCACTTCATTGCAGGGGCCCAAACAGCTGCAACATACATCGCGTTTCTACAGAATGATCTGCCAACGTTGCTCGAAAATGTCCCACCGGAAACGCGTCGACGTATGTGGTATCAGCATGATGGTGCACCTGTACATTCCGCAATTAACACTAGGCTGACCCTTGACAGGATGTTCGACGGGCGTTTCATAGGACGTGGAGGACGCATAAATTGGCCAGCCCGTTCTCCTGATCTTACACCTCTGGACTTCTTTTTGTGGGGTACGTTAAAGAAGAATGTGTACCGTGATGTGACTACAACCCCAGAGGATATGAAACAACGTATTGTGGCAGCCTGCGGGGACATTACACCAGATGTACTGCGGCGTGTACGACATTCATTACGCCAGAGATTGCAATTGTGTGCAGCAAATTATGGCCACCACATTGAACATCTATTGGCATGACATGTCGGGACACACTCTATTCCACTCCGTAATTGAAATCAGAAACCACGTGTGTACGTGTACCTCACCCCTCATGGTAATGTACATGTGCGTCAGTGAAAAAGACCAATAAAAAGGTGTTAGCATGTGGACGTAATGTGCTGTTCCAATCTCTTCTGTACCTAAGGTCCATCACCGTTCCCTTTGGATCCCTACGTAATTCGGTGCTCTCCGATACACACGATCGAACAGTGGAGGAGTGGTACTCAAGCGTCAACTTTAGGTTACAATATCTCCGGATGTAATTAACATTTTACAATGAAACAAACGGCACTGATTACGTATTTTATATGTTCAGATGTGCTAACAAAACTAACGGGGTTCCATTTAAAAAACGTAGCTTTGTGTTAAAAAACATACTTCCGTGCATTTTTTTATGGTTTGTATTAACCAATTACACTAGCCCCTCTCCTCACGTTCGGTCTGTGGAATCGATTCGTAAGTATTTGATGTGGTTTACGAAATATATCCAGCGGTAATGTTAGGTGACTCACCCTGTATATATTTCATAGTCCTACCAATGCACAGAAAAAGTCTATTCTTTGCATAGTATTACAAGCTATCTTCACAATATTTCAAGAATGGAGGATTGCTAACACATTTATGCATATTTGGCGGAAGGGAAGGAGTACTACATATGATATTATTTGATGCTGATCCAATTTTCTCCAGTGTGCAGCATCCATTGCTTCACACCTCAGGTTTAGTGTGCACTGCCCCATCAGCAGCCTGGTGGACCATGTGGTGACTTGTAGCTCGATAGCAATGTGCTGCAGTACAGCATCAACAAGCTTGTATTGCCCATGGCACTGAGTACTTCAAACAGCCAACGCCTCTTCTTATAGCTAAGGTTGCTGCATTACTGTGCATGCGCTGTGTGGCGTAGTGGGCACCAGGATTGTATGTGCAGGGTGCACATCTTGTGACATCCCAGAGTGGGCGTACTGCTGAGCACCCCAGACAAGCAACCCCTCTTCTTATAGCTTAGGATTGCTGCATTTCTGTGCAGGCACCAGGATTGCATGTGTAGTGTGCACCCCTCATGACATCTCAGAGGAGATGTGGAACTGAGTGCCCCAGATGGTCAAACCTTCTTCTTGTAGACTAAGGTTGCTGCATTTCTGTACACATGCTGTGTGGCGTTGTGGGCACCACAACTGTGTGTGCAGGGTGCTCAAGTGCAGTGTATGTTGTTCCGCACTATACTAGGTGTGTCCTAACAGTGGTCCAACACCAGCTAGGGTCACACTGCAAGCCACACTGCCAGTGATTACGGACTGGCCTCTGATGTCACCACGGTTACGATAGTTCTTCACTTTTTTTCACCTAGGGCCCACTTTCCCAACAAAACCCCAAGGCTAGCGTGTAATCAGTGCATATTCCTCTGTGTGTGGTCCAGGAAGCACTGCACTCACACCAGACACTGACCTCAGGTGACAAAATGCTGACTGCCTTTCACACAGGGTGGCCAGCAGCCATGTCTCTTTAGCACCATCCCATGAGATTAAGAAGGGTGGCTGTACTACCTCCCCCAGTCGACCATAGCTGGTAACTTGTCTCACGTGTGCGAACCATTTTTCACCCACCAAACACTTGCGCTAGTTTACACTAAGGATTTATATACATTAATACACACAAGGTATCAAGATCAGAATGATTCTCCCAAAAAAAAGTATGAAATGAAAAATAATGTCTACTCATGACAACCCTGGTTAGCTGTTGGCAGAATTAACCTTCCTTGGGTATAATTCGAAATTTTGTAACTTTTTACGTGTACACTGAAAGGTAGCACTCCCAACAGGAGTATGAAACAGTCATATTCAAATCTACTAGCACCTTAAAAATATTGGTTTGCAGTAACAATAGTCAAGAAGAGTAAAGCTAATTTACATTAACATTATAAAACTTTACAGCTCAGTGCTCTTTGGCCCAACTGACAACGAAGTTAACGCGTATATCTCAATTAAGAAATAGTATATCTTACAATTTCTTTGCGATGAGAGTGAGGACTGGAAAAAATAGGCACCGAATCCAAATACTATCGTTTCTTCTTAACCACAGAATAATGGCAACTGAATATATATCTTCTTTCTACACTCCAAACCTTACTTAACTGTTGATCTATCCAAAGGATACAGTTCCAGAAAGTAGCAGCAATTAGTATGACTACATTCATCAACTCCTTTACATATATCGTTTTCTATGGCATCCTTTTCCATACTTTTAACTTTGTTTTCCAAACCCTATGGATACTTTCTTTTGAAGATTGTTTATACCCTTCATATCCTTCCAACACATCATTTACTTTCATCAGCCTGGGAGCATCATTCCACACCTCTTCTGAACATAAACTTAAACAGATACCTGCAATGTCATTGCTAACATAGGGGATATACCATAAGATTAACACGAACACACTGAGATTCTCATACATGACTTTTTACTGACATATACTGACATACTTTTTCTTACGTTGGTCATGGACTTTTACTATCTTTTTCAGTAGTGCACTTCTTACAACATAAAACGATCTCCTTCCTTAGATCCAACATTCAAAAATCGTTCTCATTAAAGATTTTGATTGCCAGCCTTGTTCAACTTGTTCACTTTCATAACATCCTTCAACGGCTTTCCCATCTTTAGAGTACCAAGGTAAGGGGAAACTAGAATAAATCCAGATATGTTGTTATTTCATAACACAAGACAAACGTCAAATTCTGAGTGTTCTCTCTATCCACCCGTTAAGTTTCATTCATTCCATGGTCGTTACCGCTGGGGAAGAGGGAGGGGTGGGTAAGAGAGCAAGTGTCAACCCCAATATTTTCTGAAAAGTAATTTCAAATTTTTGAGTTTTACTTGACAAAAAAGAAGACCATTGAACAAATATATCCAAGCTTAACTAATTACACATACTAAAAGCTCTTGTTCAATAAGAGTGAATGGCTTGCACGATTTACTAGGGTTGCAGTAAATCAAATGCACTTATATTATTTACTAAAAGGAGAGTTTTTAAGGTTTTAATTAAATGTGTTGGTCAACAACAGATGATGATGGAGTGGGGTCGACAAACACAAATCAGGATGTTTTTAGCTGTAAATTTACGGGAGGGATGGTCACAGGGCAGTCAGCTAAAAACTGAAAGCCGTGACAATGACTTACTGTCTGGTGTTGGTACAATAACAAAGTTACAGTCAGTGCCTGTATCAAGAGGAATTGTTACGAAGAGAGTTCAAAGCAGTTCATCAATATTGTCTGTTTTAAGACAAAGGAATGGTGGTAAATAAATATTTATTACAAAGTGTATTCCAGTTTCTACAATGTAGTAGAATACCTAATTTTTAGGAATCTGTCAACTGTTTTTTAAACTGATCTGAAGACAGTATATACCCTATTAAGTTCTATGTATATTATTATTATTATTATTATTATTATTGTTATTATTAGTCGTAAAGCTCCCAACATGGAAGACGCTAAGTAAAGATGGTTCACTTCTGGGGCTTCTTATTCTTCTTGTTTGCCCACCAGGTCTTCATTCTTTGCGAGAATTCAGCTTTTCTTTCTTTGCTCCATTTTGTTCCAGTTCTCAGCGCTTTTGTCTCTGGTTTGACCTCCCATTTGTCAACTTTAAGTTTGAAGTTGTTTCTTTTGTTCATGTCTTCAGTAGTAATGTTGGCTAATTCCAGATCTTTCTTTACATTTTTGATCCATTCTCCTCCATTAACAAGGGATGCTACGTATCTTACTATTTTTTTTGTAAGTCTGTGATCGGGAAGTCTCATTATGTGGCCATAGAATTTTAGACGCCTCTTCCTCATGTCTATCTCTATGTTAGAATATTCTTCAATTTTAGAATTTTTCTGTAATCTATACCCCTCTTTGGTCCATCTTGGTCCCAGAATTTTCCTAATGATTTTCCTTTCCTCTTTCTTCAGGTTTTCCATATCTGTTTTCCTTTTAAGTGTCAAGGTTTCGCTGGCATATAGCATTATTGGTTTAATTACCGACTTATAATGTTTAATTTTTGTATTTATAGATAGACATTTTTTATTGTAAATGTTTTGGACCACCCCTAGACCCCTACGAGCTTTTAATATTCTTTCTTGTTGTGAGTATTTTTCAGAAATTATCTCTCCTAAATATTTAAAGTATGGTACCCTCTTAATTTCTCCATATTTGGTTTGTAACTTAGAAATTTCTAGATTTGTTGTTGTAAACACCGTTTTCTCAAAAGATATTTGTAGGCCAACTTTTCCTGCACACTCTTTTAAGGTTTCTATCTGTTTGACTGCCATTTCACTAGAATCTGCCATTATTGCAAGATCGTCTGCGTAGGCTAAGTAGGGGATTTGTAGGTCATCTTTTTTTGTTCCCAGTGATATTGGTTTCCAGTACTTTTCTTTTTTGAGTTCTTTTTCCCATTCTGCCATGACTCTATCCAGAACTAAGTTAAATAACAGAGGTGATAATCCATCACCTTGTCTAACCCCAGTTTTTATCTCAAATGATTTTGAAAGTTTTCCCATGAATTTCACTTTGCAATTTGTATTTGTTAATGTCTGCTCTATGATGTTCCGTGTCTTCTTATCCAGTCCTTGTTCTTCAAGAATTTTAAATAGTGTGGGTCTGTGAATTGAATCATATGCCTTTTTAAAGTCGACAAAGACATATACTGTAGGCTTCCTTCGCATTTGTCTCATCCTTGTAATCAATTTCAAGTTTAAAATTTGTTCTGGACATGATCTGTTTGGTCTGAAACCAGCTTGGAAATCTGAGATTTTGGGTTCTAGCAGCTTTTGTGTTCTTTCAAGAAGACAAGCTGATAATATCTTGTATGTGACGGCAAGTAAGGAGATTCCTCTATAGTTGTTCACATCCGATTTATCCCCTTTTTTATGTAACGGATGTATTAGGGCACATTTCCAATCTTCTGGTATTTCTTCAGTAACCCATATGTTTTGAATAATTTTAACTAGCTCATTTCTTGAGTTAGACCCTAGACTTTTGAGAAATTCGGCTACAATTCCATCTTCTCCTGATGCTTTGTTATTTTTGAGTTTGTTTATGTGTTTGATAATTTCTTCTTCAGTTGGCGGTACAGAGTCTTGCTGTTGCGGGGCTTTAGTGCTGGATATTGGAAGAGCTTCTGTTGGTTCTGGACAGTTTAGTAGCGTTTCAAAATATTTGGCTAATTCTTCACAGTTTTCTTCGTCGCTTAGTGCCAGGTTCCCATCTGATTTCCGAAAACAGACATTTTGAGGGATATACCCTTTAATTTGGTTTGCAAAAGTTTTGTAGAATCCATGCGTATTATAATTTTTAAAATCTGCTTCTATTGATTCCAGTTGCTGAGTTACATACTTTCTCTTCTCTTGTCTAATAAGTTTATTTGAAAGTTTCCGTGTTTCTAAAAAGTTTTGAAGAGTTTTCTCATTTTTATTTGAACTGTACTTCGCAAAGGCTTCTGTACGAACTTGAATTGCCTTTTCGCATTCCATATTCCACCATGGATGTTTGTGCTTCTTCTTCAGTGGTATTTGCTCCTTCGCTATTTTTGTGATTTTTTCCTTGAATGTTTCCCAGTTGTTTGCGGGAGAATTTTCCCATTTTTTAATTGCTTCTGATTCTGTTAGTTTTTGTAGGTCAAATTTTGGGATTGCTGGTGGAATTCTTGGTGTTTTCCTTCTTGGGGTGAATTGGACCCGAACTCTTGTGAGATAATGATCTGAGTCAATATTTGCACCTCTCCTAACCTGGATATCTCTGATCTCTTTTTGGAAGTTATATGAGATGGCCACATGGTCAATTTGAAATTCTCCCAATTGGCTTATAGGGGATCTCCAGGTCTTCTGTTTTCTTGGTTTCTTATTGAACGACGTTGAGCTGATTTTCATGTTGAACTGTTGACAAAGTTGGATTAGTCGCATGCCATTTTTGTTGGTCAATTTGTGTGCTGGGTATAGCCCAACCGTCTTCCTGTATTTCTTTTCTCTGCCAATCTGTGCATTGAAATCTCCAAGAAGTATTTTGACATCATTCCTCGGCATCTTTGACATTTCAAGTTCTAATCGTTCCCAAAATTTATCCACATTGTCTAGGTCCTTTCTATTGTCAACGTTGCAGGGTGCGTGAACATTAATTAGGGTGTAATATTTATTCTTGTGTTTCAACCTAAGAAACATTAGTCTATTGCTAATAGTTTTTACAGATTTTACAAATTTAACTGAGGATTTTTCGACCATAAAGGCCATACCAAGCATGTTTGCCCCTTTACCAATTTTTCTGTCCATTCCACTTTTGTAAATTCTGAAGCCATTGTAGTCAGTGATTTGATTATCAGGAAATCTGGTCTCTTGTACTGCTGGGATTTGGATTTTCAGCTTCTTTAATTCTTCTGTTAATGTGTATAATTTTCCGGTTTGTATTAGTGTCCGTATGTTTACTATTCCAATGTAATCTTCATTTTTGGGAAGTTTTCCAGAGTGCTCCGATCCACTCACAAGTCGTGTAGGTCCGGTCTCCCCAGAATCCGATAGACCGGTTGCCACCTTTCTGCTAGGTGGGTGGATTTCACCACTTGGGGTACGTTTGTTATTATTATTCTTTGATTCTTTCCTACAATAAGGTTTATAATAAACTAGCAGTTGTCCTGTTGTGGTTTTGACCATGTTACTCAGTAAAACAAAAGTATTCAATGCTAATGTATGCGAAGGTATTCTCGTAATGTAATATTCTTCCAGTGTTCTCCGTGTTTTAAAAGCATAGGTCTGTACTTTAAACCACGAAATACGTTATGATTTCTGGTGGATTATTTTCACTTTCTTAAACTGGTTTTAATAATCATTTAAAAATTTAGAGGTCTTCGTCTGCAGCTGTTTCACTTAACCGGCTGAGCCGAAATTTTACATAAACGAAGCTTTTATTTAGTTGGAAAAACTATTCAATTTCAAATAGTTTCCACAGTTGTTTAGGATGTAATACATAATAATCATATACACACTGTCGATAAACTTAAATTTTAATATTATGTAACCTTTTGATATTCGGTAACCGCAAAATACGTTTTAATCCAGGCTTAAATTGGCAGGCCTTAGGAATTTTAAGTGACATTGAAACATATGGCCTGAGGCATCCAGACTGCTCCAAAAAGTGGTTTTAGGTCCATCTCTGAGGGGCTCTCCCTTTTGGAGCTCTTTGTAATGTATACACTATCTATTGAGTCCCCATCCCCAATAATGTAGTGCTGATGACGCCTGTGATTCATTCCCCGTACTTGCACCATATACTCAGATTCACAGTACGTCTCCCTCAGAGCTCGTCGCCTTCCCAGCAGCTGGCAAAAATAAATCCGGAACAACAACTCTAGCTCCCCGCATATAAGTATGGCACTTTCTTGGCAACTGGTGTTTCATTATAAAACAGCCTCACGTCCTCTGCACACGCACTTAATTAACAACGTTTCCACTAACAATAACTAAAGAATATGAAACATTTTGTAAGACACGGTGTTGCGTAAAGAGGCCTGTATCTCACCCGGTAGCTTTCCAGGGACCAACAGTCAGATTCAGCTGTCCGCACTCCCTCCGGAGCGGATCATTTCCATACAAAATTCGACCTTATCTAAGAACCAGGACCATCTATTATATAATCAGAAATGCTTAATTCAACGCCGACCTTCATAATAAAACTAGTGATTTAAAGTGAACTAAACATATGAGCATACACATATACTATCTAAAAAACAAAACAGAACTCACCTCTCCATGTCTATCACTCAAATACCTTATAAATATCGTCAAATTTGGAACGGAATTCACTCTCCTGGAATGTTTGGACTGGAGGGCTCCACAGTGTTCGGATGTACACACTTCCACTCATTAGTTTCAATAAACCTAATATCTGACATCTCATTCCCTGTAGATACCATACAACACCATGGCTCGGTTGAGTAAGCAAAAGAATAGTACAAAATTTGCAGACAAGTCAGGTGTGTGTTTGTTTTCATCTACATGCAGTATTATCCAGAAGAGTGCTGCATACGCAGAAATTAGTTACCAGAAGTGGTATGTTTGTTCATCTGTGTGGCGAGTGAATGCGCATTCCACAACGCCAGATCGTCCTGTTCTGCTGTGACATCGGCAGGGTACTTTAGGCTGCATTACGATACAAACTGTAGGGTCTCGGTACTCTGAATCCTTAGAAGACAGTGGACGTTTCAAATTCCTGACTGTAATCATACTGAAATTGTCTGGGATGAAGAGGGCAGGTGTATCCCGGAAGTTCACATAACAAGGAAGGAACATATCTAGAAAGTCGGTAAGGATGTGTGGAGTCATGTAGACCCGCAATACCTACAAAATGTTATTGACCGCTTGCCTCGAGTTTGTGAGGCAGTCATTAAATCTAAGGAAGAGTACTTTGATGAGAGGAAAATATAAATTTTGTGGTTTCTATAATTTTATTTTTGGAGATATAAAGTTTTGTTTGCGTTTGTATTTGAAATATCACATAACACTCAAGGTTAGTTTTAAATTAATGAACGGCACTGTAATCCTCCTCATGCGAACGAGCCTACAATAAACGTTAAAAAAACTTGTTGCAAAGGAATTTCTGCCTATTAGACAATCGATGTCCTTTTACCAGAACTTTCTGTCCAACTTGCAGTTCCTTCTTTGAAACTGCCGCCTTCTGCCCGTGCTTTCTCTTCTTTGCCTTCGTGCGATTACTCTCAAGTGCGAATTGGACGATCACTTTGTGCCTTCACTTTTCAGAGGGCATACTTTTGATTAACTCTCAACTTCTGACGGGAGGATTTGTTCTTCAAGGTTAAAACAGGAGCTAACCCTGTGGACCCGTGAGGTAGCTTGTTCATGGTACTCTGGAAATCCCTCAAAACTACCAAATTCTGTGCTTCTTTGGGCAGTAAATCCGACAAAACTTTCTCTCTTTGCTGAGCAACTGCATGATAGCGGCCGTTCGGAAGTGCTCCCGTCAGATTAACACTAGAGGACATGACGTCAGTTCTGCTGTTAGCCCGCCCAAAGACATCTTTTATATTTTTCGCGTTTGCTTATCCGCAGCGCGAACTATCATAGGTACAGGGGAGTACAAGGCGTCAGGTTAAGGAGGAAATGAATAAGATTCTGCAGTTATATGGAAATGCTTTGTAAATAGTGTATGTCGAAAAATACAGTACTACGAAGACTTATCTAATTCAATAAATGATTAACAATTTTTATAATATGGTACAAAAGTGATCAAACCATCAAAATGTGCCCCCGTTAATGCACGGCAATTGAACTACTCAGATGTTTTGTTACGCAGTGAATTAACTCATAAGGCACTTTTTATTTGAAGTTTAATTAATAATCACTACATCATTTGATGCAAGACACAATTAGCAGCGCAGTACGTATTAGCGGACATAATTACACACCATATGCAACATTTAGTTCTTAACATTTATTTTTTTTTGTTATATTTGTAATTAATTGGTTATTAATTTGCATAGTTTCGTCTGTAACTTAAATATTTTTAAACCTGTTTTAACAGGATATGGCAATGGAAAGAGCAGGAAAAATCCTGTATGTAAGGGATGTCATATTCATATCTGTTGTAATAATTGATCGCACAGAGATCATGAACTGATGTTTAGCACTGCAAGAAGTCTTTGCATTTGTTTAAGATTAAATTTTGGGTGAGGGTCTGCACATAAAATTAAGTGTGAAGTATTAGTTTGTTTAGAATTTTAGTGCACATCTAATGGCGCATTTAGATATTTGGTAGCGTTCATGTGTAAACAGTTGTGAAATAGGCTGCTGTTGATACTGATGCAGAATCAGGATGATTCTGTGGAGGAGAGGACAGAAGCATTAAAAGGCCTCCAGTCAACTTGTTCACACTCACAGTTTGTAACGAGCTTGTGGCTGCAAGATGTATGCTGAGTGGTGATGCAGCCATGCACGATTTTGGTGAAAGAAATGTTTTGTGTCATTGTCACAACACTGAAATGTTTTTCACTAGTTCACCTGACACACAGGGTTTTCCTACAGTGATCAAGACTCTGTTTTGTTGCCGCCAGTATGTAAGTAGAATTGATATTTTACTGTGCAAAGTTGGTTTGGACTGTGAATTAGTTCTACTGAGTCTGAACTTTAACTTAGTTTTCCAGTGTTAACTTCACATATTTTCTGCTGGTAAGAGATACTTAGGTTTAATGCATTGTGTGCTGACCAGATTCCTATTTAGCTGAGTTGTTTATTTATTTTTATTCATTTTATGCACTGAGTTCTCGAACCACTATATTGGGTGCACGAGCTAATTTCAGTTCACTTACTCAAGTAGAACTGTATCACCAGCCTATCAATTGTTGGGTATATTTATAGGCAACAAACTTTATTAACTAATCTTTAAAAATTCTTGTATTTGGGATATGTTATTTAACACTGAATGCACCTACGTTTAACCTAGCAATTAATTGGTTATGCAAACAAACATAACTGTTTATCTCTTTAATACATCAGAGACAAGTTTATTAGTTTATTTTTATTTAAAAAGAATATCAAACTAGGAGCTACTTAAGGGTCTTTTCAGCCAGATGTTTATTGTCACAAAATTTACTCATACTAATGAATCGTAAACAAGTTAATTAGCCCCATGGATCCATACACCAGGATGTCTTAAATCACTCATAATTTTTCTGGATCAGGCTGTATCTCCCCCACAGAAACCAGGTACCCCAGGAAGTACAATTCCTTAATGTTATGTTCTGATTTGGCTAGGTTTAGTGATGCCCTTACTTCAGAAAGCACTAACTAGAGTTTAGAAAGTCTTATTGTGCTTCACCGATGACATTTCTGCCATTATGTTGTCACTGACATAAAGTGTGAGTCTACATTTCAATTCTTTCCGTATTATGGTGTCAAATTTCATTACAAAAATTGATGGCGAACATTAAATCCGAAAGGAAGTTTCCAAAACCGGTTGCATTTACCAAAACTGTGGATTACCATGTGTTTGCTTCAGGAGGGATTGAGTTCGATTTGACAATAACTGGTCCTTAAGTCTAAAGCTGTTGATACTCTTACCCATGATGTTTCTATAATAACTCATCCAGTGAAACAGGACAGTCACTCTTCAGTTCGTTTATGGTGTTCATCTGTCTGAAGTTTAACACAAGACAACTGACCCATCCTTTTTCAGAATGCATAGGACTGGGTTGTTATATGTCTGACTGCCACTTTCATGACATCTTGTTCCAACATGTTATGAATGTCAGCCTCTCCCTTCGCTCAGTATAGTCACTGTACTGCGAGTAGTTTAACAAAAAGTACCTTGTGCTCCTTAACATGGAGCTCATAAAAAATTCTTTGGTAGTAAGTCGCCTTCGAAGAAAACATGACTGTATGCTTCTAACATTGACTCTTAATTTCTACCTCTCTTCTGTTGTCTATACATGACACAGCTTTTCATTAATCACATCATGCAGGTGTCTCTTCTCTGACTTCTTGAGACACGAGGTTAATTCAGTCATATTAGGACTGCTGCAGACTTCCATTCCCAATTACTATTCAGATCTGATCACTAATCCTACACAATCACGACCTGGACCATCTCTATCTACACAGTCATCAAAGATAAGTTTAATCACGTGTCCATCCACACAAAATGTCACTGCTTTGTCCTTCAGATCAGTGACGCTCAGGCATTTGTTCTTGAAAGTCTAACTCAAGAATCGCTTCCACAGTACCCACTGTTAGCAAGAGGATATTTGCACTCAGTAAAATTGGATTGGCATGAAGAATCAATTTGCATCTGACTCAACATTAATAGTTTTCCCTGGTATCACCCCAGCTATCTTTGTCTTTTACAATGATAATACAGACCAAACCTTCTTCTCTTTACTTTTAAGAAGACATTTTCCCTTGTCGCTGAAGCCTGACATGCTGTGCCTTTACTTACTGTACATTTATACTATGAACGTTAATACACTCCTGGAAATTGAAATAAGAACACCGTGAATTCATTGTCCCAGGAAGGGGAAACTTTATTGACACATTCCTGGGGTCAGATACATCACATGATCACACTGACAGAACCACAGGCACATAGACACAGGCAACAGAGCATGCACAATGTCGGCACTAGTACAGTGTATATCCACCTTTCGCAGCAATGCAGGCTGCTATTCTCCCATGGAGACGATCGTAGAGATGCTGGATGTAGTCCTGTGGAACGGCTTGCCATGCCATTTCCACCTGGCGCCTCAGTTGGACCAGCGTTCGTGCTGGACGTGCAGACCGCGTGAGACGACGCTTCATCCAGTCCCAAACATGCTCAATGGGGGACAGATCCGGAGATCTTGCTGGCCAGGGTAGTTGACTTACACCTTCTAGAGCACGTTGGGTGGCACGGGATACATGCGGACGTGCATTGTCCTGTTGGAACAGCAAGTTCCCTTGACGGTCTAGGAATGGTAGAACGATGGGTTCGATGACGGTTTGGGTGTACCGTGCACTATTCAGTGTCCCCTCGACGATCACCAGTGGTGTACGGCCAGTGTAGGAGATCGCTCCCCACACCATGATGCCGGGTGTTGGCCCTGTGTGCCTCGGTCGTATGCAGTCCTGATTGTGGCGCTCACCTGCACGGCGCCAAACACGCATACGACCATCATTGGCACCAAGGCAGAAGCGACTCTCATCGCTCAAGACGACACGTCTCCATTCGTCCCTCCATTCACGCCTGTCGCGACACCACTGGAGGCGGGCTGCACGATGTTGGGGCGTGAGCGGAAGACGGCCTAACGGTGTGCCGGACCGTAGCCCAGCTTCATGGAGACGGTTGCGAATGGTCCTCGCCGATACCCCAGGAGCAACAGTGTTCCTAATTTGCTGGGAAGTGGCGGTGCGGTCCCATACGGCACTGCGTAGGATCCTACGGTCTTGGCGTGCATCCGTGCGTCGCTGCGGTGCGGTCCCAGGTCGACGGGCACGTGAACCTTCCGCCGACCACTGGCGACAACATCGATGTACTGTGGAGACCTCACGCGCCACGTGCTGAGCAATTCGGCGGTACGTCCACCCGGCCTCCCGCATGCCCACTATACGCCCTCGCTCAAAGTCCGTCAACTGCACATACGGTTCACGTCCACGCTGTCGCGGCATGCTACCAGTGTTAAAGACTGCGATGGAGCTCCGTATGTCACGGCAAACTGGCTGACACTGACGGCGGCGGTGCACAAATGCTGCGCAGCTAGCGCCATTCGACGGCCAACACCACGGTTCCTGGTGTGTCCGCTGTGCCGTGCGTGTGATCATTGCTTGTACAGACCTCTCGCAGTGTCCGGAGCAAGTATGGTGGGTCTGACACACCGGTGTCAATGTGTTCTTTTTTCCATTTCCAGGAGTGTATTTATTATAGGAGATCTGGTAGTAGTCGTTTCCTCGTCCTCTTCCAATAGAATTTCCCTAACCTTCCCAAAGTCTATGTACATCAGCTTCATTTCCTCTTTATTAATTCTATATTGTCCTCACAGCTAGTTGCCTTACTTTTCAGTCTTTGCCTAATGTTCTCGTTCTCCGCCAAGTTATGTTCATTGTTACATGAGTTAGGACTACGAACTTCCGTTAGAAATGGAGGTTCATTCTGATTCGGAGGTTGTGAGTTCTTTACAATATGACCTTGACCATTGTAATCCTATCTTGAGTACCATCCTTTACACCACTGATAATGTGGTGAGTGCTGCTCTCATCTGCATCTCTCAAAGTTAATGAACTGCAGCCAGTTACTCTTTACATTACAATATCCACATTGTGGAGCATTTGTCCACTCATATCCTCCATTGCACAGTCCTCTACTTTCTGTCTCTTGAAGTAAAGCCTGGAATGATCTAATATCTTACATGTGCCACCCAATAACAATAATCTTCTTATGTAGACGATTAGGAAGTTTTGTCAGCTACATTCGTACCAGTTCTGGTGGATTATTTCCAGAATCGAGGTACTGGTCCTTTCTCATTATTGTTTTAAATGTAGAATAGGATCATGGAAGTCAGAGTCAGCATAGTTAGACATTATCAATATGCTTAGTTTCAGCTGATCTTGTACGCTTCTCAACCAGGAATGCACCATAGAAATTCTCATAACTCTCACAATCATGCATGATTAGTCTCAGCTACGCTGCAGGCTCATCAGTACCAATGGAAATACGTACATCCCTTTTTTTCAATATATATGACCTTCTCCCTGTGAGACAATTGTATACAATGGTATTTTGTTCAGTATTATATTTACGTAACATTAATATCTGTTCATGATTTTTAGCACTGAGTACCAGTGAGGTCAGTATGTCCTCAACCTAAATTTCATTTTGTTTCTTGAATATAGTATTTATGAAAATAGAATGATGAATGATACATTGAACATCTGTACGTACGTTTTTGTGTTAGTTCATTAAAATATTGCCAATGTAGCACTTGCAAATTACTTGGGTTCTTTGTGACTGCAGTGGTACTCTGGAAACGAAAAAAGTTATGACAGTAGGAGGGTTAAGATGCGGTCCCCACACTACTTATAGTATGTGTTCGGATAGTTCATCCACACACATGAAATTGTTCATTTGTTGAATCAGGGTAAATGGTGTACTTTTGTACAGATATTAAGTCTCACTATTCTCACCACTGAACAATTCGGACCTAACTCGCCTAACACGATACAGCACGTGAGGAGAATCATCTCCAATATGACACTGTTTATTCTCCAGGTCACGCAGTTCATCATCCTCTGTCCTCTGCTTTTTACTACAACCGTCAAGGTAACCAAGGGTTGGGGGACATGCGAACGTGTTTTTCCGTGCAGTAGAGTCCCTTCGTTGTCACTGCAGATGCAACAAAGCCTCCTGACTGCGCCAGTTTATTTCGACCTTCTTCTTTCTGAAGCTTAGGAGAGACTACACTTGTTCGTTGTCAACTACAGCTTTAGGATGGATGGTATCTCAGTCACCATCATTATGCGATGACAGCTGTTCAGCAGCAATGATGGAGGCCCCCAACCTATCGGACACTTTATGAACTTCATCCTCCTTGTGTGATACCTATTTGCACATAGTTTCCAATGCCTTCTTTTATTTGGCTCATAGTTCCCCAACAAATTCACGGATTACAGATGTGTCAGCAGGTGCTTCATCCTAGTACTGACGAACTTCATATTCTCCGGCTGTGACTCCCGCCTCTAATTGTTCTAGTATTTCCCTTTGGATATTTAAACTTCCTTCACTATGTCCACAACTTTGGTCTTCCACTAATTAATTCCTTTTGCTTCGGCTCCAACTTGCACAACAACTTGTCAGACGAACTCTGCTGTACACCGAAAATATCAATCCCTTCACCTCCCCTTTTCCGCAAAACTCAGTTCAGTCTGACTGTCCCGCTCTTGGAATAGTTTCAGAAGTTCCATACTCTGCTTGCTGTTCTGTTTTTGGAATTCCTTACCGTGTCTTCTGAATAGTTCCTTATGAACGTTCACGTCAAGCGACAGTGGCACTGGTTTCTCTGGAACATCCGGTGCAATGGCCCGGACTGTCTCTTGGACAATGAGCTACGTCAGTTCTGCTGCCACATCCTCATGTCAAGGACCTGTGGATGAGACCAATTCATGCATCTCCTGAATGATTGCCCCACTCATTACGGTGTAAACTCGATCGTTCATTGTCTCTTGGAGCAAACTATTCTCATATGTGTCTAAAATTATGGCCTGACTGTCTCGTATCTCAAAAATCAGCTGATTTAACTCATCTTTCACTCATTCTTAATCGTCTTCTTAACTTTGACTGAGTGGTTACGCTCATTCCTATAAATTTTCTCCACAGAAAACAAATAAATCTCAGTAATACCTCAAAACAACACCCTACATTTCTACTATGTTTACCAAATAACAAGATTCTAAATCACTTAATTCTGTGTGAATCATTATTAGCTACACACACACACATACATTCACATACACACAAACACATTATATGTTTAGACAAAGACAAAGAAGCGTGTCATGTTTGCCACCCTATATGCCAATCAGATGAATTACATAACATAACATGCAATTACACCGGGAACAAGTAACTTTAAAATGAAGGCAACTATAACCGAAATTCTGCATGTTGAATGAAAAGTCTTCCGCTCAGGCTGTTAAAATCCTTTATTGAAATGTCATGACCAGTTTCGCATTCTTAAAGTGCATCATCATATGATCCGTACGTTGGAGGTATAACATACTTATTCTTTGGAATAATCAATTAATAAAAATAAGTTGTTATGATCACACAAGACCGCTAGGAGTAGTATACTTACTTTATGTCTTAAATCATTTTAGCGTACAGGAAAAACAGCTACAGCCAAGTCGATTGTCAAAGCAATAAAAATAAGTGACTGTGTAAGCAGTGGTCCAAGTTAAAATGATTGGGCTTGAAAAGAAACCTATAAAATATGGACATATATCAGTAACTACAAAAACGGAAAAAACCAGAATTGTGTGCCGTAAAAACATTCTGGAAACATTAGCATAGAATACCTTACTATGGTTACGTTTGCAGGAGGAATTAGCTTTTGAGTTCTAAAAACATAGTTCTGGCATACCTCATTCCTAGAAATAATGGCCAGAGTTACAGACACAGGGAAAAGTCGATATCTGAAAGTTATAAATCTCCTGAAATGTATTGCATTACATGTGTTGGATGTAGTTCAAGTAGAAATTTTGAGATGCGCCTTAAGAAACTCTGTTACAACCCAGGCTCCTAATCACCCTTAAGTATTCACCTACAGGAAACTGGGCATTCAATGACGGATCTTCCCTCTAATCCTCAGATACTACATCGAGTAATCAAGGGCAATACACTTAATATTCTAGAGGAAATGGAAATTTATAACTCATTGAAAAACTGTGCTAATGAAACACTTAATGCAAGACCAATTTACGTCATAAAAACCTCTTGACTAATTTTGAATGTTTCAGTAAAGCAGTCTATTGGATCCTAGAAGCATTTTCTTTATCCCTTTAGACGTCTTGTATATTCATCCTCTTGGTTGTTGGAGGATTACTTTGGCAACACAGTACAGCCATGTTGTTTCTTTGTCGTCGTTACACACGACTCGGCAGCGTTCCGCCAGCTTAGCTCAGTTAGGTGCCGTGTTACCTCCCCGAGCAGTCTGGTCAAAACGTATGTGTTCAGCCTCGCTCCTTCCTTATCTGATTCCTGTTTGAAGTTGGGTTTTAACTTTGTTTATTCGGATGTTCTTATGGCACCTACGGTTTTTCCGATTTATTCAGTTTTTTATTTATATACGCTGAAACGCCAAAGAAACCGGTATAGACATGCGTATTCAAATACAGAGATATGTAAACAGACAGAATACGGTACTGCGATCGGCAACGCCTATATAGTACAAGTGTTTGCCGCAGTTGTTGGACCGGTTTCACCTGCTACAACGGCAGTTTATCAAGATTTAAGTGAATTTGTACGTGGTGTTATAGTCGGCGCACGAGCGATGGGACACAGTATCTCCGAGGTAGCGATGAAGTGGGGACTTTCCCGTACGACCATTTCACGAGTGTACCATGAATATCAGGAATCCGGTAAAACATCAAACCTCCGACATCGCTGCGGCCGGAAAAAGATCCTGCAAGAACGACGGCTGAAGAAAATCGTTCAACGTGACAGAAGTGCAACCCTTCCGCAAATTGCTGCAGATTTCAGTGCTGAGCCATCAACAAGTGTCAGCGTGTGAACCGTTCAACGAAACATCATCGATATGGGCTTTCGGAGCCGAAGGCCTATCAGCGTGCCCTTAATGACTGCACGACACACAGCCTTATGCCTCACCTGGGCCCATCAACACCGACATTGGACTGTTGATGACTGGAAACATGTTGCCTGGTCGGACGAGACTCATTTCAAATTGTATCGAGCGGATGGTCGTGTACGGATATGGAGACAGTCTCATGAATCAATGTACGCTGCATGTCAGCAAAGGACTGTTCGAGCTGGTGGAGACTCTGTAATGATGTGGGGCGTGTGCAGTTGGAGTGACATGGGACCCCTGATAAGCTTAGATACGACTCTGAGAGGTGAAATGTACGTAAGCATTCTGTCTGATCACCTGCTCCATTCACGTCCATTGTGCATTCCGATGGGCTTGGGCCACTCCAACAGGACAATTCGACACCCCACACGTCCAGAATTGCTACAGAGTGGCTCCAGGAACACTCTTCTGAGTTAAACATTTCCGCTGGCGCCGAACTCCCCAGACATGGACATTATTTAGCATATCACGGATGTCTTGCAACGAGCTGTTCAGAAGAGATCTCCACCCCCTCGTACTCTTCGGATTTATGGACAGCCCTGCAGGATTTATGATGTTAATTCCCTTCAGCGCTACTTCATACATTAGTCGCGTCCGTAGCACATCGTGTTGCGGCACTTATGCGTGCTCGCGTGGGCCCTAGAGGATATTAGGCAGGTGTACCAGTTTCTTTTGCTCTCCTCTGTGTATTACAGGGCTATTACAAATGATTGAAGCGATTTCATAAATTCACTGTAGCTCCATTCATTGACATATGGTCACGACACACTACAGATACGTAGAAAAACTCCTAAAGTTTTGTTCGGCTGAAGCCGCACTTCAGGTTTCTGCCGTCAGAGCGCTCGAGAGCGCAGTGAGACAAAATGGCGACAGGAGCCGAGAAAGCGTACGTCGTGCTTGAAATGCACTCACATCAGTCAGTCATAACAGTGCAACGACACTTCAGGACGAAGTTCAACAAAGATCCACCAACTGCTAACTCCATTCGGCGATGGTATGCGCAGTTTAAAGCTTCTGGATGCCTCTGTAAGGGGAAATCAACGGGTCGGCCTGCAGTGAGCGAAGAAACGGTTGAACGCTTGCGGGCAAGTTTCACGCGTAGCCCGCGGAAAATTGGCTCATGCCACAACTGGAGACCGACAGCGCCGACTTCATCTTTCAACAGGATGGTGCTCCACCGCACTTCCATCATGATGTTCGGCATTTCTTAAACAGGAGATTGGAAAACCGATGGATCGGTCGTGGTGGAGATCATGATCAGCGATTCATGTCATGGCCTCCACGCTCTCCCAACTTAACCCCATGCGATTTCTTTCTGTGGGGTTATGTGAAAGATTCAGTGTTTAAACCTCCTCTACCAAGAAACGTTCCAGAACTGCGAGCTCGCATCAACGATGCTTTCGAACTCATTGATAGGGACATGCTGCGCCGAGTGTGGGAGGAACTTGATTATCGGCTTGATGTCTGCCGAATCACTAAAGGGGCACATATCGAACATTTGTGAATGCCTAAAAAAACTTTTTGAGTTTTTGTATGTGTGTGCAAAGCATTTTGAAAATATCTCAAATAATAAAGTTGTTGTAGAGCTGTGAAATCGCTTCAATCATTTGTAATAACCCTGTATATGTTGCTTTTCGGTCCAATCATTTTAACTGGGATCACCGCTTACAATAGTTACTTACCTTTCCCGTTTTGACGATGAACGTTGGGACTTCGCTGTGACCGTTTCTCCTGTGTACTACAATGATTTAAAATTTAATGTACGAGTAAGTACACTGCTCTTAGCAGCCTTGTGTGATCATGGTCACTTATTGTTAACAGTTCGTTATTCTGAACACTAAATGTGTTACCCCTCCAACATACATGCGATCTGATGATGCATTTTAAGAGTGCAAAATCTATCATGACCTAAGAAAGTACTTTAATAACACGAGCAAAAGAGCTTTTATTCAACTTTAGCCCAATACAAAAATTAATAACGGGTCTGTTTCTCATGTATAAAGGGCTACGATAGTAAGAATTCAATTATTATACTGTGATTACACAGGAGCAGGGTAAAATAGCGTCACAAGCAGTGTAATATTATCTCTCATTGCATTACTTTAAATTGCACAAGCTCTGGCTTTCTTTTAATAAGGAGTGCGGTTAAAATACTCTTTGAATTTATTATTCTTGGGCGGATTTCAGAGTGACTGGATGAGAAGGCGGTTACGAACTACGGGCGTATGACAAGTCATCTCGAAATTTACTGATCATGAATTGAGTTTATTCCTAACATCAAAATGGTAAATCTTTACAAGATACAATTTCGTTCTACGACTTATGTAAGCAGTATAGCATATCCCGTTATAAATAACCCCTTACGAACGTAAAATATTTAGATAAAGAAAGTAAAATTATCATACCCCGCCCACTATGTAAGGATCAGGGGATGAGGTAGGAACGAGAAGGGGAGCATCATCACTCACTCATACACTATCACAGGCTGGACCTCGTCAATAAAATTATAACTCAACTGCCTAAATACTCGCCAAGACCTAGAGTTTACTGGGAAACACCAGAGGGGTACATTTAGGTGGACTAGTGAAGTCGACAACCACCATACAAAAATCATTACCCAGAAGGAATTTTCTACAAGCATATGTGACTTTCTTATATGATCTTGAATAAGTACAAGATATTATTCATGCTGTATTGTGATAGTACTCATAATCAGGCCATGTCGTCGGCTCATGGCCAAAATGCAGTCTGTTTTTGATAAACTCAGAAAAAACGGACTAATTCAGAATCACACATACGTGCTGGGTATCGAAGGGAACCAGTAGTTAATAAGGAAGTGAGACAGGGCTGTAGCCTATCATCGGTGTTATTCAATCTTGAAACTAAACAGGCAGTAAAGAAACCAAAGAAAAATTTGGAGTAGGAATTGAAGTTCAGGGAGACGAAACAAAAACTTAAAGGTTCGCTGATGACATTGTAATTCTGTCAGAGACAGCAAAGGGTTTGGAAGAGCAGTTGAACGGAATGGACAGTGTCTTGAAAGGAGTATATGAAATGAACATCAACAACAGCAAAACAAGGATAATAGAACGTAGTCAAATTAAAACATAGAAAGCCAAGAGAATTAGAGAACACTTAAAGTAGTAGGTGAGTTCTGCCATTTTGGCAGCAAATAACTGATTTTGGTCCAAGTGCCGGCCATGGTGGCCGAGCGGTTCTAAGCGCCACAGCCTGGAACCGCGCGACCGCTACGGTCGCAGGTTCGAATCCTGCCTCGGGCAAGGATGTGTGTGATGTCCTTAGGTTAGTTAGGTTTAAGTAGTTCTAAATTCTAGGGGTACTGATGACCTCAGACGTTAAGTCCCATTGTGCTCAGAGCCATTTTTTGGCCGAAGTAGAGAGGATATAAAATGTAGACTGGCAATGACAAGAAAAGAATTTCTGAAGAAGAGGACTTTGTCAACACAGAATTGGATTGTGTTAAGAATCCTTTTCTGAAGGTATTTGTGTGGAGTGTTGCCATGTATGGAAGTGAAACATTAAGAATAAACAGTTTAGAAACAAATACACTCCTGGAAATGGAAAAAAGAACACATTGACACCGGTGTGTCAGACCCACCATACTTGCTCTGGACACTGCGAGAGGGCTGTACAAGCAATGATCACACGCACGGCACAGCGGACACACCAGGAACCGCGGTGTTGGCCGTCGAATGGCGCTAGCTGCGCAGCATTTGTGCACCGCCGCCGTCAGTGTCAGCCAGTTTGCCGTGGCATACGGAGCTCCATCGCAGTCTTTAACACTGGTAGCATGCCGCGACAGCGTGGACGTGAACCGTATGTGCAGTTGACGGACTTTGAGCGAGGGCGTATAGTGGGCATGCGGGAGGCCGGGTGGACGTACCGCCGAACTGCTCAACACGTGGGGCGTGAGGTCTCCACAGTACATCGATGTTGTCGCCAGTGGTCGGCGGAAGGCGCACGTGCCCGTCGACCTGGGACCGGACCGCAGCGACGCACGGATGCACGCCAAGACCGTAGGATCCTACGCAGTGCCGTAGGGGACCGCACCGCCACTTCCCAGCAAATTAGGGACACTGTTGCTCCTGGGGTATCGGCGAGGACCATTCGCAACTGTCTCCATGAAGCTGGGCTACGGTCCCGCACACCGTTAGGCCGTCTTCCGCTCACGCCCCAACATCGTGCAGCCCGCCTCCAGTGGTGTCGCGACAGGCGTGAATGGAGGGACGAATGGAGACGTGTCGTCTTCAGTGATGAGAGTCGCTTCTGCCTTGGTGCCAATGATGGTCGTATGCGTGTTTGGCGCCGTGCAGGTGAGCGCCACAATCAGGACTGCATACGACCGAGGCACACAGGGCCAACACCCGGCATCATGGTGTGGGGAGCGATCTCCTACACTGGCCGTACACCACTGGTGATCGTCGAGGGGACACTGAATAGTGCACGGTACATCCAATCCGTCATCGAACCCATCGTTCTACCATTCCTAGACCGGCAAGGTAACTTGCTGTTCCAACAGGACAATGAACGTCCGCATGTATCCCGTGCCACCCAACGTGCTCTAGAAGGTGTAAGTCAACTACCCTGGCCAGCAAGATCTCCGGATCTGTCCCCCATTGAGCATGTTTGGGACTGGATGAAGCGTCGTCTCACGCGGTCTGCACGTCCAGCACGAACGCTGGTCCAACTGAGGCGCCAGGTGGAAATGGCATGGCAAGCCGTTCCACAGGACTACATCCAGCATCTCTACGATCGTCTCAATGGGAGAATAGCAGCCTGCATTGCTGCGAAAGGTGGATATACACTGTACTAGTGCCGACATTGTGCATGGTCTGTTGCCTGTGTCTATGTGCCTGTGGTTCTGTCAGTGTGATCATGTGATGAATCTGACCCCAGGAATGTGTCAATAAAGTTTCCCCTTCCTGGGACAATGAATTCACGGTGTTCTTATTTCAATTTCCAGGAGTGTAGAATAGAAGCTTTAGAAATGTGGTGCTACAGAAGAGTGTTGAAGATTAGATGGGTTGATCACGTAACTAATGAGCAGGTACTGAGTAGAATAGCGGAGACAATAAATTTATGACACTACTTGACCAAAAGAAGAGGTTGGTTGATGGAAAACATTCTGAGACATCAAAAAATCAAGAATTGAGCACTGGAGGGAATTGTGGGGGGTGAAAATCGTAGAGGGAGACCAAAAGATGAATACAGTAAGCAGATTCAGAAGGATGTAGATCGCTATAGTCTTTCGGAGATAAAGAGGCTAGCACAGGATAGAGCAGCGTGGAGATCTACATCAAACCAGTCTTCGAACTGAAGAGGTGGGTACTCATTAAACCCAGCAGTATGAGAGCTGACATTTTAACACAGTCATGGGTACATAACATTGCACTAACACAAAAAACCATATAACTTACTGAAGGCCAAAAAGCAGTTTATGTTTGATACATTCAGAAACCGCAAAATAGTTCAAAATTAACACAGGCATGTAAGTATTCATTAAACTCAGGAAAGTGAGATGTAACGTTTTAATATAGCCACGGACTGATAGTATCGGATTGCGGACGATGCGGTTGATTGATGACTAGGATGTAGTCTAACATTAACAAAGGGACCCATATTAAAAATAGGGAAATCCAACAGATACACTCCAATATGCGAGTAGAAAGAACATGGAAATATGTTGCAATTAGCATGTCGCATTTCACAGTATCACAAACGCCATTAAGTTTAATAGTCGTCCGCTCAAGACAAATCAGTTGCCACGAAACTGCACAAAACGCATGAATTTAAAAAAATATTCAAATGTGTGTGAAATCCTATGGGACTCAACTGTTAAGGTCATCAGTCCCTAAGCTTATACACTACTTAACCTAAATTATCCTAAGGGCAAACACAGACACCCATGCCCGAGGGAGGACTCGAACCTCCGCCGGAACCAGCCGCACAGCCCATGATTGCAGCGCCTGAGACCGCTCGGCTAATCCCGCGCGGCGCATGAATTTTCCCCAAGACAAATATAGACTAAACAAGATTCGAAAACCTCAGCATTATCACCTCAAATAGCTATATCAAAGTGAAACCGAACTGTCCCAAAGGAATACTTCATCCATGATGCTAGGACAGTGCTTGCATAAGCACATCCACCAGTTACCAAGTCCCACAGGGGAGTGCTGTGTCTTCCTTGTACGGCCAGGCATTGACCCCGAGTCGGTGGAGGGGATAAAAGACACGTTGGAGAATAGGCACGCGACTACTAACCTCTGTATCTGACTAGTGTGTCTGGTTTTAGCACAAGCTGCCAAAATGTAGACACTACAAAGCTATGACTTTACGAAAACCTCTGACTGCACTGGATTTCAAGCGTATCGCTTTCTTCCGTTGATACATACCTGCACACAGGCTGAGAAGAAAAATGGGCTATACAAGAACAGAAAAAAACACAGGCGTTCTCTCCTTTGTCAGAAGCTGCATGTTTATGTGGCAGCGAAAAATATAAACACGACACCTGGTCTCTGTCAGCTCAACAATGCACAGGACAGTAAATATTTATGCATTCACGAAATGGCACTTGTACTTTGTAAGGAAGCTAGCAGCAATTACCATAACTTCCATAAATAGCTATAATCCTCACTTTTATTGGGGAAAACAATTCTTTGTTTATTGAGAAAGGTGAGTTGTCTCAAATCTCTTGTGTGCTGTAAGGCACTTAATACTATGAAAAAATAAAAGGTGCATAGTTGCCACATCTGAGTTCAAACAGCGCAGTATGATCAACTGGACAGCAATGCAAGAAAGCAGTTCCCTGTCACACTGAAGGATGCAGTATGAGGTAATATGAGTGGAAAAAGCGTAACTAGAGCTTCTGCATGATTTTCATATGAATAGATTATCAAATGAGTGTCACGTAACTAAGTTTGGGCTACTGTGATTTTGCAACTTCGTCATTTCCAGTGAAGTGTGTAGAATAGCAAGTGAACTGAAATAATACAGTGTGAAGGTACGGTTAAGATGCCTCACTCTGAAAGCTGTCTGTTATGGTATGTCAACTTCCATGTATCATCTTTTATGCAACTGTTTCTATCGAGCAATTTTTGCCGTTATATCTGCGTCCTCAGGACGATTATCCATGTAATCGCTACTCCTACGAAGGTTTGTCTTGTCTAACGTTTATGCGACGAGCGAGGAACGATCAATGAGGAATGAAAGTGCGATTGCTGTCCACATGGCTTGCAAATTCGATGATAATATAGCTTCCTTCGTTCTATTCTTTCCGTCGCTATTGTGCCGGTTAGTGGCGTGGATTTTGCCTGTGTGCGTTACGTGCCGGAATAAGCGTGGCTGTTTTGAGTTTTACTGATATACAAGGGAGTGATGTGTGAACGCAGCTTTGGATTTGTATGCACGAGGCTGTGCTGCGAACTGCATACGTTGTTTCGCCATACATCTCCTCTAGAAGACAAGGTAATATTTTGTTATAATTACAAACTTGCCGAGCCATATTGAAAAGGAATCTCTTTTAAGTGATCAAGCTGTATGAATAGCAGAGTGGTACTATTGGTTACAATCAAGGTGGGCAGATTCCTTGCTATTTACGCAATGTATGTAATTTGTAATCGAGTTGGGCAAAAAGATTTTCACTCACATAAGGTTTTTACATTTTGTTACTTTCACAACAAATCTGTGAGTGAAGTTTTTGTCTGAGCGTGGCTACTAATCTTATGTTATTAACTACTATGCTACCTGTAAAAGCATAAATATCTTGTGGATTTTAATTATTCATCCATATGTTTAATTATTCCATCCATAAGTTTAATTATTCATCCATAAGTGCAATAATGTCATGATTGAGAGAGTGGATCCCAAAGTTTCCATTGCCTTAAAATGTGTTTATTGTTAAGTTTTCACAACTTTTTGTACCAGACATGTGTTGTTACTGGTTCACTAAGCTGCGATACCAAATCGATATTAAATTTCAGATAACACGAAAACAGAATAATAATGGTCGTTAGCCTACTTATGCTTAATTGCGACTTGTGGGCTTTTGTTATGAATCAGTAGACTAAAAGACGTCAAAGTACTTTGGTCTCCTTAAGCATAACTGGACAGTTCACGAAGCCTATTATAACAATAAAGCATAAGTAAACCACTAGCATTTTATAGTCTGAAACAACTTGATGAGATCAGTCTACAGGGCACGAAGCTTATATAAATAACAAATTATGTTTCGTAAGCTAAACGTTGTTGAAAAACGAGCTCAAGGTGATAAAAGTGTAGTTACTGTAACATGACCGTATCTTTTAATGATCGTTATGAAACACAAAACAATTGCAACAATGCAAGTGACATTAAAGACACATCATGCAACTTCTAAAACTGTCAAAGACAGCATTCCTTGCATTCGAAATGGAAGTCAGTATTACTAACTGTACATCACAACAAGGCCTACTGAATTAAAGCAGTAAAATTAAACGTATTGAAACATATGCAAACAAAAAGTTGCAATTAGTGGTCATTATTCGTATTGCACTTCGAAATCAACTTGCCTAGTGAAACCAACGATGTCACATTCCACATCAGTATCCCTTTGAAAAAGCCGGTAGGCTTATTTTGCATCTTTCGGGATCAGCAGCAGAAGGGATTTGAGTCTTCAGGTTTTTCTTTCGAAATCGGTTTTCCTTCTGGTCATAGTGAAATTAAGTGTTCACCCAGTTCAATGGATGGGAAACAGGTCTCACTTTTGTTTGGTTCTTCTGAATGCTTATTTCAGCTGCAGTCTGCTGGTCAAAATCTCTTTTCATAAAAATGGTTACAGGTTTGTCATTTCTCATTCAAATTTCTCTAGTTTTAATTCAATTTATATTGTGTTTTTTGTATCAGGTTTCGGTTTGTTATTTGTTTTTTCAGTATTTATGTTTCAATAAATTATCTCTTTTCGACCTTGTGAGCAACGAAACTAGTCTTCTTACGAATTACTTTCATGTCATTAGTAATACATCGACAATGTATAAATGTTGTTGTAGTTTCAGTGCACACTAAGTCTCCTAAATCACCGTCACTGGACGAAAAAAAAAAAAAAAAAACAGTTCGCATAACACACCAAACTTTATTTTGTTTGATGTTTTCAGTTTTTTCTGTTTTCTTTCACATTCAGAAACCACTGAGCAAGTCAAGACCCACTGGGCATTATGAGATTCAACATCACAAAATTTGTCAAATTCTTTCCTAGCACTGTCCTGTCCTACTTTTTTCCAAACGTTTCCACGGGCTCTGTCTTGGTCTTCCTACTTACGTTTCCGTCCCCTTCTTGGCCTCCCTTTTAATAACTGATTTATATCTGGTTCACGAATATTATTTTGTACATCAATAGTACTGCATTACGCTGTGATATCTTCTCATTTACGTTTATTTGCCTTTCATCGGTTTCCTTACCCACTACTACACTTGACGTTAAATCACTGTTACGATTATTTGCAGTCATAGAATAATCTATGGTTCGAACGTCCGCGCTTACAGATGTATACCCTCCGCAAAGAACGAAAAAAGATTGAAATGCGTAATGTATTTGACATTTTGTTTACTTTTTTTAGGAGTAGTTTTGAGGTTATCCTCCAAAAGAAATTTGCGTTTTCGTAACTTTAAAGCTCTTTAAAGCTCCACATCCATTCGACATCATTGTTGCACTTTCAGTAATAGTCTGTGTTTCTGTTTTGAAAACATCTATTATCGCAGCTGGTAAACATAACAGTCATGACGTTACAACACGCAACCCAGTATTAGCTCCGTAAATACCACAAAGCTCACACAACAAGGAAAGGAGTTCTACTTGGTCGGTGCACATAGAAAATGTTGTAAACACGCGTTGCCACATGTTCCATTTACCATCAGTAGACCTGAGACTGGTAAATGGCTCTTGGTCTAGTGTTTCAGAACTTCAATCGGGATTGTGGCTTACGGGCTTGTGATACAGAATTAAAAACCAATGGTAGGCGAAGCGGAACTTAGTCTCTCCCATCAATTCACGACAACCATTGCTACGACGACAACTCTGATTATTTCTAAGTAGATTATGTTGTTTCCAAACAGAACGCGCTCAGATAAGAAAGTTTAAAGAAATGGGGCTTGGTTTAGTGATGCATAACACTGTCCAATCAGAAAATCTCTTCCATTTATTTACACATTGTTCCATCAGCAAATTAACTATAAAAGCACATTCTTTTTAAATTTTTTTCTTTGAAAGACACGAGGCTAGGTGGATTTCTGTCTCGCAGTAACAATAACTAATAACGATTTTATCTCATTAGCACGATCTTTATTTTAGCTTGGAAATGGTTCTCGCACTATATAAATTTTTCAAAACCGAGACATTGCCTGCAATATGCTAGTATATTTATTACAGGTCCCTGAAGGTAAGTGTACGTCGACTGCGGGTTACTGCGAGAATTTTAGGAACACTAAGCTCATCCGCAAAGGAGACCGCATATCGGACGCTAGTGCAACCATTCTTGAGTACGGCTCGAGTGTTTGGGATCCCCACCAGGTCAAATTAAAAGAAGGGAGCTGGGCTTCTGGATATGCTACCGGTAGGTTCCGTCAACACACGAGTATTGTGGAGAAATTGAGCTGAAATGGGAATCTCTGGACGGAAAACTTATAAAACCGGCATTTGAAGCTGGGTGCAGAACGAATTTATTGTCGTCAAAGTGCATTTCGCGTAAGAACCACGGACTTAGAAAACCGGCATTTGAAGCTGGGCGCAGAACGAATTTACTGTCGCCAAAGAGCATTTCGCGTAAGAACCACGGAGATAAGACAAGAGAACTTAGGGCTTGTACGGAGGCATATAGGCAATCGTTTTTCCCTCTCTCTATTTGCAATTGAAGCAGGAAAGGAAATGTCTCGTAGTGCGCCACGGTACGCTCTCCCACGCAACATATGGTGGTTGGTGGAGTCTTTAGGTGTAGCTGTACAGGTAGACATGTCGACAACTTCCAAAGGCTGTGGGGATGTCATGTTCTATGTTATTTGTGTGGAAAGCTTGTGTTCTGAGCTTCACTGTAGGAGGGTATTCTGGATTATAAGTAAGAGCCAGTTATGTTCCTTATACGAGGGCTATCCAAAAAGTACATTACGTTTTCGTATGTGTCCATTAGGGGCGGGGCTAGCGCGGCCATCTTGGTGTCATGGCATTCCGCCGCTCAGTCGGCATCCTGCCGTGCTAGTGAGAGGTTCGTGCTGTACTCCGTTGAGTTACTGTGACAGTTTGAAATGTCAGCGTTAATTGAAAATGCCGCGAAGTGTGAAGTGTGTGCTGTAATAAGGTTTCTGACTGCAAAAAACTGTACACCGATAGAAATCTATCGGCAGCTTTGTGAAGTGTATGGGGACAACATAATCACTGAAGGTGGAGTGCGTCAATGGGTCATAAAATTTAAAAATGGCCGCACTAACGTTCACGACGAAGAGCGAAGTGGAGGACCCAGCATAGTGACTGCCGAACTTGTCGAAAAAGTCGATGCCGCGGTCCGTGAAAACCGTAATTTCACAATAACGGAACTCTCTATGAGTTTTCCACAAATTTCACGAAGTTTGTTGCACGAAATCATTACCGAAAAGCTTGGTTACCACAAGTTTTGTGCAAGATGGATACCAAAAATCTTGACAGAGATCCACAAAAATCAGCGAATGGCTGCAGCGTTAACGTTTTTGGACGCTTACGAGAAAGATGGCGACTCATTACTCGATCGCATCGTTACTGGTGACGAAACATGGGTTAAGCATGTGAACTACGAGACAAAATTGCGGTCAATGCAGTGGGGGCACAGAAATTCCCCCCCCCCCCCCCCCCCAAAACCCAAGAAATGCATGCAGACAATGTCGGCAAGGAAGGTGATGGCGACTGTATTTTGGGACAGAAAAGGTGTGATTTTTGTGCATTTCCTGGAAAGAGGCACTACAATAAACTCTCAAAGGTATTGCCAAACTCTGCACAACCTCAGAAGAGCAATACAAAACAAGCGCAGGGGAAAGTTGGGCTCAAAGATCTTGCTGATTCACGACAACGCCCGGGCCCACACGGCAAATGCCACTCGTGAAGTTCTCGAATCTTTTAAGTGGGAGTTGTTTCCCCATCCGCCGTACAGTCCCGACCTGGCACCGAGCGACTTCCACTTATTCCCAGCAATGAAGAAGTGGTTGGCTATGCAGCGTTTTGATGACGACGCACAGCTTCAAGAAGAGGTAACCATGTGGTTGAAGGCGCAGGGGGCCGAATTTTTCGACGAAGGAATTTCCAAGCTCGTCCATCGCTACGATATGTGCCTTAATTTAAATGGCAACTATGTAGAAAAGTAGTATTTAAGTGTGGCTTTCATCTGTATATAATAAAAAATTTTTCCAATACTTAATTTATTTTTAATTCCAAAACGTAATGTACTTTGTGGATAGCCCTCGTACTTGCTTTCCATCTGAGGTTCAGCCTAAAAATATTTTTAGAATATCACATGTTAGCATTTGTGATAAGGTATTTCAGCTCTATTGGGGAATAAATAATTTCAAATACTCCATTAATATTGCCCTAAGAAAGATTCCCTGTGTTAAGGTTATTCCTTAAGTCAGATTGTGTTGTAAGATTATTTTAAATGTTAACATACTTGAAGAAATCGCATCAGGGCAAATTTCTTTAGGAATTGCTGGGCCAATCTAGTTCACTTTCCAGAGCACAGGCATCTTACAATTCCATAAGGATATATCTACAAGATGACTGCTGGTGAACACCACATATTACTCTTCTTGCTCGCTTTTGTGTAATCAGCACCCTTTCTAAGCGACGAGTTACCCTATAAAATTGTTTCGTAAGACATTGTTGAGAGGAAATATGTAAAATATGTGACGAAGTTGATTCGTTTGCTTCCAAGAACAAAAACTACAGGAAGAGCAAAATTAGTTGAAATTATTTGTTTCAGTAGCTCAGTAATATGTTTTTTTTTTTCAATTCAATTTTTCATCAATATGAACACCCAAAAATTTGAACATTATATCCTATTCTTTGACTAGTGTTCATGTGCTACATCTGTTGCTCGTATGACACTGTTCGGTGTGTAGACCTGAAAATGCTGTGTTTTCTCAAAATTAAGAGAGAGTTAATTTGCAGAGATCCACTTAATAATTCAATGAAAAACATCAGCTTGAGGTCTATGATGACATCTTATCAGTAGGTAGACTGGTAGCACCGTAACTGAAGCACTTTAACCTGGACTGAGAGTACTGTGTGTAGAATTCTGTCAAGATCTAACAGTCTTCAAATGTCCTACCAAACTGTTCAGACACTGGCAAGCAGCTGTATAGCAGAGAAATAGTCAAAGGCCCCTGGATGTCAGGGTACAAGCCACGTGGAAGTATATTGACAGTAAGGCTCTGAGTGAATTCGGGAAACGACTTTAGGCAGTGAGATATGCTTAGCCACTTCAGCGCCCACACCTTCCTGCACGCAGTCTGATTAAATAAACAGTAATGTGGACACTACGAAAACAACTGTTACTGCTACTTTTTATATATGGACAATGATTTTCTGGACCTTATGATCCACAAATATGTTACCTGAGTTGCCAGAAGTGTTAAACAACTTCAAACGGAATATTCTAGGATTATCAAAAGTCGGGCGAAAAGTCGAAGGGAAAAATAAATGAAAATTAGGATCTATGCTTTGTCACAGAGAAACAGCAGTGTGAAAATACAGGTCTAGCGGTTCCAGGCGCTCAGTCCGGAACCGCGCGACTGCTACGGTCGCAGGTTCGAATCCTGCCTCGGGCATGGATGTGTGTGATGTCCTTAGGTTAGTAAGGTTTAAGTAGTTCTAAGTTCTGGGGGACTGATGACCACAGATGTTAAGTCCCATAGTGCTCAGAGCCATTTGAACCATTTTTGAAAAAGATTAACAAGCGGTTTTGCCGATGATGTAAAAATCTCGGAGAAAGAATAAAAAGACTTGCATTAAAAATGAAAGATATTTCAAGGAAATCATTTAAATCTATGCACAATTATGCACGTATTGTAGTCAGGAAGTAAAAGACACCTAAAAAACATTATAGAAACTGGTAAGTGGCAGCAAACTACACACCAAGCTGAAAATGGCTGATGAAGATACATTTTTCTGGACAGACGATATCCAGCTCTTTAACGCTCGTGCAGGTCGTAGTAGAGAGAGACATGACAAACTAGTCTTATCATTTCAGCAATTGCTTCTTTAGCTACACCAATTAACCGTAGGTCGTTGCAAGTAAGAAAAGACCCGTTGTTCGTTGAAGAACTTACGGGCATACCGTTCACAAGAATGATGTGGCAGATACCTTTTTCCTTTGCATCAGGAATATATAGTTTCCTGCGGGAACGTACATATAGGCTGAACGTAATAGGAATATGAAGATGGAGAATTGTGTACTTACAGCTTGAACGAAATCGATTGCTTCAAAACCAAAACAGCTTGTATGGCCTTAGCAACGTAAATTACCGTTGGACACAAAAGCGAACGCAGAAGTACCCATCAAAATATTTGCATCACATTAAAAACTCCTCGAAGCGCCGGACTGCAAACATGCTGTATTGTGGACTATGAGTACGTGCCGCATTTACCGATCGCCTGCGAAAGGAAACGGCTCCCCGCTGTTCATGTATACGCGAGAGCCCTGCTAGAATGAACTGTGGTTTAAAAGGGCTATAGATCACGGAACCCGCACGCGAATGGCTCTCACGACAAAGAGGGACGCTTTTCAAAGACCTCCTGACCTTATACGGCCACGGCTGGGGACCATTTCAGTCGCCGAGGTGCGTGGAAGTACATACTTTAGCCAGAGAGATGGCTTGGCAGTAGCTATGTCCATCTAAGTGTTTAGTTCGCTGGGGAGGTAGGGAAGCGTTTCAAGATACATTACTGCGCACCTATAGCCACCGGTTCGGACATGGAAATACACGACAATGAATAAAGAATAGGTGTCTCCACCTTATTGTTTCAGTGTGGCGCGTGTAACTTATGAAAGATGATTGCAGCGTTCACTTTAAGAGCATTTTATTTATTACCGTTCTTCCCACTGTGCCGTCAAGAATCCGTGGGCACTTTGTTTCTACGAACAATCATTGACAGGTATAAAGTTTATAAAATATTGTAAGTAGGTAGACTCGTATTCGAGATGCAGCTAGCATGGAAGTGAAATGTCTGATTGGGCGCTCAGGACTATCGAAAAGCTGGAGATTGTCGGTGCAGTAGGAAGAATACTTCTGAAGGCAGCCTCAGTGTCATAACTCTCAACATTATGTATTTCCTTTTTCTATACTGTGATTTCAATCCCCCTGCTGAGCGGGCTTGAGAGCAGCGATGTAGGTGCTGATATAATTAAGGCTTTCAGGACCGGATGGCATTGCTGCTGGTAAAGCTTTGAGATATAAGGTCGTCGTTCACGAAACTCTTCTGTTCCTGACGTTTCGTCCAGAACTGCACTGGACATCTTGAGAGGTGCTGCTCCTCCTTTGAGTCTTGTTAGGAACAGAAGAGTTTCATGGACCACGACCTTATACCCGAAAGGTTTACCAGCAATGGTGTAGGCATTCTTCAGATTATAGTATTAAAAACAAAGAAAGGTGAGAAAAAATGGTGCTCTGGAAATCAACGATTCTCATAGGCGATAAGTTGAAGATGATGCTGGTGTCGATTCTTTCTTGATGACCAGGTAATGGATAGCTGTAAGGAGATCATAGTGGAGAATGGACGTTGAATGAGGATATAGTTACTGAGCTCGAGAAAAGGTTGTTGGGTGTGGTCTGTGAGGGTTGTGCTGATGAGACGGATCTTGCTACGCTGTAGCATGTGGATGGGTGCTGTAGGATTGAATGTACTGTAAAATGTAGAGCGGAAAAGCACTAAGCGACGGTATTTAGTCGGGAAAATAGGAAGTGTGAGTAGCGGTGGCATTTAAATTAAACATAAAATGGACAGCCAGGATGACTTTATGAGGGATACGTGGGCACTCAAGAGGGTGAGTATTTTTAAGGACTGTAGTAACGTTGCAGATGATGTCTTCAGTGGTGGGGGCTGGATGTACGGAGTTGTTTTGATGAAGTGGTTTGTTGACTAGGCATATGGGACGATCATTTCTAGTTTCCTTGAAGAGAGTTTAGCTCTACAATTAGGAGTAGATTGGACGGTTACAGAGGTTTGAGGACTGAAGGTTAGGGCAGTGTTGCTGCAAGTGATTGGCTTTCCAGTAAGGGTATGTGGGTGGCCTTTTTGCAGTCGGAAGTTAAATGGTCGTTATAGATCAGATATATGTGGCAGTGGTAGACTTGGGCTTCGGATCGGAAAGGTTCCGCTTTATGTTTACGATTATAGGAGTATATAGAGTGTCCAGCGAAGGAGACCCTGATTTCAAAATTAAATATCTCGAAAACTAAGATAGATAGACGAGTGCAACAAACGGTGTGTTTACTGTTAATGCTGTAACTATTTTATACAGATGTTTCGAAATAGAAAAACTGCTAACAGATGGCGCTGTACACTGTACACCTCTTACAGTTTCAGTGTGCACAATTAAACTCGTCCTCTGCAAGAAATCACATCACAGTCTTTTCGAAATTTCATGTAATCATATCACAATCTTCTCGAAATGTCCTCCACTCGCAGTACGGAGGTGTCGCAAACGGACAATGAAATTTGCCATTACGTCCCGTACTGTCTCAACGGAAATGGATTCAGATGCCACACAGATCGCCGATTCAGGCTCGTCCGTTGTGGAGAGGTGATCCTGGTAGACAGTGTCTTTCAATGTGTCCCACAATAAGTAGTCGCCAATCCATCTCTGTGCCAGTACATTCGCAATAATCCAACCCAGTGAGTCTATTCCCGAAGTATTCATCAATACAGCGAAACACCCGTTCGGTGCGATGTGGTCTGGCCCCATATTGCATGAACCACCCGCTACCTGTGTGGCGAAAAATTGTTCCAGAATTGTAACATAACGTTCATTAGTGATCGTTTCTCGTATGAAAAAAGGGGGCAATAATGCCTTTGCTGCATAATTCTGCCCAAACAGTAATACTGGGAGAATACAGTGGTTCCACTTCACATAAAAGGGGATTTTTGAAACCCCAAAATCAACATACTTCACTCATGTGGAAGTGTGCTTTATCTGCTAGTCAGATGCTGTACACGTCAAGTAATTTATTATCAATTATTGTAAGACTCTGGTTCACAAAGCCAGCCCTCTGTCACGCAACTCGTGTACATATGGTCTGGTGGCTTTGGATTTTGAATGGAATGACTTGTATCTCTGTATTAGTATTTTCTGCGTGCTGGAACGCTTCAAACCAGTCTCTGCTGCAATTCTTTGTACGAATTTCCTTGGATTTTCCTGAATAATTCTGGAAACGGTTACGACATTTTCAGGAGTAACCAAAAGTTTATCTGGGGCCTACACTCCCCTCCAGATCATAAGCGACGCTGCCTGTCCGTTGGAATTAGGCGAAGAGCCTGAGAATGATTTTCCCGTCCGGTCTTTTGGGACATTAAATCGTGTTTGAAAACTGCACCTTGTTACCGTGGGACTGCTTTCTAACCTGCGGTATTCAAAAACCAGAAAAAGATGTTGTTCAATGGAAAACATGATTTGAAGTCCTTTCATATTTCAACGACGGATCTGATTGCTTTGAGCTGTGGTACACTATTTATAGGCACTAATTTTTACGGTTCTGTTGACAGCTTTATGAACTATTTCGAAACTTCTGTATGATTTCTGTATAGCATCCTAACAGCTTTCACAATAAGCGCACCGTTTGTTGCATTCGTCTATCGATATTAGTTTTCGAGACATTTAATTTGAAATCAGTGACTCCTTCGATGGATACTCCCTTTGCAAGGTTAATTTTGAAGGAGAAGATCTATGGCCGTTAGTTCTTCGGAGAAGGAACAGATGAGGAATGTCGGACAAGAGTAGTGATGAATTCGGGGTTTTTTCCAATTCTCTTTATTGTGCGTCTTGGCTAGCTTTAATGCAATGTACAAGCTGCAACAATGGCGAAATTTAACAATGCCCATGATTACTATAAGAAAATAATTTGCCCCATAAAAGATGGACAGAAGATCATCCTATTTTCATTTTAAAGTAAATCAATTACTAAAAAAATTACGGCAGAAATGTGGACTTCTCACATTTACATAAAAACTGTTTTGCAGCAACAAAATCAGGAACTCATTTCCTCCTCCCCTTCCAGCAAAGATGCTGGATAAGACACAGCAGCTAAGGCACTTCGTAGATGGGTGTACCATCAAACAAGGCGTCGTGTGGAAAGAGCACAATTGCGACAGCATGACGAATATAGTCACCTGAGCTCAACGTTATCTTTGCATGAAGCAGAACAATGTGCGAAGTAATAAGCAAGAAATATTTTAATTTAAAGTTAATATGAACTCCGCCAAATAATACTGGACTACTTGCATCTCCGCGAATACTTATCGGTGAGTCGTGTGGCGAAGTCGATGCTTCGTACCCAGCGCCATCATTGGTTATCTAGGGGGCGAGTGCTTTCTGGCGGAGGTGTGGCGGTGGGGCGGAGGGTTGTGTGGTGTCTGAGAGGACGACGCGCGAGGCAGAGCGCACCTGTTATGGGTTAGCGTGACCAGGTTCCCCGCGTGCACATGTTCCAACAACGGGCCCCGTGTGCTCCCGCTGTTCGTACAGAGCTCTGCGGTAGTCATCGCGGCGTGCCAGCTGTTTGCTGAGGAGTCTGAGCGGATATTTGCCCGGCTTGCTAGCTATGCTTGGTCTTAGATTAAGCTTGGGATCTGCCGCTCATTTTTAATAGTATTCGTTCTTTGTCGTTTCTGTGAAACTCATCCTGGCCGGTGGCTCTCGTTTGTGCTGTTTGGTAATTATTACCTGCTTGGTGCTCAACTCACCGCCGTCCGATTTGCTGCCCTGCTTTCCTCAGATTAGCTCAACTCTCTCTCTCGTAGGCAAACTACTGGATCTAAACTACTGGCGATTAAAATTGCTACACCACGAAGATGACGTGCTACAGACGTGAAATTTAACCGACAGGAAGAAGATGCTATGATTTGCAACTGATTAGCTTTTCAGAGCATTCACAAAAGGTTGGCGCCGGTGGCGACACCTACAACGTGCTGGCATGAGGAAAGTTTCCAACCGATTTCTCATACACAAACAGCAGTTGACCAGCGTTGCCTGGTAAAACGTTGTTGTGATGTCTCGTGTAAGGAGGAGAAATGCGTACCACCACGTTTCCGACTTTGATAAAGGTCAGATAGTAGCCTATCGCGATTGCGGTTTATCGTATCGCGACATTGCTGCTCGCGTTGGTCGAGATCCAATGGCTGCTAGCACAATATGGAATCGGTGGGTTCAGGAGGGTAATACGGAACGCCGTGCAGGATCCCAACGGCCTCGTACCACTAGCAGTCGAGATGACAGGTATCTTATCCGCATGGATGTAACTGATCGTGCAGCTACGTCTCGATCCCTGAGTCAACAGATGGGGACGTTTGCAAGACAACAACCATCTGCACGAACAGTTCGACGACGTTTGCAGCAGCATGGACTATCAGCTCGGAGACCATGGCTGCGGTTACCCTTGACGCTGCATCACAGACAGGAGCGCCTGCCATGGTGTACTCAAACGTCATTTTTTCGGATGAATCCATGTTCTGTTTCCAGCATCATGATGGTCGCATCCGTGTTTGGTGACATTGCAGTGAACGCACATTGGAAGCGTGTATTCGTCATCGTCATTCTGGCGTATCGCCCAGCGTGATGGTATGGGGTGCCATTGGTTACACGTCTCGGTCACGTGTTGTTCGCATTGACGGCACTTTGAACAGTGGTCGTTACATTTCAGATGTGTTACGACCCGTGGCTCTACCCTTCATTCGATCCCTGCGAAACCTTACATTTCAGCAGGATAATGCACGACCGCATGTTGCAGGTCCTGTACGGGCCTTTCTGGATACAGAAAATGTTCGACTGCTGTCCTGGCCTGCACATTCTCCAGATCTCTCACCAATTGAAAACGTCTGGTCAATGGTGGCCAAGCAACTGGCTCATCACAATACACCAGTAACTACTCTTGATGAACCGTAGTATCGTGTTGAAGCTGTATGGGCAGCTGTACCTGTACACGCCATCCAAGCTCTGTTTGACTCAATGCCCAGGCGTACCAAAGCCGTTATTACGGCCAGAGGTGATTGTGGTGGGTACTGATTTCTCAGGATCTATGCACCCAAACTGCGTGAACATGTAATCACATGTCAGTTCTAGTATAATATATTTGTCCAAAGTATACCCGTTTATCATCTGCATTTCTTCTTGGTGTAGCAATTTTAATGGCCAGTAGTGTATTATGGCTGATTCCGCTTAAACTAAAAAATCAAATACCACAAAGAGATCAGTTTAGGTTGACTTTTAGTGTTATTTGCGTTTAATTGTTTTAAAGGGTCTTGCGACCTGTATGTGTTGTTTTATTTTAGCTGTTTAGCTTTCGTTTGTCAAGAAAGGAGCTCCCCTGGGTAGTAGTAACAACCGTTGGGCGGAACAATTAGTGATTTCTGATTTTTGTCAAGGTTCAGTTAATAGTTGACCGAGTAATCCTTCAGATGTAATGAAGTGCTTGTTACTTGTTTGTGTGTTTAGCTCAAATTCGCTAGCCGAGAGTTTGTCACGGTTGAGGTAACCGGTATTAGATGTGTTACACCCTCAAAAGAGACCTTGCGTTGTTTGGTTTCCTGGTATGCTTGATTAACTTTAATATGGAGATTTAGGTTTTGTTTGGATGCTGTTAAATTTCCCGTGACGGCTTCTGCTCTAGTACAGTGTTTTGGCATGAACCAGTGAACTATTGTTTCATACCTGCTTTATTTAAGAGAAGTTTTACGTAGTGTTAACTTCACGCGTTGTCGCCTCGGATCGGGTGCCCGAGGTCTATCTCGGGGAGTAACGTGCCGAAGAGAGTACACTACTATTGTAATGCTTTGTAACATAATGCAAATTTGGTTTCTTGATGTAAATGAGCATTGTTGTAGAGTTGCACAATTTTAGTAAGAAAAGATTTAATGCCTGAAGTTAGTAAACTGCTGTTTGTAATACTTTTAAACACAATGCAAAATTTGGATTCTTATGTGTGTTAATCTTTCCTAATTTTTGACAGTTTTTACAGGAAAAAATTAATTCTTGCAGCTAGTAAATATTTACGCTCAAAACAACGGAACTTATCAAAATTTGTAATATAGGTTTGCTGTATTGTAGTAATAAATTTGTAAAGATGTCTTAAAGAAACAAACGAGGTTCAAGTTGTTACCTAGTCTTTCAATTAGGCTCTGCTGATCGTATCCTCTCATTAAGTAACGTCACAGTTAAGGCCGTATCAATTGCTTTTCAGATTAAGGGCAGGGAATTTAACAGTAAGGTCCATGGAATTAAAGAGAAAAGTTTCCTGTGAAATAAATGCAAAACAACAATTAAAATAACGGCACTCTTTAAGAAAGAACACATGTTCTATAGGATCAAGTATTCAAACGCTTACTAGCAGACATCACCCTTCGCATTTATGACGGCTTGAACCCTGATGGGGACACTTTCAGTGAGGTAGCATAATGTCTGTGGAGGAGTAGCAACCTATTCTTCCTCAGGAGTCGAAACCAGAGGAGGTAGCGATGTTGGACGCTGGGTTTTGGAGCGAGGTCGAAGTTCTAATTCATCCCAAAGGAGTTTCAGTGGCTTCATTGCAGCACTCCGGAGAAACCAGTCTATGTCATGAATGTTATTGCTCCAAACCATTGCCTCACAGATGCTGCTTCACGACCAGCTGCATTGTCATGCTGATGCAAACGATCAATGTCTCCAAACTGTTCCTCTACTGTACGCAGTACACAAAGCTGGAAACTGCGTTCATATCCGTCCACAACTAGTGTCATCTTAAGAACAATAAAGGGGTCACACCCTGACCACGAAAAATGTTCAAATGTGTGTTAAATCTTATGGGACTTAACTGCTAAGGTCATCAGTCCCCAAGCTTACACACTACTTAACCTAAATTATTCTAAGAACAAACACATACACCCATGCCCCCATGCCCCCATGCCCGAGGGAGGACTCGAACCTCCGCCGGGACCAGCCGTACAGTCCATGACTGCAGCGCCTTTAGACCGCTTTTTTTTTAATCTCGTTTTGTTCGTTATTGTTCGTTACAATTGTTCGTGGCGGACGTCACCTGAAGCCCGCTGAAGTTCGTTATTGATCCATTCACTCAGTTTTTTTTATTACAGAGGGCAGCTAACCCTCTGACCGAACACGCTGAGCTACCGTGCCGGTTAAACTTTTCACTCGAGGGAAGACTTGAACCAAGGACCTCTCGTTCCGCAGCTGCTCACGCTAACCACGGGACCACGGCGCTCCTGTCCCTCTCGGCTAATCCCGCGCGGCGAAAAACATTCCCATGCCGCAACACCACCTCATTTGTAATAAGCCATTGGCACTACGGATGGTGGCAAGTGATGTTCTCCAGGTATTCATGAAACCCAAACCCTTCATCCAGACTGCCACAGGGTATAGTGTGATGAATCACCTCAAGCCACTCGTTTAGAGTCATGCACTGTCCAACAGAGTCACTCTTTACGTCACCTCAATCGTCTCTTACCTCTGACCACAGAAATGTCTGTCTTTGAGGAGCTGCACGAACACTGTACCGCATACTTTTGAACTACCAACGCAGGGAGCCGCTCGTAGTACTTTGTAACTCACGATTGATTCCCGTTGCTGTTTCCATGGGATTTTGTACAACTTTTCTCCGCAATGATTCTCCGTCTCTGCCCATTGGTATATGAGGTCTGCTTCGTAGTAGTTTAGCTGTCGCTGTTCCTTCGCGTTTCCACTTCACCATCATATCGCCAATAGTCGACTTGGGCAGCTCTAGAAGGGTTGAAATGTCCGTGATGGATCTGTCACTCAGGTGACATCCATTGACTACTCCACTTTCGAAGTCGCTGAGCAATCCCGATCATTCTGCTACTGCATTCTGCTACTGCTGCTTCTGCAAGGAGTATACAGTGTTCCCACCTCCTTTTATGGTTAAGGGTCCGCCTCTCGTGGCATCTAGTGGTAAATTATACATGACACAGGGGTGTCCGGGTACCTGAAAGCAAATAGTGTATTTGTACAGCTATTAAATACAAATGTATTGCTGGGTGATAGTGCCCCGCTCTGCGCGTTGCCATATCTTCGGATCCCCCTCGGGAACCTTTCCATGAGGCAGTCGAGACGATGCTGATAACGCCTGTGCCACACGTCGACAGCGGCTCTCATGAGATCACTCAGTGTGTGATGAGTGCTCTTGCGACGACACTGTTTAAGTTTCTACTGCCCCAGCTTTCTCAGTCAACAGAGACTACAGACCATACCATTCTGTTGATTCCTGCGTGCTGGAACAATACTTTCACGAGCTGGGCACTGAGTGGTCATTATTAACGTTCTATGGGACAATCTCAACGGCAGAATGTTTACCGCCGGCCCACAGTAAGTTGGTGGATCTTGTCACAAGACTGCACAGCCCTTAAATTATCCTGTATCGTAGGGAGACACGTCCACCTCTGTACGTCTTACTTTCCAAAACATGGCTGGGCCTCCTCTCTGCTGGACCCGTGGGTGTGTATGACTTGGGATATGCACAGGAAACTGACCAGCTCTACACTAATCTACGATTAGGCAAAGGGTGCTCTGTGAGGTGCACATGCTGTGCTGCACGGCAGTCAGTAGGTTGTAAATGAAAAAAAAAAAAAAGAACTCACCGCTATCGCAGTATAGATACTTTTATTGTTATGAGATGACCGGTTTGAGCAGTCTTATGCTTCCATCATCTGATCTTATGGAACTTGTAACAAAACTGCCATGTTACATTCATGAGGTCAAACATAAGACACTCCCCATGTATACGTATCTTGATAAAAATCCAGTTGATAAAACGCTCACAGATGATAAAGTGCATACAGTACATTAAATGCACACCGCTGATAAAGTTCTCGTACTATCTATGCATGTTAACGGCGAACATGATTCTCACAAGCTTTCCGCACAGCACTAAGCTGCCGAAGTGTGCTCCTTTTCAAGAGCTTCTCCGTAAAGAAGACCTGATGGCATTGTAAAGGACAGCTAGAGACTAAACTGGATAGTTCGACGGAAGACCATGACAACACTCAGTTTACCTAGGACTGGTCTGATCAAGTGATCTGCTGTGATTTCGAATGTGTCACATGCTAATATAGCGCAGCAGGATTTGGATGGAAAGGGGTTTGGCTGGCGTTTGTGTCAGCGTGCGCTTGTTTTGAAGAAATAGTACCGACAACAACTGAGAGATTATAAATTAACAACGACGGAACTGACCCCACTTGGTACAGAGGACGGGTCAGAATACTGTTGCTGAAACAACGAAAAAAGTATGCCAAATTTAAACAAACACAAAATTACCAAGATTGGCGATCTTTATAGAAGCTCGAAATTTAGCGTAGACTTCAATGAGAGATGCTTATGATAGTTTACACAGTGAAATTTTGTCTCTAAACCTGCAAAAAATCTAAAGAGATTCAGGTCGTATGTAAAGTATGCTAGCGGCGTGGACAATGCCTTCTCTGCGCGATTCCAATGGAAATACTGTCGTGACAGTGCTGCGGAAGCAAAGTTACTAAAACACAACCTTTCGAAATTCCTTCACGATAGAAGACGAAGTAAATATTCCAGAATTCGAATCAAGAACAGCTGTCAACATGGGTAATCTAGAAGTAGATATCCTCGGAGTAATGAAGAAGCTTAATAAACGCAAGTCCTCTGTTCCAAACTGTATACCAGTTAGGTTCCTTTCAGAGAAAGCCGATGCAATACTCCATATTTAACAATCACATACAACCACTCACTCGACAAAAGATCCGTACCCAAAGATTGGAAAGTTGCACGGGCCACACCAATATTCAAGAAAGTCAATATGAGTAATCCACTAAATTACAGGCCCATATCATTAGCGTCAGTATGCGGCAGGGTTTTGGAACATATGTTGTGCTGGAACATTATGAATTACCTCGAAGAGAACGCTCTCTCTGGACACAGTGAACACGGATTTAGAAAACATAGTTCTTGTGAAGCACAACTAACTCTTTACTCACACGAAGTACTGAGCGCTATTGACAAGGGATTTCAAATTGATCCCATATTTATAGATTTCCAGAAGGATTTTGACACTGTACCTCACAAGGGGTTTGCAATCACATTGCGTCCTTACGGAATATCGTCTCAATGTTTCAACTGATTTCCTGTCGGAGAGGTCACAGTTCGTAGTAACTGACGGAAAGTCGTCTAACAAAACAGAATTGAATTCTGGCGTTCCACAAGGTAGTGTTTCTGCTGTTTCTTATCTATATAAACTATTAGGAGACAATCTGAACACACGTCTCACGAAGGCATTTCTCGTTGCGGCAGGACCTTCTCACGAAATTTCAATCATCAACTTTCTCCTCCGGATGAGCAAATTTTTTTTTTTTGACGCCGACCTACGTAGGGAGAAACGATCATCATAATAACATAATGGAAATCAGAGCTTCCACTGAAAAACATATGTGTTCGAGATTGTAATAATAGAGTATTATTGTGAAGGTGGTTCGATGAACCCTCTCAAATGGCTCGGAGCACTATGGGACTCAACTGCTGAGGTCATTAGTCCCCTAGAACTTAGAACTAGTTAAACCTAACTAACCTAAGGACATCACACACATCCATGCCCGAGGCAGGATTCGAACCTGCGACCGTAGCGGTCTCGCGGTTCCAGACTGCAGCGCCAGAACCGCGCGGCCACTTCGGCCGGAAAGTGTGATTTGCAAAGTGTCGATGTGTATTTAGATGTATATGCTTTTATTATACAATTTACGGTAACATAAGATCGCATAACAAAATTCAAATCATATTCTCCAAAATTTGTCGATACAATAAATAAACAATATTTCGCTGAGATACAGATACAAATAATTCTTACTAATATTAACAACAGAAAGTCTTACATAAAAGCATTCCAAAACGGATCTAAATATTTCTTAGACTAATCTAGCTCGTCCCAGGAGACTTTACAAGTCGGCACCAACAGAATACAACCAGGATGAGCTCACAATTAACTTTACAAGAGGACCCTCAATCACACTAAATAACTAGGATAAGTCCCCGCCACTGTGAAACATCTACGGTTTACTATATCTTCACTACCTACCAAAACAATCCTACAGGGCGACGCTGCTACAGAAGCTAACTATAACACAAAGGAAATGCAGTACAGTTCACAACAACTTATTACTAGAATAAAACGAAGTAATTTTAATCCTTATGAAAAATATTAATACAATAAAATATTAAACTATTATACCGAGGACCTCACTACGTCAATCTGTCAGTCACTTGAGAAAATGCTTCACGGCCACGTCGCTCTTCAGTCCCACCACAACAGAGTAAGTCGATTTAGCCTACATCAGCGTATCCTGTAACGCCTTACTTTAGTTGCGAAAGCTATAAAGCCTCCCACAAGCAGATGTGCGGCAGTAAAGCAGACTTCACTTTGTGCCCTTTACTATTTTGCGGTAAGTAACTTCTCCAGCGTCCTGTCTGGCTGTGAGCTGCCATCCTCTTCTGGACCTCAGCGAAAGACACCGTATACTAACCGGCCTCATGATGTGTGCATACAGTTTGCCACATCGCATGTTGACCCTTCAGACTGCTGCAATGTCGCCCTTCTCTAGGCTACGGCGCTCTCGCCTTCCACGTCCCTCTTTCTCGCTAACCATCCACGAAGTCCACTCACTCTCTTCTCCGAAATGCGGCCCTCGGCGACTACCTGTGCGGCAACGCCGAATTAAAGCAACTGTGGTTACTGTCCCATATAAGTTGTGGCACCGCCACACAACTTGTCCGCCGCTGGATGCAGCGTCCTCAGCACTGGTTCAAGTCAATGCTCCCGCCGGCATTCCCAACTGAAACTTCTCTTCTGAACCCGGCACATCCTTGGCTACCCCACCGATATTCCCAGACAGCTTCGTCAATCGCGTCAGTAGCTGGCCACACACGAGTGGATTTTCGCCAAGGGACAGAATGCGGGCCAGTTGCGTGGCTGTCTCTGACGGATCTGGTTCACCAATCTGATGAGCCCCGTTGTTTCCCATTAACGTGCAGTCCCCTCCCATCGGATCTAGCTGTCCCATCCGCTCACAGGTCGGTTCCTTTCGTGTACGGGGGTAAATCGGACGATTTTCGTGATTTCTCCGCGGACCCAGCACTGCAATGCAAGCCTGACAGGCCAGAGGTCATGGGAGACTCAGTTCGGTGGTTGCGCGTTCCTCTCGCAAGTACATTGCAGAGTGGGGCGTTTTATAGGTATTTTAATATTTTAGTGCATTTTCGCACTTTGAAAGTAGCAAATATATTCGAGAGAAGGTAATGAGGACGTTAAGAAGGAAATTGTGGCTGTTGGGCCTGTATAAAGTACAGTAATTCGTAATACCTTATGGTGGTTAGAGAGAGAGGTAATGTGAAATGTTCAGAGCTGACGTAGTTATGCTATGCACGTTTAGTTGCACCAGAAATTTTAAGTCCAGAAAAGGACGCATGTATGGATGCTGCGGGTTAAGAAATGTTGTGGCAGTTCTGTAACATTGAAGATTAATTCCTTTTAACTTTTGTGTACTTCTTGATATTTACCTCGTTTTTACCAACGATCACAACAAATCCGGCGTGGCTGCGTCGGCTGTTCTCTCTTCGTGTTGATTTCTTCTCTATTTAAAAATGCAAATCCTTGTCGCATCGGGACGGAGAGATTAGGACGTAGCTCGACAGGAGAATGTAAACTTGCGACTCCCGCTTATTATAAGTTTTAATTAACATAATACTGGGAGTGTGCAGGTACATACGTCTTTATCGCATCAGCTCAAAAAACCGATAGACACCGAGATCGGCAAAATAACAATTGAGGTACATAAAAAAATTGATAGTATGGCATTCAATTTTCTGTCAGCATACACAGATATAACCTTAGCTCCCTACGATATCTTTGCAATGAGGTGCGGGGCGGCTGAAATGGCAGGGCCCGTAGAATGATACGTACGGACAAACCGCCCCTGATTAGAGGGCGGTGTAGCCGAGGAGAGGCAGGTGGAACTGCACAGTAGCTAGGCGCTGTTTGTTGCTAGGCGACAGCACGGCTCGGAGCTGCGGGTTGCCATCCGTGGCCGCGTGGGCGACCTGCGCCGTGCCACGCCGCAGCCGCGCCGAGATTTATGTTGTTGACTCTGCCGCACTAACTGCATTTACGGTTATTTTCGATTTTTCTCCGCCGCTTCTTCCTTTTTGGCACCGTTGTGGTATTTTCTGAAAGGGTGAAGGTGATTTATAGGGGAAGATGATAGGGCAGCCGTCCCCCAGCTGTGCTCGGCACTTGCCTGGAAACGCAACCGTGGCTGCGCATGCAGCCTTCCCTTAAACGCGTACACACACACACACACACACACACACACACACACACACACACACAGAGAGAGAGAGAGAGAGAGAGAGAGAGAGAGAGAGAGAGAGGCGAGAAGGGAATGTGAGAGCAGCGACGAGGCGTAATCGGTCTTTGTGTGTCGATCGGGCGTGATTTGTGGCGCAATTATTCTCGATAAAGTCTGAGCGCATTCTCTTCGACCTTGAAACAAAACGCTTATGGTCTGCGTTTTGCGTCCGTCGCCGCATTTTATTGCTGTCGGGAGTATTGTGCTCCGGGGCAGCGGCGATGTTTTACTATTCACGTCTTGTAACTAATGCTAATAAGGACTACCGTGCCTTAGCTTGCGGGTATCGGAAAGTGACTTGCAGTCGCTGAACTGAAATCCTAGTCTCGTCGGAGATACCTTAGGAGGGATTTCCTGTCAGTTTCAGTGTCAGACCCATTCATTGGTTGGGATAACGGGGTGTAGCACGTAATACTTTAGGCAATGAAATGATCGTGTGGCATTGTTGGCCGGGAGGCCTCATTTGGGGGAGTTCGGCCGCCGTATTGCAAGTCCTTCTTAGCTGACGCTACTTCGGCGACTTGCGAGTCAATGATGATGATGAAAAGGATGATCAAGGACACACAACACCCAGTCCCCTGCCGTGAATCGAACCCGGGCTCCCTGAGTGGTAGGCGGTAACAATACCGCTACGCTACGGAGGCGGACACTTTAGGCAATACTTCCCATACTTTAACCACTGTTTTATGCTACGATATGGCGCAAGGCTATGGATTGTGGACTCGGTTCCGAACTTAAATCACATAAGTACAGAGAAAGTATGGATCTCCCATTAGCAATGTTGTGGCAAGGTTTTTTTTATTTATTTATTTATTTATTTTTTTGTGAGAACAATTCATTTCTTGAGGCAGTGGCTGGTGTCGCCTATGCAGTTAAGATATCTACAGTGATATATGCCAGAAACCACCATAAATCACTACGTACTTCCCATCACGTACAGGATGTACAATAGCTGGAAAAACGGGTCTTAAAAAGGGAAATTTGTTATATACGCTATAAAATAAAGTCCCTTGCTGCGTTTTTCTGTCTGTATTCGAACCTTAAACCCAGGAACTATTACATGAATTCTGATACGGTTTTGACTAATAGACAGTGTGTTCGACAAGGAAGGCCTTTGTGTATAATTTATTACCGCCGCACCACACAAACAGTCCGGCAACGGATACTCATTGCTACCCGCGTGAAGCTGGAGAGGGTTGAAAGAAAATCGTTAGGAAGTCTTTTTCTAGCGATATTTGTGCGGAATATTGCCTTGTACGGAAGTGAGACGCGGATAAAAAACAGTTCAGAGAAGACGAGAAAGAATTTTTGGCGTTGTAGTGCCAGAGAAGACTACTGAAGATAGGTCGGCAGAACAGAAAATTAATGATGGGTTATATAAATGCACTGAAGGAAGACGAATTACACTTTGTGGTATAACTTGACTACAAGAAATGATCAGTTAACAGGACATCTTGAGGCGTCGGGAAATTGTCACTTTGGTAATAGTAGTTTTTGAGGGGTGGGGGGGAGAGGGGAAGGGAGGGGGATCGTAGAGGCAGGCCAAGGTTGCTATAATTTTGCAGAGAGGAAGAGACCTGCATAGGATAGATCAGCGCAATGATCTGCTTGAAAGAAGTCTTGAGGCTGAAGGCTACAACAACAACAACACAGGCCGTCCAAAGGTTCAAATGGCTCTGAGCACTATAGGACCTAACTTCTGAGGTCATCAGTCCCTTAGAACTTAGAACTACTTAAACCCAGCTAACCTAAGGACATCACACACATCCATGCCCGAGGCAGGATTCGAACCTGCTACGTAGCAGTCGCGCGGTTCCGGACTGAAGCGCCTAGAACCGCTCGGCCACTCCGGCCGGCCCGTCCAAAGGATTAAGGTCAAAAGTATATAGAAGATAGAGGACTACATACTTAGGATCTGGAAGAGAAACCAACGGTTGATAATTAATATTTCAGGCAGTATAAAGCCATGAATTAATAATGTATGTAGGCAGATTTTTGGGAACTCTTTATGCCTTGCAACGAAGAATTCACCGGCGCATCGATGTTGGTGGCGCTACTTTCTAAAATAGTACACGATCGTCCGGAGTACCTCGCGCTTACGTGTACTACTGTGTGCTGTTATTGACTGGTTGTCGAAGATGCAACATCACCCGTTACAAGAACTTACAGACACGCATTTAATGTACTGTATGTCAGGATGTGGTGCCTGGAAGGCCAAACTAACGTAGAGAGGAAAGCTTCGCAGCAGGCCTTACGGTTATTGGAAGGACTGTACCATTGTGGACAATAACTAACGACAAAATGTCTCGTTCAAGTCACGGAGAGAGGGCGAACGTTTTCGATAAAGAAGTGTTAGCACAATAGGATTTGGGGTGAGGAATCGTGTGAGAGAATATTCATTACAAGAAAATTTGCCCGTTAAATACACATTTTTTAGTGTACTAAGAGGGGAAAACAGCAATTACGCCTTCATCATAGAAAACGTGTGCGAACAGTGAAGTCAAATGAATTGTAATCAAATGGATTATCCAGCGCAGTATTGCGTTGTCGAATTTCATGCACAGATGAGTTCAGTTTCAATCATTACGTTGATTCTGACTGCTGCAACGGCCCTATCTGGAATGATGGAATAGCTGTTCACACGCGACTGGAGTGCTGCGACGGGCCAGGGCAGCGGACCAGTTCCGCGGCGATTTTTGACGGATGCGGCCCGCCGATCCCACGTCCGCGGTTTTTCGCCCCGCCCGTTCGATCCAGTCCCTCAGATGTTCCTGAAGGGCTGGTCCCTTCGTGTGCGGCGTAAACCGTCGGGGTTCCGTGATTTACCCACTGACCCAGCACTGTGGTACGTACTGGACAGGCCAGAGGCCAGAGGCGACGTTTTCAGTACTCGCGATGTGTCTCGCCTAAGGTCAGTGCGAAGGATTTACGCATTATTTTATTATAGTTCATTTTTTCATTGCGCAACTAGTTTATATCGGCGACAGGAAGCCAGTATTGGCAATAACAGGAAGAAAACTTTCGCTATGCACGGTACCCGCATATTTCTCGAAAGCAAAACCGCACAAAATAGACCAAAAAATTCCGCACCTACCAGTCTGATTTAGAATCTTGGGGATTCCTAGGAAATATTGTTAAGATTCGATATGCAAGGAAGAGGTCGGCCGGCCGCTGTGGTCGAGCGGTTCCAGGTGCTTCAATCCGGAACCGCGCGCCTGCTACGGTCGCAGGTTTGAATCCTGCCTCGGGCTTGGATGTCTGTCATGTCCTTAGGCTAGTTAGGTTTAAGTAGATCTAAGTCTAAGCGACTGAAGTCCTCAGACGTTAAGTCCCATAGTGCTCAGAGCCATTTGAACCATTCTTTGAAGAGGACGTTCTTGATGTTTTCTGAAGTAAAGCACCCTCTAGTACCTGTAAAATAATCGAAGTAATTATGGGTAGTACAATAATGAACTCAATATAAGTAATGAGTTTTTCTGTTTTGGAAGCCAAATAACTGATGCTCGAAGTAGAGAGGATATAAAATGTAAACTGGAAATGGAAAGGAAAGCTTTTCTGAAGAAGAGAAATTTGTTAACATCGAGTATAGATGTGTCAGGAAGTCTTTTCTGAAAGTACACAACTGGCTATTAAAATTGCGACACTAGAAGAAATGCAGATGGTAAACGGGTTTTCATTCGACAAATATATTATACTAGAACTGACGTGTGATAACATTTTCACGCAATTTGGGTGCATAGATCCTGAGAAATCAGCACCCAGAACAACCACCTCTGGCCGTAATAACGGCTTTGATACGCCTGGACATTGAGTCAAACAGAGCTTGGATGGCGTGTACAGGTACAGCTGCCCATGCAGCTTCAACACGATACCACAGTTCATCAAGAGTAGTGACTGGCGTATTGTGACGAGCCAGTTGCTTGGCCACCATTGACCAGATGTTTTCAATTGGTTAGAGATCTGGAGAATGTGCTGGCCAGAGCAGCAGTCGAACGTTTTCTGTATCTAGAAAGGTCCGTACAGGACCTGCAACATGCGGTCGTGCATTATCCTGCTGAAATTTAGGGTTTCTCAGGGATCGAATGAAGGATAGAGCCACGGGTCGTAACACATCTGAAATGTAACGTCCACTGTTCAAAGTGCCGTCAATGTGAACAAGAGGTGACCGAGACGTGTAACCAATGGCACCCCATACCATCACGCCGGGTGATAGGCCAGTATGGCGATGACGAATACACGCTTCCGATGTGCGTTCACCACGATGTCGCCAAGCACGGATGCGACCATCATGATGCTGTAAACAGAACCTGGATTCAGCCGAAAAAATGACGTTTTGCCATTCGTGCACCCAGGTTTGTCGTTGAGTACACCATCGCAGGCGCTCCTGTGTGTGATGTAGCGTCAAGGGTAACCGCAGCCATGGTCACCGAGCTGATAGTCCATGCTGCGAACTGTTCGTGCAGATGGTTGTCTTGCAAACGTCCCAATCTGTTGACTCATGGATCGAGACGTGGATGCATGATCCGTTACAGCCATTCGGATAAGATGCCTGTCGTCTCGACTGCTAGTGATACGAGGCCGTTGGGATCCAGCACGGAGTTCCGTACTACCCTTCTGAACCCACCGATTCCATATTCTGCTAACAGTCATTCGATCTCGACCAACGCGAGCAGCAACGTCGCGATACGATAAACCGCAATCGCGATAGGCTACTATCCGACCTTTATCAAAGTCGGAAACGTGATGGTACGCATTTCTCCTCCTTACATGAGGCATCACAACAACGTTTTACCAGGCAACGCTGGTCAACTGCTGTTTGTGTATGAGAAATCGGTTGGAAAATTTCCTCATGTCAGCACGTTGTAGATGTCGTCATCGGCGCCAACCTTGTGAGGATGCTCTGAAAAGCTAATCATTTGCAAATCACAGCATCTTCTTCCTATCGGTTAAATTTTGCGTCTGTAGCACGTCAACTTCGTGGTGTAGCGATTTTAATGGCCAGTAGTGTATTTGCATGGCGTATAGCAATGTATGGACGAGAAACATGGACGATAAATAGTTTAGACAAGAAGAGAATAGAAGCTTTCAAAATGTGGTGCTACAGAAGAATGCTGAAGATTAGGTGGGTATATTACATAAATAATGAGTAGGTACTGAAGCAGATTCAGAAGGACGATGGTTGCAGTAGGTATTGGGAGACGAAGAAGCTTCCACAGGATAGAGTGACATGGAGAGATGCGTCAAACCAATCTCTGGACTGTAGACCACCACAACAACAATTCACTATACTGGTAACAATTAAGACGTGCTGTCAGTTGAAAACCACAAGAAAAGTCTGGAATTTCCGCTAATGCGTGTCAGCCAGGGAGGCGGGAACTGCAAAGAACGGCCTGCAGAGCGTGTCACCATAAACACACAGGCAGGACCTTCGAGTTTTCCGGTATTCGTTGGATTTACCTGTGGCCTGTCGCTAAAATTCACGTGTGGCTAACTAATCACTTACGCTGCACTCTTGTCAGATCAATGAAACGGTCTTCTGTCAATGTGTGGGCCAGAATTGTATGAGATCAACTAATAGGACTTTATTTCCTGCCCCTTTCGTTGAGTTATATGCATATGATGTGGTAGACGGGCTGAAAGACTTGCTGCAAGCAGCACCTCTTGTTTTTCGAGAGAGGATGTGGTTTTAACACGATGTGCACCGTCCCACTTCGTTATTACTGTCGGTGACCATCTGAACAATCGATACCGCCGCCATCGGGTTGGAAAGGAAGACCGAAGTATCTAATTCCTATGAATTCTTTCAATAAGATTGCTTGATGCCGTTGCTGTATGAAACACCATTGGAAGTTGATGGAAATTGAGGAGGAACTGTTTGTTAGTGTCTTACCTGTCTGTGTCACTTTACAGCTGACAACAGCATTATCTGACAACGAGAGAGTGTGGAAATATTTTTGTGCGCCGCTGTAATCCATGCAGAGAGTGGAACAGCAGCATTAACCAAAAGATTTAGCAGTTACCGTGAAGTGTAAGGTGCTTATGAAAATAAGAAACTAAATATTCATTTCCTAACAATAATTATTTGCCTCATAGCAAACCGTTTAAGAACTATCATCAGTGTACGTTCAATAATTAACGTTTGGGATATCCCATAGAAACAGTTTCGCAATACTACGACCTGACAGTGGAAATGTGTCTTTACCAAGCGGTACGGCTAAACAGAGAATAACCAAGCCCTAAGAACACTTTTTCCTTTCTGGTGACAGTGCAAGTCTTTTGGAAGTATAATAGGATTCCATCGATGTCATAATTATTATATCTTTTTTCCCAGTTATCTTCATGTGCTATATAAAAGGCACAAAATAACGACTACTCAGATTCGATCCAACAAATTTTAATCGAAATGTGGAATCACGACTTGGTACAAATCACGAAATAGTGACAGCAAAAGCTATTTGTATTCGAAGTTACGAAACATGTGTGACAGATACGAAATAATTACAGCACAGGGAACGTCAACACCAGTTATGGTTACTCCATGCAGCAATTCGGCATAAAGAACGGGAAGATGAAACGTTATGATCTAGCTGGTAAAGTGTCTGTTTATGATTCATGTTTGGACGTAATGCGCTTATACGACAATGCTCTTTGGCGATTCATTTCCCTGTACATTTATTCCATTCTTGAAGTACGATCCTAGACGCTGTACATAATTCTGAGGACTCATTACGACTTCGTTGGTCTCTTAATTTTCTTAGAAAAATGAATAAGCGGTCGGCTTCAGTCCAAGAGATCAACTCTAGTAGTACCGAAGAAACACATCCCAACGTGGCAACATGCAAACAAACTTCGTTGTCGCATCGTGCTGGATTGTCGACATTTAGTCTGCATGCCTACGGGTTCCAGGATTGAAATCACGCTGTAAGCCACCAGCGTCCATTTAGCAATTTTAGCATAGGATTAGTTTGCGAGCTAACGTCCGAAAGACGTTCGGGCTCACATGCGGTTCCTCTTCGTCGAAATGTCTTGGCTCAAACGCGTCTCGGGGTTGAACCGCACGTGTCGCGCTACACGCCTTAAATTACACTTGTGACCCTTTGGTTAAATTGTCTGACTGATTACAAGTTTGCGAAATACTAAGTTAACATAATGTAGAATAACAGTAATAATATTTCGGGAACTAAATTAACGACCCACAAATGATGTAGGTTATAATAATGTTTATTCAGAAAGCAAACTAATAGCGAGGGTGGTCCTATTTAGAATAATTATTACACTCAAGCGTATATCCATTTGACAGAGTTCTATCATTCACAATCTCATCCCGAATTACAAGTCTACTACTCCACTTCGTTAACTATGCGAAAAGTTAAGGGTTCACACCATGCGCGCGGCTGCTCACCGCTCAGAGACTAAGTCCCGCGATAACTACCACACAACGCGAAATTTTCTAAGTCGCTTCACTTCCTAACTACCTAAGGACCGCTTTCTCGTCTGCATCCCGAACTGTACCCTTTGGTGTCTGGACCAGAAATGCCCTTTTTGGTGTCGAGACCAGAACTGTCCGCTTTCGCGTCTGCTCTAGCACTGTCCGCTTTGCCAGTGTCCGGCTGCGTTTCCCGCGCGCCGAATTAACTCGCCCAAGTGACTAGTGCAGTTCCCTATCCTGAAGCCGCCCATCTGATTGCCTACAGCTTATTCTACACTATTTTACATTTTAACATATTTAAATATTCAAAGGGCGACCCAAACCCAAAGAATGTTCGGTCCGAAACGGTCCTACACGAATCACTGCAGGGAAAATCAGAAAGTTTAATAGGAAACCAGTCTGCTTGCGGTACAAGAGAAAACATCAAAGTAGAAATAATGGGACAGTAACTAATACACTGATTGAAGTGTTAACCATGTTCAGCCTTCCGAGAAAACTGTTGCACCTTAACTGAACCCTGAACCAGAGGAAACTAAATTAGTTCATCAAAGCAATTACATAGTGACAGCGCAATGGCGCAGTCTTATTCTGTAACCACTATAAACATAAATAAAATTACGTCCGGTTTGAAATTATCGGTCCTTAAGGAATTTTTGTACGAATCCGCGACTGATATTGCCCTGTTACAAGAAGTTCTCATTTCGGATTTAGTAATTCCCGGTTTTGTCACTTACACAAATGTGTCTCCCGAAACAAGTGTTGGAACAGCTGTTTTGGTGAGAGAAGGGATTACAGTAAGCGAGGTGGAACGACTGGAATCCGGAAGGGGAATAGGACTAAATATCTATGATGTGACTATCATCAAATTGTATACGCCTTCAGGAAGTTCTCACCGAGCTCACACGGCACGTTTCTTGAGAGATGACCTGATATACTTGTTAAGGAAAAGTCCAAGAGAGTTATTACTTGGAGGTGATTTTAATTGTGTTTTAAATCGAAAAGAGCAGCTAGCTAATTTTAATTTCTCAAGTGAACTAAAACAACTATTAGAATTAAAGGATATATGGGAAATCAAATACCGCTCCATTGTTGAGTTCACTTACGCCACGACAAATCACGTAGCAGGATTGACAGATTATACGTATATTTCTACAGATCTTGAAACTTCCGTGACAAAAGTAGAAACCCTTCATACGTACTTTTCAGACCATTCAAGTGTCTTAGATTGCATAAATCTAACAAGACTCAGTGGAATATGAACACTTCCTTGTTAGCAAATCATGATGTACGTTACCTGATTAAAGAAATATGGGCAATATGCCTGCGTGCTCGTAGTAGATATGCCACAGGTATCGACTGCTGGGTTAAAATGGCGAAGCCAAAGTTGAGGAAGATTCTTATTCAATACAGTGCTCAGAGCGCAAGAGAATGAAATGCATTACATAATATTACTATTCCGTTTTGAGAGATCTATATGATCAAGTGTCAGCAGATTCCTCACTTCGGATAGCAGACATCAAAAAAGTCAAAGCCAAGTTACTTAATATCAAGACAAGTCAAACAGAAGGGTTGAAAATAAAATCGAAGTCAAATCCGGTGTCAGAAGATGAAACTACTTCCTCGTATCATTTAGTGAAGCATACGAAAAATGGGAGAAGGACTTTAATTGATGAAATTCGAACAAAACACGGTACGATTCTCAGGACCCAGCACGGTATCATGGACGAGATTTATCGCTATTATTGCGATCTATATTCTGTACATCAAAGCAGTGATGCTTCCTTGGAAGAATTCCTTGGCATCCTAGCCCCACAGCTGACAGAAGATGACAACGAAAATTTTCTCGATGTTGTCAGTGAAGAGGACGTGTATGAGATACTGTGCACCTCACCACCAAAAACTCCCCAGAACCTAATAGTCTGCCAACAGAGTTTTACATCCGTTACTGGCCAATAGTAGGTGCGAAAACCACGGGCATTGTAAATAAGGTTATTCAGGGTAAAACGATTCCGGCTGAATTTAAGGAAAGTAGAATTGTTCTAGTGCCAAAAAATAAGGGAAACAAAGATTTAAATAATTTTCGTCCAATTTATAAATTAATAGCTAGAATAGTAAACAAGAGAATTATTAGTCAACATCAGAACTGCGCGCAAGGCAGAACCATTTTTCAAAATCTAGCAGAATTCAGGGATATCATTGCAATAACTTCTGTAACAAACATAAAGTGTGCTTTATTTTTTTAGATTTTTATAAAGCTTTCGATGTAGTAAATCATGAATATCTTCTACAGACATTGAACAAAATAGGTTTCAACGATAGGGTCATACAGTTGATTAAGAACATAGCAACTAGAATAAATGCTAAAATAGCAGTGAATTGTCAACAATCCAGGCCGATGCAAATACAACGAGGTGTTCCTCAAGGAAGTCCTCTGTCCATGTCGCTCTTCTAGCCGAGCGGTTCTAGACGACTCAGTCCGGAACTGCGCTGCTGCTACAGTCGCAGGTTCGAATCCTGCTTCGGGCATGGATGTGTGTGATATCCTTAGGTTAGTTAGGTTTAAGTAGTTCTAAGTCTAGGGGTCTGAGGACCACAGATGTTAAGTCCCATAGTGCTTAGAGCCATTTGAATTTTACGTCGCTCTTCGCCATTTCGCTGGAACCTTTCCTCCGTCATGTCCATGCTAGATTAAAAGGCTTAACATTATCAGGACATAACCAGTTATAAGAGCCTATGCTGACGATATAGGGGTCATTATAAGGAATAATGACGAGGTAACCACGCTAGCAACAATCATTGATTCGTATTGCAGAGCATCAGGAGCCAATATAAACGAAAAAAAGTAAGATGTTGAATCTCAGAGGTTATGATAATATCAACGTCGAGTGGGCAAAATTAATCTGACAACAAAAACACTTGGGATCACCCTGACAGCATGCCCCATGAAAATGACAGCTTTAAATTGGAAAGTTGCAGCAGATAAAGTGCAAGAAGCCATTCTAGAGAATGTAACTCGATATATGAACCAAGTTCAAAGAACAAAGTATATCAACTCATGCATCCTTGATAAAGCTTATTATACTGCCCAGCTGTTTCCAATACCGAGAATGATAGCGAGGAGAATAATGTCCAAAATCACCAACTTTTTGTGGAGAGGTGAAGTGTTCAGAGTACCTGCTAAAGTAGCCACTTTAGATCGTAAAAATGGTGGACCAGGATTAACTGATATAACGGATAAAGCCTCTGCACTTTTTATCAGAAGGCAAGTTAATATAATAAGAGACTCATGAGAAAGCATAACCATCCAACTTTTGAGGTAATTAAACCTTGAAGTCTGCTTCCCCCGATTGACATGCAGAATATCAACAGTCTTTTACAGCATGTGAGGATTTTCTATGTTGAGTTTAGTTATGTAAGTATCGAACTCAGGCAGTCACGACACTTAACATCAAGAGCAATGATGCGGGAACGAAAGAAAAGCGAAGGAAGAAACAAATTAGAATGACAGTTTCCAAACATTGAGTGGACTGAGATTTAGAAAAAACATTACTTCTAATGTGCTCACGTCTAATATAAAAACGTCCTGGTACAAGACAGCTAATAACACAGTTAACACCAATGAAAGACTGTACACAATCGGACTCTGTGAAAAAAATTTATGTCAACAATGCCATCTAGTTGACATAATAATTCATAGATATTCTTGCAGTGGTCACATGAGTAGTTGGAAGTGGATACAGGAGCAAACAGCTCTGATTACAAGGACATCCCCTGAGTATATATCGCTGTCATTGGTAGACAGGCCTGAAGCACGCTATTTCCCAGAGGCAAAAAATAACGCTGTATACTGGTTGCTGAGAAATTTTGTTAATTACGTCCTTAACAAATTACGATCTGACAGCACCATAGAGTTCAAGGTACACATGCTGTGTGAATTCCACAAAATTAGGAGGTATTTGAATCACAAGAAAAAGTTCGGTAATATGTTAAAAACTGTATTTGAAAGAATGGGCACTGGTTAATATAAAAAAAGAAGACTGTGTTGACAGTGATGTATTGTAGTTACCTCAAGGATATTATTAAAAAATTTTACTCTATATGTTTGGTGTGTGCTTTTTCTACTTCAGAGAGTAGTTTTTGAAATTTTATAACCTAATGCACAGAACTTATGTCACAGTCAGATTGTGTGTCTAATAGTGTCAAAACACAAAACATTAAAGCTGCATTATTGGTTCATATTAGAAACCTGCAAATTGTCAGTTTTTTTATGGAAATGTCCTTATCGATTGCTTAAAACCGTATGATTGTATCTGGTATAATGTAATTTTCAATGGCTGCCACATTGCCCTGTTCATTTTTGCACTGTGATGTGTAAGTCAGTATTTCAGTGAAAAACTTATTATATAGGCCTGATCACTTCAGATACTTAATATTCAATTAATGTCCAGAAAGTGTAGTTGGAAGGCTTGTCAATTTTATATCTCATTTCTGCACTTTTCAAGTATTTCATAAATTTTCTAAAATGATTATTAAATTGTTTTATGTGCGATTGGCATAAATCTTCAATATTCTGTATTTGGTAACTTCCATACATTTGTGTGAAATGCTCGTAGTTAGTCCGAATAAGCTAAGAAGGTTAAAGATCAGTTTCTACACTAACCTTTCACTCACAGAGACGATTCCCTTGTGTACATTAATATATTAAAAATTATCCCACCACCTTGTTGATATCCTTCATAAAGAGCTATTTATGATTCTGTAAAGATTTAAGGACATGTAATTCAAAGAGTAGATTTTATTTCTTCATGTTCAAAGTTTGAATGTCTTAAAAAAACTTTTCTTGATGTTTAACTTAATTCTTTCTAGTAATTTAGTCAGTAACACAATCTTCTGTTTTATTTCTTTAATATCAGCATAATTGCAATGATCAAACTGCTTTTGTTTAAATCATTTCATGTATAACATGTGTACATGGTTAGTATATGTACTTAGTATATATTTGCAATGTGTAACATTTATTAAAAAAACAAATGTTTTTATATAAAAAAAAGCAACAACACCCAGGTTTGAGTCCCAGCCACAGTACAAATCTGAATCATTTCTTCTGCTTTGATCATTATCGTAGATAAAGAAGAAACTTAAATGTCTCAGGGAAACATTTAATTTTAATATCTGTTATAGATATGATCAGTATTCAAGTTTTATTGGGATCACCATGAAAATTTATGGATGATGGCTGATTGAAATTACTGTGTCTTGATTCCCTGAATTACTACAGGATTAAATAGTTTTCATAAATGTTTCCCTTTAAAGCCGATCTTAGGTCCGCCATATTTAACACAGCGAAGTACCCCTCACCACAAAAGCCTTCTACTGAGTTTCCCTATGACATAGGTTCTCATCTGTCTCACTAGCACACAACAGCGCTTAGGCCTCAATGGACAATAGAAGGCTGTGAATTTACACATCTCGTGGTGAATCTACGCCCTTTGTGACACATGGTCCTCGACGACAGGAGTTCGTTTCACAATTCCTGTAGGCTGACTATTTTGGCCATATATTTATATGAGAGCGCAATTCTCTTGAACTCACAGGGTGGAGAGGGGTTGGATTGGGTTTATGTGAGTTTGGGCTTGTTTTTAAACCCCTTTTAGTTACAGCCACGTATTACAACACGGACGCTCAAAAAATGTTCACTGAGGTGACAAAACTCATGGGACACCTTCTAATATCATGTAGGACCACTTTTTTCCCGGCGTAATGGAGCAACTCGATAATGAATGGACTCAACAAATAGTTGGAAGTCCCCTTCAGAAATTTAGAACCATGCTGTTTCCATAGTCGTCCGTAATTGCGAAAGTGTTACTGGTGCAGGATGTTGCGCACAAACTGACCTGTCTATTATGACCCCTGAATGTTCGACGTGATTCATGTCGGGCGATGTGGGTGGCCATACCAATTGCTCCAATTGTTTATGATGTTCTTCAAACCAATTGCGACCAACTATGGCCCAGTGACATGGCGCATTGTCATCAATAAAAATCCATCGTCATTTGGGAGCATGAAGTCGATGAATGACTGCAAATGATATCCAAGTAGGCGAAAATAACCTTTTCCAGTCAATGATCGTTTCAGTTGGACCAGAGAACCCAGCCATTCCAGGTAAACACAACGACACCATTACAGGGCGATCATCAGCTGGCACAGCGTCTTCTTGACAACTTGGGTCCATAGTTTCATGCGATCTGCGCCACACTCAGACTCTACCATCAGCTCTTATCAACTGAAATCTGGACTCATCTGACCAGGCCACGGTTTCCTGTCATCTAAGGTCCAATCGCAATGGAGACGAGCCCAGGAGATGTGCTGCAGGCAATGTAGTGCTATTAGCAAAGGCACTCGCGTCCATGTCTGCTGCTGTCGCAGATGACCACCAGATTTCACTGCCCTGTCCTAACGGATATGTTCGCTATGCGTCCCACATTATTTCACGCAGTGTTGCTTGGCATTCAACCCACAACTCTACGCAAACGCCGCTGCTCTTGGTCGTTAAGTGAAGGTGTCGACCACACCATTGACCGTGGTGAAAGTTAATGCCTGAAATTTAGTACTCTCAGCATATTCTTGACACTGAGGATCGCGGAATATTGAATTCCCTAACGATTCCCGAAATGGAATGTCCCATGCGTCTACCTCCTACTTCCATTCCTCATCTAAAGTCTTATCTCCCGTCGTGCGGCCATAAACAAGTTGGAAACCTTTCCACATGACTCACCTAAGTACAAAGACAGCTCCACCAATGCACTAACTTTTATACCTTGTATACGCAATACTACCACCATATGTATCTGTGACTTCTGTCACCTCATAGTAAACCTTTCGTTGCCAAACTAAGGAATTAACAAAATCTGAGCAGAAATAATGCGTTCTTAGAACCAGGAACGCAAAATAATAAAAAAGTCTTCTAAACAAATCCAAATAATCCTAAACAGTAATCCTACTCCGCCCAGGTAATATTACAAGTGAGCACCAACGAAGGAAGAAATACCACAGTGTTAGAGCATAATAGCTTATAAGCGACAACGCGGAATCACGCTGCTTAGCTAAGACTACCACTACCACAGAAAGAAATACTCTACTAGAATCAAAACCCATCGACTACGCAGCCTATGCTGATGGACAACGCAATCACACAACTAGAAACAGGGAGAAGCAGCACGACACAGAGAAAGCGTAGGGTTATACAATGACTGAATTACACTTTTTCGGAGTGGCCGAGCGGTTCTAGGCGCTACAGTCTCGAACCGCGTGACCGCTATGGTCGCAGGTCGAATCCTGCCTTGGGCATGGATGTGTGTGATGTCCTTAGGTTAGTTTGGTTTAAGTAGTTCTGAGTTTTAGGGGACTGATGACCTCAGCAGTTAAGTCCCATAGTGTTCAGACCCATTTGAACCAATTACACTTTCTGCATGAGTAAAATAATCACAAAAGAATAAAAAATCACCCTATTATGCACCAGGGTCCCACTGTATAGAGAAGAATGTCACTCCACTCAATTTATTATGGCTTCGTCGTGTTTGGAAACGCCACAGCAGGCACCAGCGGAGTTCACTGCGTTCGCCACCAATCAGCTGCTCAGTATTAGATGTGGGCCACAACATTTGTCCCCTGCACAATTCTGCAGTAACAAACTCTCCAGCATTCATCGCCTCTGGCTGTGGGCTATTGTCTTCTCCTGCAAACACCATTTTGGGCAGCCTACTAGCAGATCACATACAGGAAAAGTACAACATTGTCTCATTTCAAATGCAAATTTTCCAAAAGCTCGAAAAGGAAAGAATAGGCTGTCCATGCTCTTTCTGAAAATTTAGTTGAATTTCTGTTTTCGGTGAAACGTAAAAAAACGCAGGATTCTATGACTCTTTGGTTTTCAAATTCCTTACGTTGTATAATTCTAACTATTTCATTACATCGGACAACACATTTGAACACAATAAAAATTATCGGTATCTATTCCCTGCCAGTCCTGTGGTACTTGCAGAGTATACCTGAGTAGATAATAAATATATGTTGTGGACCACTAGACCAATCTTATAAAAAATAAATTACTCGTTGACACTTGCAATTTTTTATTTTCCATAAGATTGATCTAATGATCCAGAACATAATTTTATTATCCACTACACCTTTTACCAAATAATAATATAATGTAATAAAATATATTAAAAACTGAAATAAAAATCATTTATTTTACATACATTTCCCATAGGTGAATGTAATGTAATTAAATATATTAGAGAATTAAGTATTTTTTTAAATTATATCAAAGAATGAGTATATACAATTATTTACTTTCTGCTTTCACAGACATAAGATTATTATGAGTTGTTGTTTGTAAATGCTTTTTGAGATAAGACTTAGTTACAGTTTTACCACATTCACAAGTAACTTTAATTTTCTTACCATCTATACATACATAAGAATGTCCACCAATTCGATATTTATATTTATAAAATTCTTCAATACATTTTTACATCATGCATTCACTACACTGTCTTAATTGTGGCTTGGCGCAGCCTAAAGTCTGATTTAGTTGACGCTTAGTGTTGTCGACTGAAATAATTTTATTTTCACTATCTGAAAACTGCAAAGCATTTTCTGTGTTTTGGACTCCTCTGACACTATGTACACAGTGCTACATGAAGACGAAGTTCTGAATTAACAGAACCACTTCTTTTATTCGGGCTGTTATTAAGTACATAGGTGAGTGTGTTGGGTATTTTAGCCAAATGTCTAGCACTCTTCACACAAATACGTCATGATGACCTTTGATATGTGCACTCTCATTGGTCAACGAATGTGTTAAGTCTGGCTGAAGTGAAGGAGTTTGAAGAATGTATATATAGTTGGAGTTCTACTAACAAAGTATCTTCTAAAAATCAACTTCTTTTTCAATTTATTTCAGGATCAAATTCATTATTTTCTTAACATTATTCCATTTTAAAATTGGAGAACAAGTGTGAACAATTGATGAATGCGATTTTACACGACAAAAAAAAACAGAAATAGAGAAAATTACATCTAAAGTAAAGAACGTTCCCACATTAAAGTAAATGGAACTTACTTCAGTGTCATCTGTTGACAGAAGCGAGAATCCATTTAGTTCAGACTAATGCTTGCAGATGTCTCTCTAAGTACAGTTAGCTGTTATATTAACTTAATTATGTTGTTAAATTAACTTAATTATGTCATGTATTGGAAAATTTGACTCGTTCCACATCATTACGAAATATCGTATTCATGATCCATGGAACTAGTATTAATCTAATCTAATCTTAGATACATATAAAATGAAGTACAGTTTCATACATGCAAAATGTATCAAACATGACTCAGCACTTTTGGACTTGTGATTTTCTGTTTAACCACAAGACTATGAAAATTCGTTTTTACTATAACTTTATTTTTAGGGATATTGGAATTCTGATTGCATTTTTGGTTAAGTCCTTTTCCCTTAAAAGTTGGCTACCCGCAATACACGGAAGTAAGTTTGGTTGCATAACTCACAGAGGCAAGGGGCAAAATACTTTTTGTTAATTTCTCAGTCAAATACTAACCGATTTCAAAAATTCAAAGTGCTAACATAATCTATATAAAAAGAGCTATTTAGAAAAAAATTTAATAAAATAAATCGGAAATCATTTATTAAGTAAGATACAACTTATAGTTTTTATTTTTTCTATCTTTCTTAAAATGTCTCAGAAATGTATATAAGCAAGAAGTTAACACTTTTATAAATTTTTTAAGTTTCTCATTCATTTATATAGAAGCAAAAGTTAATAATTAAAAATTTTCAGTAAGTAGTGTATGTTGTGCATCATATGTAAGATTCTTTTTACCATACATAATTACATAAGCAAGTGTATCATTTGGAATTTTATCACTAAAAGTTGCACAAAGTTTCATAGTATGTTTCTGTGTAGCTACAACATTCTTTCTGCGTGTCATATTGATTACATAAATTGGATAATTCTGTATTAAATAAATAGAGTAATATCAGTACATGATTTTAGTAAAGTAATTCTTTTAAATTCAAGAAATGCATCATATGCTTTCAGAAAATTATTTGGCAGATTCATATTCCGCACTCCTTGAGGAAAAACTTCATTTCTACCATTTTTTAAATAAATATCCTGTAGTTTAACATGATCAAATAATGACGAATCAACTAACTGTTTATTTTTACGATTTGTTTGAAATGTAACAAATACAAAGTATGGCATATCAAATTCTGTAGAGTTACAGTAATTTGTAATATCTAGTTTAAAACTGTTTTTACCAGATAATACAGCAAATTCTTGTGTTTGAAGTTCATAAAAAGAATTAGGAATTTTCGGATTTCTAAGAGTAATTTCACGTTGTTGAAGTTCATAATTTGGTTTGTATTTAACAACTGCTACTCGAATTTCCATAGATTATATTACTATTTTTCCTTTTCTAGGAAGTAATCTTTTATTTCAATTCCAGCATCATTTTTATTAGAACAATGTAAAATTGTGTCTCCAGAATTGAACTACTTGTAAAAATTACAGTTAAATCTCCTGCCCACATAATTTCTTTATTATCTTTAACAAATCCACCAAGTAATGATAGTGGATAAAGAACTTCATTTCTTTTACTATTTATTTTACTGTATTAATTATATGTCCTTCTAAACATATTTTGTCAGTAACAGAGGAAGTTAGATCAGTAAAATAGATGAAAAAATAAACGGATGTTTAATTATAGATAAAATATTATTTCCTTTCTTCATCGTTATAAAATCAAACAGTTTTGCTACATAATTATCAATAAATTATTTGTTTGATTTTCCATCATAAGTTGGATAATCTGTGCCATCATTTCCAATAATACTAAAATTCATGTACAATTGTATATGATTTGGATGAAGCCAACCATCACCAATATTTATTTCTATTTCTGTATCTTTGTTAGGAACATTTAAATTATTTTCAGTTTTCTCATTCACAGGGAATGAATAGAATTGATAACTTTCAATTTTATTCATGATGCAGTCTTCAGCCGGCAACTAAGATATTTCTAAAACAACTGCTACAGTAGCACCATTAAAGTCAATTGAATTACCAATTTCATCAGTTATAGTAACTTCTAAATATTGAATTGTATTAAAAATAGGAACATTCACAGGTTAATTTGGGTCATAAATTATTGGTCCACCAAATTCTGCATTATGTTTAAATGAAGCAATAATATTAGTTTCCTTATGAAAATGATCATTATGTTTTACATACATTCCATCAGCAAGTTAAAATTCATATTTATTAATTCAAAAGCAATAATTTTAGGAACATCTTTAGCTATAGCTTTTTCATTAGGTAAAATCATATGATTACAAAAACCAAGTAAACTTCCAATACTATCTGCAACATCCATATACAATTTTACATCACTTTCAATAACAATTCTGTTTAAAATTTCATCTGCTTTAATATGTATATTAGGCATTTTCGAATGAATAAATTTTTCTAAATTTTTAAAACTAAATATACCTATAGGAATTTCAATCGTTTCTCTGTCACAATAAAGTTAATTATTTTTTGGTGCAATATTTGGTGTTAAAAAAGTTGAATAAAAAACAACTAACGAAAGATTTGTATAACTATCATGTATTGGAACAGTTAATCTATTTGTAAGTATTGAAGATTTATCACTATGTTAATCTACACATCTACTACTGAAAAATTGTTAAATAAATTAATACAACAGATTGAGAACCGAAAACAAGAGTTCCAGAAAGTAAGTTAAAAAACAAACATGGTAAACTTTTACCGAATTCTATTAGATGTGTGATAATTGGACAAAGTGGTTGTGGAAAAACAACATTAATGATTGATGATCATATTTTAGCTCCAGAATGGTTAAATTGCAATAAAATTATTTATATGTTTATTCAAAAAACTTAGATCAGCCAAAGTATCAAGAATTTCTAAAACAATGTAAAAAAATTGAAGATAAAATTAATGTAAATATTATTAGTTTTATTGAAAATAACGAAGAAATTATTCCTTTAGATGAATGTGAAGATAATTCAGTTGTGGAATTCGATGACTTCATTTTAGAAAATCAAGATATTGTAAGAGAATATTTTACTAGAGGCAGACACAAAGGTATAGACTGCTTTTATTTAGCTCAAACATATTCGAAAATACCTAAACAGTTAGTGACAATCTAATTTTTTAAATGACTTTCAACAAGATGATTCAAATTTAAACCATATTTATCATGAATTTGTTGGTGGAGAATTAAGGTTTGATAATTTCAAAGAAATGTGTAGTAATTGTTGGAATGATGTGTTTGGATTTTTCACAATAGATATGTCTAGAAAACCAAATGAAGGTAAGTTTAGAAATAAAATACAACATTTCTTAACAGCATAAACATTAACATAAACATTAACATAAACATTAACATAAACATTAACATAAACATTGACAAACATTGACATAAACGTTAAACGTTAAACAAAAACGTTAAACATAACCATTAAACAAACATTAAACATTAAACAAACATTAAACATTAAACAAACATTAAACATAAACATTAAACATAAACATTAAAAGTAAACATTAAACATTAAACAAACATTAAACATCAACATTAAACGTAACTAATGATTTTTCTACCTTAAATGTTTCAAAGTATGATGACAAAGTTGTTAAACAACCTAACCAAAATAAAAAGAAAGATGAATTAAAAGAACAATTTAAGCTTTGGAGAAAGCAACCAAGAACAGAATATGAAAAATATAAAAAGGAAGATCAACATGTTATTGATGCAATTGAACAAGTTAAACAAGGAATCGAAGGATTAGGAGGCAATATTCTCAAAGCAATTGAAGAAAATAGAGAAGTTGATAAACGAATGATTTCATTTTGTCATCATGAAGAAGATTTTGAAGATTTATCGCCAAGTAAACCATTAAAAGATTGGTCTGTTGATATTCCTGGAAAATATGAGTATACATTAAGTGAATCAGAAATTCAAGATGTATTAAATAAATACCAAGAAGAAAAAGAATGAAGTAGTCATCAAAATGCAAATAAAAAGATAAATGATAGTGAAAGTATGTTAAAGTACATTCATCATAGGGAAAAAAAGTTTTTGGTTTAAAACCTATTGGCACGTTTAAGTAAGTTGGTAATTTATCTGTTGAATTCAGTGGAGATAAATTAAAAATTGATGAAAAACATAACGGTACAAATGGATTAATGAGATGGTCTAGATTTATCAAATTATGCACATATATTATACAATTCATGTGCATTGTATTCTGATAATTCGAATAAAATAAGACCAAGTAAAGGTATTAAATACAAATCTATGTTAAAATCAATTGTTGATGATTATTTTCCAAACTTAAGAAGAGAGACTATAGACAATTCAGAACCAAGTTCTCCTGAATAAACAGGCGAAGGTTTAGTTAAAAATATACAGATAAATCAATTCAATATGTTTGAATCAATGATGTTCGACAATTAATTGATAGATTAGCAGTTATTCATGGTGAAGAACTAGCTGGAAATAAGAATTATAATAATGAAAAGTTAGTATTGCACAAATGTTAACAAATACATTTAGTGATTTTATAATTGATAATTCAAAAATAATTCCATATTTAATTAGATTTTTGAATAATCTTCCACACACATTTTGGAAAAGTGATAAATATGGAAAAGGATTAGTAAATACTTTAATTAACAAACTGTCAATTGGAATGCATCTTCCTGGTTATAATTATAGTGGTCCAGGTACAAAATTAGAAGAAAGATTAGCTAAAGGTGATAAAGATATAAATCCATTAGATGAAGTTTGGAAAAAACATTCTGCATATGAAAATAATACAAATTTGGAAAAAAGACCTTCAACTAGCTGCAAAGGAAAGTATGTATGCAAATGATACTTCATTTGGTGAAAACGTTGCAGTAACAGCAGTTAGATGAATAATGTATGGAAAACAAAAATTAGGTATGGAAATTAATGTTGATGAAAATGGTTGGGGATTATAAACTTAAAAAGTCTTTATGATATTATTAACTATATAAATGAATAACTTTACAATTGATTATACTGTGCTAACTAGTGGCAAAACTAAAACAAATTCAATTAAATTAAAGTTAATTAATGAACAATTAAATGCAATTGAACCCTTTCTAACCGAAGTTCAAAAAAGAAAAAAGAAAAAGTTGGTGGAAATTTACTTAATACATTAAGTATTCCTGTTGTTAAAAAAGTTATTGAATATCTAACAAAAAAGAAAGATGGTAATGGATTAACACAACATGAAGGCCGATTTTTCATTATTATTAGCTGCATTACCATATGCAGCAACAATTGGTTCTTTAGCAGGTGGATCTGCAGCAATTGCAAATGCAGTTGTATACAAAAAGAAAGCTGATAAAGAATTGGAAGAACAAAAAAGACATAACTTACAATTGGAAAAGAAAGCTGGAACTGGAATAAAGAAAACAAAAAAGATTCGAAAAGTATTTAATAATTATCCTAATACATTAAGTAACTTTGATATAGAAGAACTTACTAAACAATTAACAATTACACAGATTCATGGTGTATATATGATTGATGATTTTACAAATAAGCCATTTAAAATTGAATGTGGTATAATTAATTTAGATACAGCTGATAATTCTGGTACACATTGGATTTGTTATTATAAAAATGAAGATGAAAAATTTGGTGGTAATATACCATAACAGTTAACTAAATAGGAAAAAATGAACTATATTACAATACAGCAAGAATGCAAAATTTTGATGAAGTAATATGTGGCCATTTATGTTTATCCATTTTAAAATTGTTATGTGAAAACTATAATTTTAATATTTTAGATTTAATAAATACACATTTTTGTAAATAGCATACATCTAATTAAACAAAATGAAGAAGTAAGTAATACAACTTCATTAAATTTAGGAAACATTGAAAATATCAAAAAGAATATTAGACAACTACAATCATCAATAGATCCAAAGATAACTAATACAATTAATTTCATACAGAATTTAATGTTATTTTTAAAGTAACTAAACTATATGTTGGTTTTAAAGGTAGAAGACTTGCTAATGATAATGATCCAATTGATGCAAGATGCAGTTAACATACAATACTTAGAAAAAGATTATGATACAAAACCTGATTGCACAAACATTTTAACACAATTTAATTATTATATTACCAAAAAAGAAATAGAAAAAACTTGTTCAGATTATTTCACAAAAACAGATTTAACTCCACACTTAGAACAGTTAACGTATCTTAAACAAAAAGTATATGATAAACAAATAATTGAATTTACTTTTATGACAGGTGATGAAGAAAAAATATATAATTTTTAATATCATTTCATATTTAAAAGAATTATTATTGTTGGTAAAAATAGAGATTTAAACTTTGATGATTTTGATATAACGGTAATTGTAGCTGATAAGCTATATAAAATAAATAATAATATCTAATCAATAATGGTAGATAAATCAAATTTTATAACTGTAATATTCAAAGGTTCTGTTAAAACTGTTTCTGTAGATGTAAAAATAATTGTATTTGGTGAAATAATTTAAAATTTAAATTTTAATAAATCTTTTATCTAATTACATGGAAAATCATACTTCGCATGATTATTATATATATTGTTTAAAGTGTAAAAAGTTTACTGATACACATAATCCACATAGAGTAACAAATAAAAATTAAAGACAAACAATTGAGGTTTTTGTACAGTTTGTACATCTAAAAAGAGTAAATTTGTTAAAAAAATTGTAAGTTTTGGTGAAGGCTTCAATAATATTCGTGAAAATACAATTAATGAATTACATAAACCAATGAGAAAGAATTTTAAAAGACGAAATGATGTTTCTTTTAGTATTGATGATTTATGGCAAGCTGACTTGGTTGAAATGGATTCAGGTAATTTAAAAGGTATTTCTAAAATAAATAAAGGATATAAATATTTATTGACTGTTGTTGATGACTTTTCGAATTTTGCTTGGGCTGTTCCTATTAAAGATAAAAGAAGTGTGAATGTAGTTGATGCTTTTCAAAAAAAATTTTGTACATAGATAGCCAAATGATTTACAGACAGATAATGGTAACAAAGAATTTAATGAATTAATGAAAAAATATAACATTAAGCATTATTCTACTTTTTAGAATTAAAAGCGTCTGTTGTTGAACAATTGAACAGAACACATAAAGAAGAAATATGGAAGAAATTTGCTTTACAAGGAAATTATAAATGGGTCAATGTAGTTAAAAATCTAATTGATGAATATAATGATAGAAAACATTCTACTATAAGAACGAAACCAATAGAAGTAAACGAAAAAAATTTGAAAATAATATTGTCTCTAATGAAGCTGACACTAAATTTAAAGAAGGTGATAAAGTGAGAACTAGTAAACTTAATAGCCATTTTGAAAAAGTACATACAGCCAATTGGTTAACAGAAGTATTTGAAATTGAAGATTTTGTTCATTCTAATCCAATTACATATGAATTAAAACATATAAAAGGAAATTTTTATGAACAAGAACTACAGAAAACGAAATATCCAGATGCATACTTAGTTGAAAAAGTTTTAAGAAAGAAAGGAGATAAAGTTTATGTTAAATGGTTAGGATTTGATAATTCACCTAACAGTTGGATGAATAAAGATAAAGTTATTGTATGGTAGTTCAGTTTGATGATGATGCTGACTAATTATACCATTAATCAATTGTTCTTGTGTATAGTTATTCGAACTATTAAAATAGTTCAGATGACAGACAAAACACAAATTTTCTCTCATTTGTTCATACAGATTTATTGAATTAGGCTAATAGTTCAATCTTAACATCTTCACAATTTGGACGTCTATCTTCGAGTTCATATAGTTGCTTCTTGCAATTATTTCGGTGGGTTCTATTGACATAGTTATATTCACATTCACCATCAAATAACTTTAAAAGAATGAATGTTGGTCTTCCATTTTATTAATTGTTGTTTTAGGAACTACATGTGGTAATGAATTATTTATTTTATCATTTCTTTTACCTATTATTTCTGAAGCAATATTAACTGTTTCTCGCAAATTCTGAATATGATCATCTCCCATTTTCATTCTATCATGTTTTATTCAATTATTTTTGTGTTTAATTTATTTACAACAACTACATTATAGTGAAGTTGTATACAATTTTCTTTGTGTGTTATTTGATATTTATAAGCATCAATCATCTCTTTTCTAATCTTATATTCACCATGTTTTATAACTGATGGTAAAACTTAATGAGCAACACATCTTTTAAATTGTTTAGCTTCTTTTCTTGATTTTAAAATTAAATAATAGAGGCCACCTTCACTGATAACAGTAGATTTTTCATAGCCTCTTAATATGTCTAAATTGGAAGGGTTTAAATGTTCTAATAAATTTTTATCATCTTCATCAATCTGCTTAAAAGCTTTGTGTTTGACTATATTCTAGAGTATAGCTACATCTTTTGCTTTAAACCTAGGAGTATTTTCTTAATGTATAATCATTTAAACTTATTTATTGTTGTATGTAAGCTTGTTGTTGATGTCTACAATCAGCGCCATTTAAGAGAAATATTTTTATTAGTTTTGCAAAAAAATAAACATTTGATTTTTGTAGTTTGTATTTAAGAATAAATTAAATTAAAAAATTTAACTTTTTTAAAAATCTAATAAAAATTATTTCTTATAAATGGAGATCGTAATATGAAATGCTAACTAATCTAAAACAAACTTATGACCAGATTGAGGTATACAAAAAAGATATTCTTGTCCTATTTGTTAAAGTGATGAAAATAATCATCAATTTGTTAAAACTAGCTGCAAGATATTTTTCATAAGTAATGTATTGATGAATGGGTAAAGGAATAAGAAAATTGTCCACTTTGTAGAAGCATTATTAAACATAAAGAACCAACATTAAAAGATATATTACCTGCACTTGATTCCTTAACAATATCTACAAGCTCTTTTGATTCTTTATTTGATAGAAAACTACAATTTAGAAGTCAGGACTATGATGACGATTATGATGATAATTATTGGTGATGATTAATTTTCAAATTTTTTTATGACTAAATTAAAATATAAAAAAATTACTTTTTTACAATTCTAATAGATTTTTTCTATATAAATGGAGCATGTTCAAGTCCAACAAGATTGTTCTCCAATTTGTAAATATTGTAATACAGAGAAATCAATTGATAGTTTCAGTTTATGAAAGTATACAAAAGGTGGTTATAGAACTATATGTAGACCATGTTTAAATAAATATCATAAGAAAATTATAATAAAATCGAATCCTTGCATATGTGGTGAAAGTGTTGCTAAATATTATTTTAAAGAACACTTAAGACATAAACAAGTGACGAACATACAAAAATTGAAAATGAGGAAAAATTTAAATCTACAATGAATAATGAAGTTATAAGTGAAGAACGAAAGAAATGCAAAATCTGTCGAGAAATTAATGATTTTAATTGTTTTTATATAAATCCATCACATAAGAATAAACATACTAATAAATGTAAGAAATGTACTTTAGAATTTATTAAGAATATGAAAGCTTTAACGTTAAATAATAATCCTTTATGATTAATTATCTACCCATCTATTAAGTAATTATCATTTTATTTAATAAAATAATTTTTACAGATCTAATGATTTGTTTGTATTAAACAGAAGAGAAACTATTTGATTCTTAAATTAAATAATAAACTACTCATTTAAAAATTGAAAACTAAGTAATAAACAAATTTAAAAACTAATAAATTGTTAAACTATGTAATAAACAAATTATTTAAAAACTAATTGATTGTTAAACTTAAATAATATACAAATTGTTTAAAATCTAATTGATTGTTAAACTAAAGAATAAACTAATTCTCTTTTTGATTAATTATTTATTAAATAATAATCATCATCTATTATATAATTATTTTATTTAAAAAATATTTTTTCAAATCCAATAAATTTTTTTGTAATAAATGAAAGTGCAAAATGGAAAAATACACTCTTGTTCAATTAGAACAACTTGCTAATCAAATACAACAATTTCCTGTTGTAAGACTTCATGAATTATGTGGAATAAATAATTCACGAGTATATTCAAATTTATGTAAAGCTGATTTAATTAGTTTTATTATGAGGTAATCGTTAAATTATTATAGCAATCATCAAAATATTTTTAGAAATAATATGTCTGAAAATAATAGAAATATTGTTCAGAACAATACATCTGAAAATGATACAAATAATGTAGCTGAAGGAAGTAAAATTTATAACTGAAGTAACTAATAATTATAAAAATGTTAATATTTATATACCTGAACACAGTTCTAAGACTGTGACAGCTGTCGCTGAAGAAGTAAATGACAATCAAACAAATATTATTAAAAATAATAAAGCTGAATGTGGTGAAAAATCTTTGGAAAAGTTACCATTTTTTGGTATTTTTGATGTTTTTCTAACTAAAGAAGATAAACCATTAAATGGAATATTTCCATTTTCTACAAATATATTTGTAAAACCAAAAAATAGAAAAACAATTAAAGATTACTTAGTTGAATAGGCATTTGGAAATAGATTACAAACTATACATTTAGAAAATAATATGTATACACTTACTCCAAATCATTTCTTAAGTGCTGTAAAACCAAAGTTTTTAAAATTGTTAAAGACTATTTGAGAGTACATCATGGTGAATAGATGAATTTTAATTTATATTGTGAATATAATCTACAAACAGGTGAAATAAACGAAAAAGTTCAGGAATTTGGACAACACCGAACTATACTAGTTAAATAGAAAAAGATTTTAATAAAAAATTCAAATATGGTAAAAGAAATATTTTAGAAAATATATCTAATTTTCAAGCACAGGGATCTGGACGGTCATTAAATAGAATTATTGGCGTACAGCTAGCAATTAACAATTATGTTCCACTGAGAGGATCATCTTATATTGAGTTACCAGATAAAATTAAAAATAAGAAAGCATGTGTTAATGTAAAAAATAATGATCAAAAGTGTTTTCTGTGGGCTATAAAATCAGCTTTGTTTCCTGTAGATGATCATTCTGATAGTATAACAAAATATAAAAATGTCCGTCTTGATCTTGTTAAAAAAACTAGAAAATATTGAATTTCTTGTAGTAGTTGATCATATACCAAAAATAGAAAGTATAATTAATGTATCTATTAATGTTTATTCATTTGATGATGAAGATGCAAATTATCAAGTGTATCCGTTAAAAATTACAAAATGTAAAAAGGAAAAACATGTAAATCTACTTTATTTCTAGAAAGATAATAATTATGAAAGTTTACTTTTAAAAATGGATTGTTGTGAACCGCTGCAGAAACACCATATGCAATGAAATATCACAAACGTGAACCAAGTGGATTTTGTTATTATATTAAATATATATATGGAAATTATAAAGATCCTGTTGTTTATAGATGACCAAATTGTCATAAAAAATTTATAGAATGTATAAACAAGAAGTTGAAGAAACTGGAACAATTTATTGTGGAATTGAAGAAAATCACTTACACTCGATGAATATAAAATGTTTCATAAATCTACAATTTGTAAACTATGTAACCATCCTTATACAAAAAAGAATAAAAAAGTACATCATCTAACTATAAAATATATTGCTCCATTATGTAATAATTGTAATTTAAAACTGAAAGAACCTGATTTTGTACCTATTTATTTACATCATTTATCTGGTTATGATTCTCTTCTTTTTACAAAAGAACTGGGTTATGACGATAAAGAAATAGAACTAATACCAAATAATGAAAATAATAATATTAGTTGTGGTAAACATACAAAAAAATTAAAAATGAGATTTGTTGATACATTTAGCTTTATAGCTTCTTCACTTGATAAACATTCATCAAATTTAAAGAAAAATCAAAAAATATTAAAAAGTATGTTTCTCCCGAATTGTTTAACTTAGTAATTAGAAACGATGTTTATCCATATGATTACATGGATTCTCGGAGAAATTTGAAAAGACAATTACAGACAAAAGATATATTTTGTAGTGAATTAAATGATTGTGACATAAATGGTGAAGATTATGAACATGCAAAATTAGTTTGGGAAAAATTCAATATTAAAAATCTTGGTGAATATCATGATTTATATCTTAAAACTGATATATTATTGCTAAGTGATGTTAGTGAAAATTTTAGAAAGACTTGTATAAATACATATAATTTAAATCGATCTTGGTATTTTACAGCACCAGGTTTATCTTGGGGTGCAATGTTAAAAATTACTAATCGAAAACTTGAATTATTATGTGACTATGACATGCTTCTTATGTTTGAAAAAGGAATAAGAGGTGGAATTTCACAATGTTGTAAAAGATATGTAAAAGCAAACAATAAATATTTAAAAGTTTATAATAATAAAGAAATTACAAATTATATAATGTATCTAGATGCAAATAATTTTATGGTATTGCTATGAATCAATATTTACCATATGGAGGAAATAAATGGGAAGAACCAAATGATTACAATTGTACAAGAATAAGTGAAATGTCAAACAATAGTCAAGATGGTTATATATTTTAAGTAGATCTAGAATATCCAAAAGAACTGCATGGCTTACATAAAGATTTACCGCTAGCTCCTGAATAAAAACTTGTTCCAGGTACAAATGACAGTAAATTAATAACTACTTTAGATAAAAAACATAATTATGTAGTACATTATAGAAATCTTAAACAATATTTATCTTTAGGAATAAAACTTACAAAAGTACATAAAGTTTCAAAATTTAAACAATCTAATTGGTTAAAGGAGTATATAGTTCTAAACACACAGTTAAGAACAAAAGCCTCAAATGATTTTGAAAAAGATTTCTATAAATTAATGAATAATTCTGTATTTGGTAAAACTAAGGAAAATATTAGAAACAGACAAGATATAAAATTAGTTTCAAATAGTAAAATATGTGATAAACTTGTAGCTATACCAAACTTTAAACATCGAACTGTATTTACTGAAAATCTAGCTGCTGTTCATATGAATAAGACTAAAATAATATTTAATAAAACTATTTATGTTGGATTAAGTATACTTGATTCGTCTAAAGAATTGATGTACGATTTTCACTATAGAGTTATGAAACCAAAATATGGAGAAAATATTGAATTATGTTATCAAGATACAGACAGTAATATTTACAATATTAAAACCAAAGATTTCTATGAAGATATGAAACCAATGATTCATTATTTTTATACAAGTCATTATCCAACAGATAATATATATAATATTCCATAAGTAAACAAGAAAGTTGTTGGTAAAATGGAAGATGAGTGTAATGGAAAAATAATGGAAGTATTTTGTGGTTTAAGAGCAAAGATGTATGCTTATGAAGTTGCTGACAAAATAGAAAAGAAATCTAAAGGAATTAAGAAATGTGTTTTTAAAAAGAAATAAGTTTAGAAGATTATAAATATAGATTATAAATGTAGAAAATTTAATTTTATTAAAAGTGAAAAACATGAATTATATACAATTCAAGTAAACAAAAAAGCACTAAGTCCTCATGATAATAAAATATGTGTTTAAGAAAATAGAATAGATACATTACCACTTGGTCATTACTCATTATTGAAAATCTAATAAATAATTATTATATATAAATCTGATAAAAAATGTTTCTATATAAATGGAGACTATAATCAAGAAGCTTAATGATGTTAGTGTCTCGAAACAGATTAAAAAAGTAGCTGACCTAGAGATTAATATTTTATATAATGTTACTGACTGAATATTTAAATACTAGATATGGAGAAAAAATATGTATGGAACTTAATAATGACTTTAAAGGTATTTTACCAGATAGATATTACAAATTAATTGATCCTTGGGAACTTGAAATATTTAAAAAAAGACAAATGAAACTGAAATATAAAGGAATGAAGAAACTTAAAAATAGAAATATTCTTTTTCATGATATAGAATTCACAATGTGAAATTTTTAAAATATTATTTTTCTCATTAATCTTGTTTTATTTAAATGGACAACACTAAGCGTCAGCTAAAGCAGACTTTAGGCTGCACCAAGCCACAATTAAGACAGTGTAGTGAATATATGACTAGAAAAGTATTGAAGAATTTTATAAAGATAAATATCAAACTGGTGGACATTCTTATATATGTAAAGACTGTAATAAAATTAAAGTTACTTGTGAATGTGGTAAAACTGTAACTAAGTCTTATCTCAAAAAGCATTTACAAACAACAACTTATAATAATCTTATGTCTGTTAAAACAGGAAGTAAATAATTGTATATAGTTATTCTTTAATATAATTTAAAAAGAACAATACTTAATTCTCTAATATATTTAATTACATTACATTCACCTATAGAAAATGTATGTAAAATAAATGATTTTTATTATAGTTATTATTACTTTATTACATTATATTATTATCTGGTAAAGGGGATAGTGGATAATAAATGTATGTTCTGGATCATTAGATCAATCTTATGGAAAATAAAAAATTGCGACTGTTAATGAGTAATTTTTTATTTTTTATAAGATTGGTCTAGTGGTCCAGAACATACATTTATTATCTACTTACCTGAGTAATCAACTCACTTGCAGAGAGCATCACCCTCACCTGTTCTCCAGAACCCTCTACGCCCACAAGAAAATGCAGTAATTATCGCACTCCAACTATATAAAAGTGATCTGACAAACATGAAATGCCAATACAGGTATTTGCTTTTGCTCTTTCCGCCCCATTCGCGATGATGTCACCTGATCTCTCCCATTTGGTATAGTGATACAGTCTATTATTCCTAGTTCTATCTAAAAAAAAAAGCCATGGTTCTCTGAAACAAGATTATCTGAACGCCATAAAGCTACAGAATTTGCGTCAGGCTGATAGATCTAAATTACGTGCCGTGTCCATAGAGGATGAAAAGAATGGGGTGTCGTTCTGTGAAGCTTACCTACATAATTGTGGATCTTAGCCATGTGATACTCGGAACCTGGTTAAGTTCAAAAGTCTAAAATATCTGAACGCCATAATTCAATGTACGATAGGGATGGAAAAACCGCCCGGTTACAGTAGATACTGGTAGTTTAGTTCTGAACAACCGGTGGTATTTGGTATTTATTTGGTCTCGGTTACAACAGGTGTTTCTTTTATTTTTTTGGTAATAAGTAGGGTTTTAAATAAACATTTTTTTAAGAAACGAGTAATTTTTATTCATAAAAAATCCATTGCTTTGAAATATTGCGTTATTATAGAAAATAGGAAAAGTGATGAGTACTAATTTAATAACAATGCTGACAAACGACCAACAAACACTTGACTAAAAAATTGGTACAAGATTGCTGAGACAGTAAGGTACCTGTTACCATGTGGTGTGGCCTACTGGATGGTACTCGAGTACATGCAGTGTGTGTCAATTCATCCATCTGTTCTATTAGATAGGTTCATACTGTCGTTGTCGGGCATTAGTTGTATTACAGAGTGACAACATCCCTCCCATGGAAGCATTTTATGAAGTACTGTACCAATGAATTAAAAAAATTAAGAACAGGAGGAGTCAAGCAAACTTGCAACGTCATACAAAGAACAAACTTACAACTGAACAATTCATTCATAGTTTACAATAAAAACTGAAACTAGCTAATCTGTTGCGTGTGTCTACATAATATGGCTTCATTTGCTTGTAACCCTTGAAAACTGACACAGTAACACGAAAAATACAGTTCTTAAACCTCAATTTTCACCTTTAGCACTGACTACTCGTAAGTCCCAAACAGTTTTATGATCCTCGATTACAACATTATTTTTGAGCAGAGTTTCAAAAATTAGAACCTATAGGAGAATAGTGGTGATTTTTTTTTTGTAGTATTCAACCACTTATCACTTTTTGAGAAGAGCTGCGAACAGTGGACCGTCTAAGTTTTCTTTTTATTTGCTTATTTAATTTGCTATTTTGATTCTATGTATCTTGAAACTGAGAGAGTCAAAATTTTTCTGTTTTTTTCGGTTTCTGCGTCTATTACAGAAAATAATAGGAATAAAAAACCGAAAATCGGTTACATCATAAACCTGTTATTTTAAGTGGTTTTAACACTCAGATTAGACTGGCATTTGCAGAAACCGATATAACCGCCATCCCTATTGTACGATGACCAAGATTCGAAAGTCAGCCAGACAGACTTACACGGCATTAATTAAAGCAAGAGTATCGCTCACCATGAATACTAGAAATATTACAGCAGCAACGGACTACGTGATGTAAAGAAGCGATTATCCAACGCTAAATGTGTTGAATGAGTACCTTATAACATCACATATGGATGCGCCTCTCCATATGTCTGCAGCTAGGCATTTAGTTTCTCTTGATAGTCTTCAGTTCTTAGACAAATTGATTAAAAGTTTAAGACTACCTGAAAAACTCTTGTGAGAATAGATGGCATTAGGATGAAAAGTAGTCGTTTTGAAAAACTGGTTCCTGGTCTGATAATTTCACGTTATGCCCATACCTTACTTGTGATTATTAGAGAAGTGAATGACTTCGTAATTTAAAATGCCTATGTGAGTTATGAGAAAGAGCAAGGATGTCTAAATTTACTTTCCCATAACTAAATCACTTTCACCAAACCCAAAGTAAATATATATTTTTTAAAGTCTAATCATCTTCCTCGTAGACACAGGACTGGTACTTCGGTACGGCCGGCCGGGGTGGCCGAGCGGTTCTAGGCGGTACAGTCTGGAACCGCGCGACTGCTACGGTCGCAGGTTCGAATCCTGCCTCAGGCATGGATGTGTGTGATGTCCTTAGGTTAGTTAGGTTTAAGTAGTTCTATGTTCTAGGGGACTGATGACCTCAGAAGTTAAGTCCCATAGTGCTCAGAGCCATTTGAACCATCTGAACTTCGGTAGGGCAGTCTGCAAGTGCACATTCCTGAAGTAGCGTATTCATCATCCGCAAACTACACAACGTGGTTTGATGAAGATAGAACGCAAATGCAGGGATTCGCTTTTGCAGTCGTTGGTTGGTTCAAATTCAAATGGCTCCGAGCACTGTGGAACTTAACATCTGAGGTCATCAGTCCCCTAGACTTACAAACTACATAAACCTAACTAACCTAAGGACGTCACACACATCCACGCACGAGGCAGGATTCGAACCTGCAACCGTAGCAGCCACGTGGTTCCGGACTGAAGCGCCTAGAACCTCTCGGCCACAGCGGCCGGCCGTTGGTTGGTAGCCAGAAACAGTTCTCTTATGGTGAGCAGTCATTCTTTTGCTCTTCCACGTTGTACTGTCGTGACCTCGCCTCAGATATCGCACCTGTGGTGTCGCTATTCTGTTTATGAAATTCTGATATTGTAATCTGGGACTCAGCAACGCTTCCTATTTTTAACATTTATGCGTCCACTTGGTTTCAGTGTCCCTCAATAGGCGAGCTTTCTCGGCACACAAATGTGGCGCTCCTACCTAACCTGTCCGCCATCTGTTGGCCATTGCAGTCTGTTATTGCTGGCACATTGCTTAACATATCCTCTGATTTTGGATTCATTCTGGTCATTCCTACTAGGTGCCGCAGTTTTCATAAGCGTTACCGTAATACGTTGATGTTCCTAGAAACTAAAGTACTGTTTTCATACAGGTGACAATAAGGTAGCGACAAATAAGCATACAAGATAATTACTTACACGCTGGAGACATGACGCTGATACCTTGTAACACTTCCCCTAGCGTTGATAAAGGCCTCAATGCGGAATAAACCAGTTTCTTCAGGCATTCATATACAGCTGAAATCACTCATTGATGCTGTACTGCTAACAACTTTTGGGGATGTTGATTGCTACACTTCACGCACCGCTCCAAGTTATATTTTTATTTATTTATTTAAATATTTATTTTTGGCTTTGCATAGCAAATACCATGCAGAAAACAGTAGTTAGAAAAGGGTTATATTAAAATAATTACAATTTCCACACCAGAACAATAAAAAAAAGTTCGATGTACAAACGTAAGTTCTTAACATAAATCAAAAACACTAAAAGACGAACACTAGACAGCCAGCAGTAGTTACTACAGTGCCAAGTTAACATTAGAGAGCCTTTCACAGCCGAACAATGATAAGAGTGTGAAGTACAAGTAAAAGTTCATTGTATCAATAATAAAATACAAAATTACGACTCAGGTGTCGAACCGGGCCAGTTTCAGAGGAGAATCACATTCACAGCGAGTTATAACTGAAAACTGGGCAACGGCGTCGTTTACGAAGATAAGTTCTTAATGCAAAGTGAAATACACAAACAGACGTCCCACTTTTCGAATCTGCCTCGTACCGTGGGATGAGAAGATCCACACAACATATAGGTCAAAGATAGATACAAGTGTCTTTTAAATACTTCGTGAGCAAATAGTAGTATCTATATGCATCGAACCGATGAAGTAAAGCAGTTACAGTTGTAGAGAGGGGGTGGCCGCTCGCAACCTATTTTTTGTTCAAGAGCACCTGTGTGGCCCAGTACTTGGTACATGACAGTTCGACGTGGTTCACATGCGCAACCACCGTTGTGTTCTGACCACAGTGTTCAGAAGCGATCATTTTAAAGCTATATAGGTGGGCGAGGTAGTACCCGTGAAACAGCGCCATGCGGGTTAGAGAGGTCAGATGATGTCTGCTAAGCTTCACCGTGGTGAACCGTGACTAAGAAGAGACGTTTGGTTGTATGGCCGCCAGGCGGCCGCCATTGCAGTGCTGGAATATGTCCGTTCACAACTGCAGTGGTGATAAGCAGTTTTCTTGACCGTGGAGATGAAATCCGCGGAAGGGATTGGCGTTGGGCAGAGCTCTCCTTCCGTAATTCTCCTCTTAGCGAAGCGGTCATCATATTCAATATGGAGAATGCTTTCATGTCCTTTTATCTAAAGTAAGTGGACGTCACTGCCTAATGTCCATGCGTCTGTTCTAATCTCTAAGACATCCAAGGTATATCTATTAATTTGTTTATCAAACGCCGGAGGTTATCGTTTGTGCAACACTTCTTGGGAGTCCCTGAGGATCAATACGAGCCGGACAGTCTGCGTGCGATTATAAATAGCCTCCCTGGTAGGCAGTAAATCCACCGTGTAGATGGATAATTGAGGCAGCAGTACAAACATTTGGTATTTGTCGCTAGAGAGACTGAGGGAAGGGTTTTCCACAGCCGCCACACTTTTAGGGTAATCCGTATAGACGGAAGCGTACTGTGGCCAACGTAGGGTAAGGAAGTGCGAATTAGTAAGAAAGTTCAGTTTCTTCTTCATTTGTGAGGTGCCTGTGTGAGCCTCCAATACTGTACAGCCGTCTTGAGGCAGGCACAATCATATACGGAAGACCGAATAAAGAGAAAATTGTCGGATAACATCTGCCGACGTATGGTGAGCGGCATTGCAGACAATTCCACTAACAGTGCGTTAGTGGGCGTTGATTTCATGGCTCCAAGAACAAGACTAAGCACCTGGTAGTGGAGGACATCCGGTTTACGTGAAGTCAATTTCGTCGCACTGCCATAGACGATGCTGTCATAATCAAAGACAGATCTCCGCTGTTCCAAACAAACTCAGGCATGTAACTCTTCAGGCTTTCCCGGCGAGATCTTGACATTTGGAATAATCGGGTCTACTACCGAATGTTTGTGTCGCTCTGGCACAACATTTCGGACCCGTAACACGTTGCCTTCTTCAGGTGCTACCTGAGACTGCCGTATTGGAGGATCTTGTCCAGTATTTATGCCCAGAGGGCGCTGGGTGCCGTCCACGCCCGCCTGGCGCTGCTTGTAATGTGTTGTCTCTTTCCCGGTGCTCCCTCGGACGCGGCAGTCTCAGGTAGCACCTGAAGAAGGCAACGAGTTACGTGGCCGAAATATTGTGCCAGAGCGACACAAACATCCGGCAGTAGACCCGATTATTCCACATGTCAAACTCAGGCATATTGTATGGGATTAACTTCGGATAGCTTAGCAGGGCAGTCGAGGTACGACAGGGTGCTTTAGCGATCGTCAAGCCAGAAACGTATGCGTGCAGCCTTACAAAGGGTGCCGTTACCATCGTGGAAAACGGGAGTGTCCACAATATACTCGTCACGGTCATGTGAAAGAAAAGCAAAAACTAGAGACACTGAGAGTGTTGAAATGACCGTCGTGCTTTACGTTCAGGGTAACCTGAATTGGTAAGGCCTAGCCACTGTACGAAGGACACACAGAAAATACCGCAGAACCACTTCCAGCTTTAACTACAGCCTTCACATACTGCAGCTTAAACATCTTACAGAGCCGTCGATGCACCAGACATGAGAAAGGGAGCGAGTACGACTCTAATGTTCGGGTTGCATACTTCACAAATCAACGCGCTGCTGTTACATCAGTGCTAACGGGCCGACAGGCCGCAGAGCGGAAGACACATAACGTGACACTACTGGTCTTACGTGTCAGCAGCCGTCTCCAACGGGGAGCGAGTAACTATTTCAAAAGATTTTAATAATGCGTAACTGCGCGTTTCAATGGATGCAAACTCTCGATGGTATACGCCAAGGTTAAGACCTTCAGTGCGTAAATTTCTACTGACATACTGACTTCCCGCGGGCTCCGCAAGGAGCCGAGCGTTCGCGAAGTATGGCGGGCAAGGTGAGTAGTGTAACATCACGAGTTCGCTGCGGGGCCCTTATTTCTCGTAACGGCCTTCCTTCCCGCCTGCTGCAGTTTCCCGGATATGATGAGTCTGAGAACGGTGGCGCTGTGCTCGCTTCATACTCGTCGGCTCGTTCTCCCTTACTGAAGAATGCAGGACAGAAAGGCTGCTAGTTATTACTTATTGTTAGTACGGAAGGTGAGCACACGACCTCGCTGCTGTAAAGTATCACTGACAAGGTGAAATGACCGATTGTCGGATTCAGATGGCCTTTAACGAAGCTGTGTTTTGTGAGACTTGTGGGTGGAAGACGAAAATTAATTGATGCAAAGTAGGCAGTTGCAGATGTGGTCCGTTACGGGAGGAGTGATGTGTGGAATAAATTTCACGCCATAGTCCACACTTCAGACGAAAAACAAACAAATTTCGTCCAGTGCAAACAAAATGGTTGTATTTTTGTTTATTCTTCCTCCACCATGAGAAAACTTGGCACAGACAACCGTCTTGGTTTTATCCACGTGACGAAAAAAAGCGCGCTTTTTCTGTATTGATTTGGTCCGACAACTATCATTTACGAGCTAACAGCGAGTTGTGTAGCTTATTCATTTCTGTAATTTATTGGAATAATTAATCACAATTTAGAGATAGTAAATGGTTCACATGGCTCTGAGCACTATGGGACTTAACATCTGAGGTCATCAGTCCCCTAGAACTTAGACCTACTTAAACCTAAATAACCTAAGGACATCATACACATCCATGCCCGAGGCAGGATTCGAACCTGCGACCGTAGCAGTCGCGCGCTTCCGGACTGAATCGCCTAGAATCGCTCGGCCACAACGGCCGGCTAGAGGTAGTACTTCATCCTCATGTCATGTTTTCTGGTACTGTCCTTATACAGTCGGTAACGTCTCGAGAGCGTATATACGTCAACGTAATTCTTAGACATTCTCTGAGTATATATTAGATATTAAATATTAAAATAAAATTACACTAGTCTTCGAAAAGAAAATTATCTACAGTATGTGTAAACAGAACAATATTCACTGCTAACCGATCATTCGTTATGTTGTTATATAACTTGCTTCAGTCATTCAGGCAGGTCAAACGTTTTATGACATTTCAACTTGCACTTGAGAACAGCTATAAAGCGGAAATGAAGATTGTGTGAAACAGATGAACAGTAATTTACAGTTTAATGGCTGAAAATTCTTTCAAAACGGTTGCGTATGTAGACGGCACACCGCGAGTGCGTGGTTACACTAGCGGACTCCTGTACTCGCTCTCCTCCCTGAGCGAGCCGAGTCCAGCTCGTACCCAACAGACTCAGATGGCGAGGGGGCTGCGGCGGAGACTCACGAGTCTAGGCTACGGGCACACGGCAAATGTGGGCTCGGATATGAGGTCACAGGACCAGCCGGTGAGTTTAAAGCGAGTGTACGGAGCCCATTTCTAGTCATTGCCATCCACCCGACGGCTTGAATCATTTCAAAAGAGATAAAATTGCGAACCGTCGTACCACTCTAGGCCATTGTAATGAGTTGTTATCCGGTTTCTGAGATGTGAAGACGTGCAGTTTTATGTGCTACTGTAATGGTGCCTTGCGAGGGACTACCACACTCAAAATGCTCCATTGCATTAGGTTCTCTACGCAACGTTCGCTTACAAACTGGTTGGGATGGATGTTCTGCAGGGTTCTAAACTGACTGTCATTGATAAACTGTCGCACTAGTTTACAATCCGTGTCGGTTAGAATGTTTTTGATGGCCCCTGTTCTTTAGCTGTATTGTGTGGTTTCGAATGGTACATCATTCCTTATAGAGAGGTTGGATAGCCCGCGTTGATACACCGACGAACTGGGCCGCTTCAACAATGGTATGGTCAAAGGCCCGTCCGAACACCTTTCTGCCAGTGTCACGTCCGGTGGTCGACCTTTCTACCTGCGCTGATTTCATACAATCGACTAGCACATACATACCACTTGACTGCTGTGTATTACGTCAGCGATGGAGGGTCACATGACTGGCTAGTACCATATATATCGCTCCAAAGCGACCAATGTGCTCTTTTAAAAGGGTGGGTGACATTTCTTCCGGTGAGATTACCATATAGTCTGTCTCGAAACTTCCGGGTCAAACTGAAACAAGTGACAGTGGGTCCACAACCGATTATACTGAGTTAGGAAACCAATGATCGGTAATTTATACTTATTGTGTTATGGGCATACACAGCGTGCACTACAAAACAGTTACATCTACATGTACTGTATACTCCGCCAGCCACCAAGGGGTGTGTAGCGGAAGCACTATTCGCGCCAGAGTCATATTTCCCCCCACCTTCCCACTGTTCCACTCGAGGATCGCGCGAGGGAAAAACGACCGTCAGAACGCCTCAGTACGAGTTCTAATTTCCCTTATTTTTGAATGGTTATCATTGCGCGATATGGAAGTTGGTGGTAATAATATATATAATATATTCTCTACATCCTCGGCGAAGATCAGATTTTGGAATTTAGTGAGAAGCTCCTTCCGTTTACCTCGTCGTCTATCTGCAAGTGTGTCCCACTTCAAACTTTCTACGAGATCTGTAACGCTCTCGCGATGGCTAAATGTACCAGTCACGAATCTTGCCGCTCTTCTTTGGACCTTCTTAATCTCTCGAATCAGACCCAACTGGTAAGGGTCCCATACAGACGAAGAATACTCCAAGACTGGACGAACTAAAGTATTGTAAGCAATTTCCTTTGTTGAAGGACTGCATCGCTTCACGATTCTACCAATAAACCGCAATCAAGAATTCGCCTTACCCGTTACTTGTGTAATCTGCACGTTCCATTTGAGATCATTTAGAATAGTCACACCCACGTACTTGACCGATGTTACCGCTTCCAAAGACTGGGCATTTATTTTGTACTCTTACATTAATGGGGATTTCGCTTTGTTGTACGCAGTAGGTTACACTTACTAATATTGAGATATAATTGCCAGTCATTACACCACGCATTCATTTTCTGCAAACACTCATTCAATTGTTCACAACTTCCGTGTGATACTACTTTCCTGAAGACTACAGCATCATCGGCAAACAGTCTAATGCCGCTGTCAATACCATTAACTAGATCGTTTATGTAAATTGTAAAAAGCAGCGGACCTATTACGCTGCCCTGGGGCACACCTGATGTTACGCTTGTTTCTGTTTAAGTCTCCCCATTTAGGACGTCATACTGCTCTCTCTCTGTTAGAAAACTTTCTATCCAACCGCGTATGTCATCGGATGGACCGTAAGCACGCACTTTTTGGAGCAAACGAAAGTGCGGAACTGAGTCGAACGCCTTTCGAAAATCGAGGAATATGCCATCAACCTGAGAGCTGTCGTCTAGAGCCTGTTTTATATCATGCACAAAGAGGGCCAGCTGTGTCTCGCATGACCACTGTTTCCTCAAACGATGCTGGTTTCTGCAGATGAGCTTCTCAGAGTCTAGAAAGGTAATTTAGTTCATAGTAATTGTTCTAAGTGACGACCGTCAGTCTCAATTTATGCATGGCAATGGAGCATGAAGTTCCGTCGCACTCTCTCAAAGCTCCATAATCTCTGTTGTGCCAGGTGACAGGCAACTTGGAGCCTAGCGAACAGGTCTTCACCCATTTCTACTGGGGTGTGAAATCTCGCGATCACGCTGGCCGAAGGACAACACCCCTCAGGTGCGCACGGACATTAATATCGCCATGGCCTAGTGCACTGTCGTGTTGAAAGCATATCCTTTCAAGGAGAACAAGGGTAGCACATCTGGCAGGAACACCAGGTAGCATGGACCAGTCAAACGGGGAGGCAAGAAATAAGGTTCTATTAGGTGATCTTCGACAAATCGTCGCTGGTGGCCACTGAAGTGGATGGCGTGGAGACTGGCCTCACTCCAGACATGGCTGTTGCAACTGTTGAAAACATCATCACGGGTGACTGAGGCCTCATCTGAGAACAATACAAACTGTAGTGTTCGGTACTACAGCACTGACGTGGATGATCCATTGACAGAAGTAAACACAGGGTCAAAGTCCGTTGGCCCCAATGCTTTCACATGTTCTTTATGACAGGTGTGTAATACTTGTTCCACCAGTAATATCCACACTGGATCCTTCGAAATGTGCATTTCACAGGTAACTTGAGAGTTGCTTATTGTTGGGTGGTTGGCCACATGATCCAATAGCCTCTTGTCAAAATCTAATGTTCGGTCATGTTTTTTGGGGTGCACCTTAGCTGGCTATCTGTGGCTGAACGACCGTATCTCTCGTGAGTTGGCATCTACGGAGATAAACTTCTTCAAATTACACACATCAAAAAAAGTTCTGCATCACCTCGGTTCCGAGAGTTCGGGAACCTGTACAGGAAACTGGAAGAGAGATCAACATAAACATCATTTTCGCCCTTTTTACTGCTCATGAAAACCACACATTGCATGTTGTACCCCCATACAGCGAGACCTTCAGAAGTGGTGGTCCAGTTTGCTCTACACACCGATACCTCCAATACCCAGTACCACGTCCTCTGGCATTCATGCATGCCTGTATTCGTCGTGGCATACTATCCACAAGTTCATTAAGGCACTGTTGGCCCAGATTGTCCCACTCCTCAACGGCGATTCGGCGTTGATCCCTCTGAGTGGTTGGTGGGTCATGTTGTCTTTGAAAAGCCCTCTTCAATCTATCCCAGGCATGTTCGGTAGCGTTCCTGTCTGGAAAACATGGTGGTCACTAGTCGAGCGATGTCGTTATCCTGAAGGAAGACATTCACAAGACGTGCACGATGGGGGCGTGAATTGTCTATGAAGACGAATGCCTCTCCAGTATGCTGCCGATATGGTTTCACTATCGTTTGGAGGATGGCATTCACGTATAGGACAGCCGTTACGGCGCCTTCCATGTGGACCAGCGGCGTACGTCGGCCCACATAATGCCACCCCAAAACATCAGGGAACCTCCAACTTGCTGCACTCGCCGGGGAGTGCATCTAAGATGTTCAGCCTGACCGGGTTGCCTCCCAACACGTCTCCGACGACTGAAGGCATATGTGACATTCATCAGTGAAGAGAACGTGATACCAATCCTGAGCAGTCCATTCGACATGTTGTTGGGCCCATCTGTACGGCGCTGAATGGAGTCGTCGTTGCAAAAATGATCTCGCCATGGACTTCGGGAGTGAAGTTGCGTATCATGCAGCCTACTGCGCACAGTTGGAGTCGTAACACGACGTCCTGTGGCTGCACAAAGAGCATTATTGGTGGCGTTGCTGTCAGGGTTCCTCCAAGCCATAATCCGTAGGTAGCGATCATCCTCTGCAGTAGTAGCCCTTGGCGACCTTAGCGAGGCAAGTCATCGACAGTTCCCGTCTCTCAGTATATCCTCCATGTCTGAACAACATAGCTTTGGTTGACTCCGAGACGCCTGGACACTTCTCTTGTTGAGATCCCTTCCAGGCATAAAGTAACAATGCGGACGCGACCGAACAGCGGTGTCGACCGTCTACGCATGGTTGAACTGCAGACAACACGAGCCGTGTACCTCCTTCCTGGTGGATTGACTGGAACTGATAGGCAGTCGGACCCCCTCTGTCTAATAGCCGCTCCTCATGCATAGTTGTTTACATCTTTGGGCGGGTTTGGTGACATATCTGAACAGTCAAAGGGACTGTGCCTCTGATACAATATCCAGTCAACGTCTATCTTCAGGAGTTCTGGGAACCAGGATGATGCAAAACCTTTTTTAATGTGTGTAGAATGACGCCTGTTGGGAAATTGTTCTCTGTATATTCGTGGTGCTTTATGGGCACTGTACATTAAGTGCCTGTTTGCAAACTCTCGTGGCGAGTACAATCCCACCTTTGACTACACGTCATACCCTGTACACAGGAATACACTTCACTATGGACACATTACAAACTGTCTCTACAAGGGATAACTCACACCGGGGACACTGTTGTGCATGCAGCATAGTTTAATGCAACGGCTCTGTGCATGTGGTCATCACACGGTACATGTGCTATGATCCAAGTGATGTCTGGTGCGTCAGTTCGTTGGTCAGGGAGGTACGCTGGTAATCAACCACTGCCTGTTCCACATCTTTGTGAGAGTGCTGCAGAACTTCATGTGCCTTTGCAATACGTGCACTGTGTGGTATTGTGTGTCGATACCATCCCACAGGCTTTAGTGTTTGTAACGGAGTTGCAAGTTTCTGTTAGCTGCCAATAAGCGTTCCGCGGGATCTGGTGGACCCAGTGGTGCACACCTGCTGAGCCACGCCTCCGACAGGTCCGTGCAATAAGCGCCCTCTGCCGCCACAGTACAGGGCGGCCGGCGGCAGCGAGACGGCATACTTACACTCGAAGCCACTTCTCTACATGATGCTACGCAGGTGCCTCATAGTCGCAGCACCGACACCAAATTTCGTGCTTTAGTACACAGAGACATTTGAAAGTCGACATTGCGATTTTTGTCTTTGTTTCTTGCTGCATTATTTGTAATGAATATTTGTTCTCTTGAAGAAATAAAAGCAAATCTTCTGTTTGTTATTTTAACTTTGCTAGTCATTTTCCCAGGTTCTATAAATCCCTCCAAATCCTCGAAAGCAATGCGCTCCGCCTCACCTTCCGTATCCGCCTTCTGTCCCCCATGCGCATCCTCTACGACCTCATCCCCTTCCCCCACCTTCTCCTTTTCCTTGAACACATCTGCACGCTATATATTGTCCGCTGCATTGATCCCCCTCATCCCCTGGTGTCTCCCTTCCCCTCCACCCCCAACCTGTTGCCACACCTTTACCATTGTGTCCCACCCTCCGCCTCCTGTCCTAATGCAACTTCCACCATCTACCCCTCTCAGATGATAAGCTTCACCCTGACATCTACCCTTTCTATGAACTCTAACCCCATCTTCCTCCTGCCTCCTTCTCAGGGCTCCCTCTCCTGCCGCTCTCTTCTACTCCCCCTCCCTCTCTTGCGCTCTCTTTCAGTGTCTCTGCACTCCCTCCTGCCTTGTCTTCCCTCATTATCTCCTGCCCCATGTGTCTCCTGCCTCCTCGTGTACCCGCTGACACCCCTACTCTTTTCATCCTGCTGCCTCCCCTGCTGCCCCTTGCTCTCCACTCCTTTTCCATCCTCTCAGGCCTCTTCCTTGGCAGGTCCCACCTGGCAGTTTTATTATTCATCGTGTGCGCTCCAAGTTGGTTTTAAGTGTGTGGTTCTGGAATGTTTTTAATACTGTGGCGGACTTTTAACCTGTGCGTGTGCCTTCAGTGTCTTCTTTGTGTTTTAAGAATCGCCAACTCTGTTTTTTAACTTTATGTAGACTTTTTTAATTGTCCGCCCATGAGCATCTCCATGTCAGCGTACTTTTATCTCCATTATCTCCCCTTACTCTGTTTTATATCCCTCTTTTTTATCGCCTTATATACGTAACATTTTGTTCTTGTCTTAGTTGTCAAGTCACTCGGCTGAAGAGCGGCGGATTGTGCCGCTGACAGCCCTCCCCTGGCCATACGGGGCAGGGGAATGAAATCACAATAAAGGGAAAAAAAGCTAGTCATTTTTGGTCCTATTCTGCTTTCCTACAATGACAGTTGCTGCATCCGTGTGTAGTCCACATGTTGTGCACAAAGTCCGCAATACAATGAATATGCATTTCCTACAATTGGTTCCTGACCCCATTGTAATCGGTTGTGGACACACTACCTATCACGTGTTTCAGTTTGACCCAAAAGCGTTGAGACACCCTGTGTAGAAACACCTCGCCGCTGTCCTTCGCTGTAACGTGTTTACACGTCACAGTCGTCACGGCAGATGGCGGTGCCGTATCGCACGAGGCTGTCCCTGCAGCGCGGCCGGGCGCGTAGGCAGCGGCGAGCGCGCGCGCCGCGCCGGCGGCCAGATGGGGGCCGGATAGTGGGCGCTGCGCCGCGGGCCACCTCCCGCCGTATTTGGCGGCCGTTCGCCGGCGACACTTACGCCCCCTGCGCAGTATATCAGCGCTTTTTAGTGGCCCATAAATCGGGCCCGCGAGCCGGCAGGCCGGCGTCATTAGTAAACAACGCGGCGCATCGGCCGGCGGGACGTGACTCGTGTCCCAGCGCGGGCCGCCGCGCCGCACCTCGCAGCGTACGGGACCGCCGACTGCCGCTAATCACTGCCGGATGGCACTCGTCGTGTCGTTTTCCACTTCCCAGTCTATTTTTCATAGTAATTTGGTCATCTACACAACACCAGTGCACTTTCAAAAGAGAGGTAAACTTTTGCGAAAGAGCGGAAGATTTTGTTAACCCTTGTCGATGTTGGTAACCGTGCTAAGAGCAATTTTCTATACTAGCCGTCGTGATCACGCACTTACATAAAGATGGTGCTTGCTCTAACGTCACTTGTTGCTGTGCATTTTGAACCGTATTTCTCTATAGCGTAATATCAATTTACGCCTCTGCGCCTGCTGTTTAGTTCTTTTACGACACTCCAATCAGTGTCTAATAGGTTGGAGCATACGTTCGCAGCGTTCTTGTTTTGCATGTTGGTGTTCCGGGTACTATAGGTTTATTTATCGATTGTTATTTTTCATTTTTAGTTAACTCTTGTTACTTGAGTTTACACATTGTCATTCTGTTATTTGGAGACAGTGAGTGGAGCAGTGGACACTAGACAATGGAGTGCTAAGTGAACAAATTGGAAGTTTTCAACATATTCTTCAGGTTGACTACAACAGACATTGAAAAACAGCAGAGGCAGAGAGAAACATTTGTGCCTTGTTTAGAGATAATACCATTAGACAGAGCACGTCAAGAAACTGATTTTGTCGTTTAAAGTTGGATCCTGATACAATTAGTCACTCTCTACATTAACGATTTAATGAAGATCATTTAAGCGCATAATCCACAATGATTCCCGTCTGTGTACTCGAGAAATTGCGAATGTGATGAACTGTGCATCATTCCACCATCCTGCGACATTTACATGCAGTGGGGTAGGTTCAAATATCTGGTGGATGGGTACCATATTCTCGAAGCCCCCCCTCCATGAACCATGGTAGGGAGGCATGCGTGCCTCAGTGATATAGATAGCCGTACCGTAGCTGCAACCACAACGGAGGGATACCTGTTCAGAGGACAGACAATCTTGTGGTTTCTGGAAAGGGGCTGCAGCCTTTTCAGCAGTTGCAGGGGCAACAGTCTGGATGATTGACTGATCTGGCCTTGTAATACTAACCAAAACGGCCTTGTTGTGCTCGTACTGTGAACGGCTGAAAGCAAGGGGAAACTACAGCCGTAATTTTTCCCGATGGAAAAGCGAAAGCGTTACGGAGATGATAGATAAACTCCAGTGGAAGACTGCAGGAGAGACGCTCAGTAGCTCGGTACGGGCTTTTGTTGAAGTTTCGAGAACATACCTTCACCGAAGAGTCAAGAAGTATATTGCTCCCTCCTACGTATATCTCGCGAAGAGACCATCAGGATAAAATCAGAGAGATTAGAGCCCACACAGAGGCATACCGACAATCCTTCTTTCCACGGACAATACGAGACTGGAATAGAAGGGAGAACCGATAGAGGTACTGAAGGTACCCTCCGCCACACGCCGTCAGGTGGCTTGCGGAGTATGGACGTAGATGTAGATGTAGACGTAGATGTAGATGTAGATGTAAAGCACCTTACGGTACGGTTAAATGATGGAGACCTCTTGTGTAAAATATTCCGGAGGTAAAATAGTCCTGCACTCGGATCTCCGGGTAGGGACTACTCAATTGGACGACGTTACCGGGAGAAACAAAGCTGGCGTTTACGGATCGGGGCGTGGAATGTCAGATCCCTTAATCGGGCAGGTAGGTTAGGAAATTTAAAAAGGAAAATGGATAGGTTAAGGTTAGATATAGTGGGAATTAGTGAAGATCGGTGGCAGGAGGGTTGGGTTCGGTTGTTTGGGGAAGGAGACCAGACAGCGAGGTCATCGGTCTCATCGGATTAGTGAAGGATGGGGAAGGAAGTCGGCCGTGCCCTTTCAAAGGAACCATCCCGGCATTTGCCTGGAGCGATTTAGGGAAATCACGGAAAACCTAAATAAGGATGGCCGGACGCGAGATGGTGGTAGGAGGAACAAGGCTTCTGGTCAGGTGAATACAGAGTTATAAATACAAAATCAAGTAGGGGTAATGCAGGAGTAGGTTTAATAATGAATAAGAAAATAGGAATGCGGGTAAGCTACTACAAACAGCATAGTGAACGCATTATTCTGGTCAAGATAGATACTAAGCCCACACCTACCTCAGTAGTACTAGTTTATATGTCAACTGACTCCGCAAATGACGAAGAGATTGATGAAATGTATGATGAGATAAAAGAAATTATTCAGACCGCGAAGGGAGACGAAAATTTAATAGTCATGGTGAACAGGAATTCGATAGCGGAAAAAGGAAGAGAAGGAAAAGTAGTAGGTGAATATGGAATGGGGGCGAGGAACAAAAGAGGAAGCCACCTGGTAGAATTTTGCAAAGAGCATAACTTAATCATAGCTAACACTTGGCTTAAAAATCATGAAAGAAGGTTGTATACGTGGAAGAGGCCTGGAGACACTGGAAGGCTTCAGATAGATTATATAATGGTAAGACAGAGATTTAGGAACCAGGTTTTAAATTGTAAGACATTTCCAGGGGCAGATGTGAACTGACCACAACTGTTGGTTATGATCTGTAGATTAAAACTGAACAAACTGCAAAGATGGGAAATTAACGAGATGGGACCTGGATAAACTGAAAGAACCAGACGCTGTAGGGAGCTTCAGAAAGAGCATTATGGAATTATTGACAGGAATGGGGGAAAGAAATACAGTAGAAGAATAATGCGTAGCTTCGAGAGACGAAATAGTGAAGGCAGCAGAGGATCAAGTAGGTGAAAAGACAAGGGCTAGTAGAAATCCTTGGGTAACAGAAGAGAGATACAATTTAACTAACGAAAAGAGAAAATATAAAAAGGCAGTAAATGAAGCAAGCAAAAAGGAACGCAAACGTTTCAAAAATGAGATCAACAGGAAGTGCAAAATGGCTAAGCAGGAATGGCTAGAGGACAAATGTAAGGATGTAGAGGCCTATACCATTAGAGGTAAGATAGATACTGCCTACAGGAAAATTAAAGAGACCTTTTGAGAAAAGAGAACCACTTGAATGAATATCAAGAGCTCAGATGGACAACCAGAAAGATGGAACGAGTACATAGAGGGTCTCCATAATGGCGATGTACTTAAGGGCTACATTATGGAAATAGAAGACGACGTAAATGAAGATGAAATTGAAGACATGATACTGCGAGATGAATTTGACAGAGCACTGAAAGACGTCAGTCGAAGCAAGGCCCCGGAGTACACAACATTCCATTAGAACTGCTGATAGCCTTGGGAGAGCCAGTCCTGACAAAACTCAGGCGACGTACCCTCAGACTTCAAGAAGAATATAATAATTCCAATCCCAAAGAAAGCAGGTGTTGACAGGTGTGAAAGTTACCGAACTATCAGCTTGGTAAATCACGGTTTCAAAATACTGACATGAATTCTTTACAGACGAATGGAAAAACCGGTAGAAGCCGACCTCGGGGAAGATCAGTTCGGATTCCGTAGAAATGTAGGAATACGTGAGGCAATACTGACTCTACGACTTACCTTAGAATATACGTTAAGGAAAGTCAAACCTACGTTTCTAGCATTTGTAGAATTAGAGAAAGCTTTTGACAATGTTGACTGGAATACTCTTTCAAATTCTGAAGGTGGCAGGGGTAAAATATAGCGTGCGAAAGGCAATTTACAATTGGTACAAAAACCAGACGGCAGTTATTAGAGTCTAGGGGCATGAAAGGGAAGCAGTGGTTGGCAAGGGAGTGAGACAGGGTTGTAGCCTATACCCGATGTTATTCAATCTGTAATTGAGCAAGCAGTAAAGAAAATAAAAGAAAAATTTGGAGTAGCAATTGATATCCATGGAGAAGAAATAAAAACTTCGAGATTTGTCAATGACATTGTAATTCTATCAGAGACAGCAAAGGACCTGGAAAAGCAGTTGAACGGAATGGACAGTGTCTTAAGAGGAGGGTACAACATGAATATCAACAAAACCAAAACGCCGATACTTGAATGTAGTAAAATTAAATCGGGTGATACTGAGAGATGAGTTTTGTTATTTGTGGAGGAAAATATGTTGGTCGAAGTGGAGAGGATATAAAATGTAGACTGGCAATGGCAAGAAAAGTGTTTCTGAAGAAGAGAAAATTTTTAACATCGAGTATAGATTTTAGTGTCAGGAAGTCTTTTCTAAAAGTGTTTGTACGAAGTGTAGCCATGTATGGATATGAAACGTGGACGATAAATAGTTAAGATAAGAAGAGAATAGAAGCTTTCGAAATGTGGTGCTACAGAAGAATGCAGAAGATCATATGGGTAGATCACATAATTAATGAGGTGGTACTGAATAGAATTGGGATGAAGAGAAATTTGTGGCTCAACTTGACTAGAAGAAGGGATCGGGTTGTAGGACATGTTCTCAGGCATCAAAGGATCACCAATTTAGTACTGGAGGGCAGCATGGAGGGTAAAAATCGTAGAGGGAGACCAAGAGAGCACTAAGCAGGTTCAAAAGGATGCAGGGTGCAGTAGTTACTTGGAGACGATGAAGCTTTCACAAGATAGAGTAGCATGGAGAGCTGCATGAAACTAGTCTCTGGACTGAAGAGGAGGAGAAGAAGAAGAAGAAGAAGAACAACAACAACAACAACAACATGCTCGCAAAATCATAAAAATCAGTTGGTGGCTGTATGTGCATCTCTGCTTGCTCGTCATTAGTTGGTTCGTGAACGACACTGATTATTGCTATCCACTATCGTTACTGGTAACGAGAATTTGTTTTTATGCTAAGCATAAGGAAAAGAAACGAATGGTTTATCCCAGACGTCTCGTAACACATTGTACTACAGTTGGTCTGCGTGCGGAGACCAATGCAGAATAATAATAGCAGCAAGCGCTACATGCGGAGCCGGCCGCAGTGGCCGAGCGCTTCTAGGCGCTTCAGTCTGTAACCGCTCGACTGCTACGGCCGCACGCTCGAATCCTGCCTCGGGCATGGATGTGTGTGATGTTCTTAGGTTAGTTAGGTTTAAGTAGTTCTAAGTTCTAGGGGACTGATGACCTCAGATGTTAAGTCCCATAGTGCTCAGAGCCATTTGAACCATTTGGTTGATCCCAAACAAAGCAGCAACTTCTCGTACAAAAACCTGCACGCATTCGCAAAAGATAATGTTCTGCATCTCGTGGAACAGCGACGGTGTGGTATACTACGCATTGCTCCCCCACGTCTAATCATCACTGCTGATATACATTTTCAACAACTGACACATCTTGTATACGCAGTCCAAGAACAACGACCTGGGAGACTGATTGAAGTGATGTTACTCCACCGAAACGCCGATCCACATTCTGCCAGAGAGACAGAAAACACTGTACAAGCCATGTCAAGTGGTTAACTGCCCACGAGCTTTCGGCAGAGATATCCACTGCCTTGTCAAGCGGTTGACTTCCGTCCGAATGCCGTCGCCGTGCTTATTATACAGCCGCGCCGCCGCCATTGACGTCTGTGGTACCTAGACCCACGCCACGTATGGCAAAGTTTTGGTGGCGCGACCTCCACACCTGCTCCGCAATCACAGGATCCCAGGCCATACTCAGCTGCAGTCCACCGTATTCATTGAGGGTGTTATCCGATATTTTGATCTCTATTGCTTTATATTTCACGGCTTTGCCTTACTTTCCGAGTGTGCATACTTAGCGTTATACCGCAATCTTAAGTTCATTTGGTACAGATTAACTAATTAAATACATTCCTTAGTGTGCTCTTCAAGCTTGCCATTAAAGGTTTTCCTTTTATTTACGTATTCTTCCACTCATCGCAAAAAGTTCGTTTTGGTTACATTCGGCTGTTTAGGCCTTAATATTGATCGTGCATAATTAGTGTTATACCACAAATTTAAGTGCATTTGGTAATAGCTTACTTACATATTCGTTTCCAAAACATATTTAGTGTCCTTTTGCATCTGTATTTAATATATTATCGTTATCGCTTAGTAAATCTCTTGAACTAATTTCCAAATTACCATAGATACTAAGTGTGTGAGCTGCAGCAGGAAAGTTAGTTCAGGGGTTTTGTGCAGCTGTTGTGACAGGTGGTTTCATTGGGGAAATTGTAGCGGCGTGAGAATTGGGAAAGCAAACGAGACTCTTCCACTCTCTTGCAGGGTTTACTCAAGAGATACGATTATAGCTGAACAGGAGGAGAAAATTATTAGAGCCCTTCAGGCTGATTTGGACAGAGCGAGGGAGGAACTGAAGAGGTTAAGAGGGGGGGGGAGGAGAGCAAACAGCGGTGGGAAGTGGTAGCTGGGAACAGGGGCCACAGAAAGAGGACAGTGTCTGACAGTTTCCCAATTGGCACAACCAATACATTTGCCTTGCTACCACAGTTAAGTAAGGAAGAGGCTACAGTAGAAGTAGATGTAATTAAGATGCAACAGAATTTCACTAGGAAACCAACTGTTTAAAAAAAAGTTGAAAGTAAGAGGAAAGTTTTGTTGCTAGGTAGCAGCCATGGAAGAGGTGTGGGACAGATTTTCAAGGAAAAATTAGGTGACAGGTACCAGGTCACAAACTTTTTCAAGCCAAGTGCAAGTCTTAGCCAGGTGGTAGAGGATATAGGTTCCTTGTGCAAGGGATTCACAAAGCAGGATCATGTGATGGTAGTGGGTAGAGTGGGAAACAGTATTGATAAGGATCAGGGCTACAGCATTGAGTGCGACCTGGTGAAAATAGCCTCAGCAACGACCCATGCCAATGTTGGGCTGGTGCCTGCTTTCCTGCGGCATGATCAGCCCCAGTTGAACCGCTCTGTCAGGAGGGTAAATATGGAGTTGGATGAGTTGCGTAGGGCGGCCACTCTGTCAGACATTGGATTGGTTCCTGTCGAGGCTATTGATAGGGGGTTTTCACAAGGCATGGCCTACATCTCAATAGGAAAGGGAAGGGTAAGCTGCCAGGGAAATCTATAAGGGGGGACACTAGTACTCATGGATGTACTTCTTTTTTAGGCTAATATCAGTGTCCAATGAGAATAGGGGAAAGCAAATTATTATTTGTGGGGACTTCAATGTTGATTCACTGAAAGAGTGTAATAGGAAGAGAAATTTGTTAACATCGAGTATAGATTTAAGTGTCAGGAAGTCGTTTCTGAAAGTATTTGTATGGAGGTTTGGTTTGGTTGTTTGGGGAAGGAGACCAGACAGCGTGGTCATCGGTCTCATCGGATTAGGGAAGGATGGGGAAGGAAGTCGGCCGTGCCCTTTCAGAGAAACCATCCCGGCATTTGCCTGGAGTGATTTAGGGAAATCACGGAAAACCTAAATTAGGATGGTCGGACGCGGGATTGAACCGTCGTCCTCCCGAATGCGAGTCCAGTGTGTAACCACTGCGCCACCTCGCTCGGTCATTTGTATGGAGCACAGCCATGTATGGAAGTGAAGCATGGACGATAACTAGCTTGGACAAAAAGAGAATAAAAGCTTTCGAAACGTGGTGCTACAGAAGAATGCTGAAGATTGGATGGGTAGATCATATAACTAATGAGGAGCTATTGAATAGGATTGGTGAGAAGAGAAGTTTGTGGCACAACTTGACTAGAAGAAGGGATCGGTTGGTAACGACACGTCCTGAGGCATCAAGGGATCACCAATTTAGTATTGGAGGGAAGCGTGGAGGGTAAAAATCGTAGAGGGAGAACAAGAAATGAATACACTAAACAGATTTAGAAGGGTGTAGGTACTGGGAGATGAAGCTTGCACAGGTCAGAGTAGCATGGAGAGCTGCATCAAACCAGTCTCAGGACTGAAGACCACAACAACAACAGACCAAGATAGGTTTAAAAACATAAATTCTTGTCCTGTTGAAAATGGCCTTTCTGATCATGATGGTCAGCTAGTTACAGTATATGACATAGCTGCATTCAGTAATTCAAAACTGCCCTCCAAAGTTGTGCATTCAATTAATGACTCAACAATTAGGAATTTCAGAGAAATTCTTCAGCAGTTAGACTGGGATGAGGTGTACAAGGAACCGGATGCTAATTTAAAATATAACTTATTTCATGACACACTTGTAAGAGAATTAGAAAACCATTTCCCCAAGAAAGTAGTTAAATCTAATTATAAGAAACCATGCAAAATACCTTGGCTTACTAAAGGAATAAAAATATCTTGTAACCACAAAAGGGACCTGTATGTAACAACAAGAATGAGTAATGACCCAGAAAGAGCCAAGTATTATAAAAACTACTGTGCTACATTAAGAAAGGTTATTAAAAAGTCCAGAAGCATGTGCATCACGTCTGAGATTAATACCTCTGATAACAAAATCAAAACAATTTGGAATATTATTACAAGGGAGACTGGGCAACCAAGAGTACAGGATGACGGCATCACCATCAAAGAGAATGGAAACTTGATAAACAACAAGCCGAAAGTCGAAAATATTTTGAATAATCATTTTTTAAATGTTGTAGAGAAAATAGAATCTAAATGTTCATCAGAAGAAGCAAGGCAGTTAATGGAAGAGGCCTTATCCAGACCATTTGATACAATTGAAATCCCACCCATCTTTCCATCTGAAATTAGGAAGATAATAAACTCTCTCAAGAATTGATGGCATTTCCAGCAGGATAATAAAAGCTTGTTCCCAAGAAATAAGTGGGATAATAGCTCTCTGAAGCAGGGTATTTTCCCAGATAGACTGAAGTATGCAATTGTTATACAACTGCATAAAAAAGGAGATACGTCTGATGTCAACAACTACCGCCCAATCTCTCTTCTGACTGCCTTATCCAAAATTCTTGAAAAAGTAATGTATTGTAGAGTAGCTTCACACCTTCGTAAAAATAAAGTTTTAACAAAATATCAGTTTGGTTTCCAGAAGGGTTTTTCAACGGAAAATGCTATATATATACTTTCACTAATGAAATATTAAATGCTCTGAGTAACCGGAAGTCACCCGTTGGGATTTTTTGTGATCTATGAAAGGCTTTTGATTGTGTAAATCATGGAATACTTCTAAATAAGCTCAAGTACTGTGGTATGAATGGGACAGTGCTCAAATGGTTTAAATCCTACCTAACTGGAAGAGTGCAGAAAGTTGAAATAAACAGTTCACATAATATGCAAAAAACTGGTGCTTTCTCAAACTGGGGAACAATCAAGAATGGGGTGCCGCAATGCTCTTCTTGGGTCCTCTGCTGTCCTTAATATATATTAATGACTTGCCATTCTATATTCACGAAGATGCAAAGCTGGTACTTTTGCCGATGATAGAAGTATAGCTACATCCGACAGACAAGAATTAACTGGTGAAATCGTAAATGATGTTTTTCAGAAAATCATTAAGTGGTTCTCTGCAAATGGGCTCTCATTAAACTTTGACAAAACACAGTATATACAGTTCCACACAGTAAATGGAATGACCCCATTAATAAACAGACTTCGATCAGAAATCGGTAGCTAAGGTAGAATATTCAAAATTTCTAGGTGTATGCATTGATGAGGGGTTGAACTGGAAAAAACACACTGAGGATCTGCTGAAACGTTTGAGTTCAGCTACTTATGCTATTAGGGTCATTGCAAATTTTGGTGATATACACTCCTGGAAATTGAAATAAGAACACTGAATTCATTGTCCCAGGAAGGGGAAACTTTATTGACACATTCCTGGGGTCAGATACATCACATGATCACACTGACAGAACCACAGGCACATAGACACAGGCAACAGAGCATGCACAATGTCGGCACTAGTACAGTGTATATCCACCTTTCGCAGCAATGCAGGCTGCTATTCTCCCATGGAGACGATCGTAGAGATGCTGGATGTAGTCCTGTGGAACGGCTTGCCATGCCATTTCCACCTGGCGCCTCAGTTGGACCAGCGTTCGTGCTGGACGTGCAGACCGCGTGAGACGACGCTTCATCCAGTCCCAAACATGCTCAATGTGGGACAGATCCGGAGATCTTGCTGGCCAGGGTAGTTGACTTACACCTTCTAGAGCACGTTGGATGGCACGGGATACATGCGGACGTGCATTGTCCTGTTGGAACAGCAAGTTCCCTTGCCGGTCTAGGAATGGTAGAACGATGGGTTCGATGACGGTTTGGATGTACCGTGCACTAATCAGTGTCCCCTCGACGATCACCAGTGGTGTACGGCCAGTGTAGGAGATCGCTCCCCACGCCACGATGCCGGGTGTTGGCCCTGTGTGCCTCGGTCGTATGCAGTCCTGATTGTGGCGCTCACCTGCACGGCGCCAAACACGCATACGACCATCATTGGCACCAAGGCAGAAGCGACTCTCATCGCTGAAGACGACACGTCTCCATTCGTCCCTCCATTCACGCCTGTCGCGACACCACTGGAGGCGGGCTGCACGATGTTGGGGCGTGAGCGGAAGACGGCCTAACGGTGTGCGGGACCGTAGCCCAGCTTCATGGAGACGGTTGCGAATGGTCCTCGCCGATACCCCAGGAGCAACAGCGTCCCTAATTTGCTGGGAAGTGGCGGTGCGGTCCCCTACGGCACTGCGTAGGATCCTACGGTCTTGGCGTGCATCCGTGCGTCGCTGCGGTCCGGTCCCAGGTCGACGGGCACGTGCACCTTCCGCCGACCACTGGCGACAACATCGATATACTGTGCTGTCGATATACTGTGGAGACCTCACGCCCCACGTGTTGAGCAATTCGGCGGTACGTCCACCCGGCCTCCCGCATGCCCACTATACGCCCTCGCTCAAAGTCCGTCAACTGCACATACGGTTCACGTCCACGCTGTCGCGGCATGCTACCAGTGTTAAAGACTGCGATGGAGCTCCGTATGCCACGGCAAACTGGCTGACACTGACGGCGGCCGTGCACAAATGCTGCGCAGCTAGCGCCATTCGACGGCCAACACCGCGGTTCCTGGTGTGTCCGCTGTGCCGTGCGTGTGATCATTGCTTGTACAGCCCTCTCGCAGTGTCCGGAGCAAGTATGGTGGGTCTGACACACCGGTGTCAATGTGTTCTTTTTTCCATTTCCAGGAGTGTACATCTGAGTAAATTAGCTTACCACGCCTATTTTCATTCTCTGCTTTCGTATGGCATCATATTCTGGGGTAACTCATCATCGAGTAAAAGAGTGTTCATTGCACAAAAGGTAATCAGAATAATTGCTGGAGCTCATCCAAGATCATCCTGCAGACACTTATTTAAAGAGCTAGAAATCTTCACTGTAGCCCCACAATATATATATTCACTTATGAAATTTGTTATTAACAATCCGAACGAATCCAAAAGTAATAGCAGTGTACATGGCTACAACACTAGGAGAAAGGATGATCTACACTACTCAAGGTTAAATCTAACTTTGGCTCAGAAGGGGCTACATTATGCTGCCACAAAAGTCTTTGGTCACTTACCTAATAGCATCAAACGTCTGATAGATAGCCATATAGCCTTTAAAAGGAAATTAAAAGAATTTCTTAGTGGCAACTCCTTCTACTCATTAGATGAATTTTTGGATATAGTAAGTGGGTAATTTCCCATTTTCCACAAAAAAATTATTGAGTGTCATGTAGTATTTTGTCTACTGTAATATCTTGTATGGACACCTTTTATTAATCTGACACATTCCACATCATTACGAAGTGTCGTATTCATGATCTATGGAACAAGTACTAACCTAATCTAATCTAATCTTCAAGGTGGACCTGTTAGTAATAGAACCATCGTCGAACGCAATTCAGTGTGTTTTCCTAAGCATGCTCACCTACAGCTGATTTTTTGGGGTAATGTAGACGGAAACACTTTTCATCTTCCATGCGACGCTGTTCAATAGTGCGGACAGTTTGACCAATAAAAAACTGCCCGCATCCACACGGTGTCCAGGTGTTCAGAGCTCTGCATCGTCTTTCACAGGCTTCAATAGTTTCCGGATCTTTGCTGGGGTCTTGAAGACTGTATCGATTTTATGCTTCTTGAGAAGCCGGAACGTTCTCCCTGTTAGTAAGCAACAGAACGGTAAAAACGCAATCTTCTTCGTGAAAATGCCCACCGAACATGGGTCGATGACTTCTTTGCCTCAAAACCACCAGTTTTCTACTGTCGCGGAATCGAAAAGTTACTCCAGCGGTGGCAGACTATTGTAAATAGTGATAACTGAAGTCTGTTGTGTGTATCTGTTGTGTTTATCACACTTATGGAAAAACGCTACGAACGTACACTGAAGAGTCAAAACATTATGATCACCTACTTAATAGCTAGTTTGTCGGTCTTTTGAACGAAATACATCACTGATTTTTCGTATGTGAGATCCGTCAGGTTGTTGGTAGGTTTGTGGAAGTATGGGCCATTAGATGTCTACGCACAGGTCATGTAATTCGCGTAAATAACGGGCCGCTGATTCGCGTACTCGGTGATGTCGCCCGCTAGTGACGCAGATGGGTTCCATAGGACTTACATCAGGCGAATTTGCTCGCTGAGACGTCAACGTGAGTTTACTATAATGCTTCTCAAACCACGGTGGCACGGTTCTGGCTCCAAGACACGGACAGTTATTCTGTTGAAAGATTACATGACCGTCGCGGAAGACATCAAGCATGAAAGGACGCAATTTGTTTGCAGCTGCCGACGTGTCTTCGATTACTAACACAGGTCCCACGCAAGCGCAGGAGAATGTCTGCCACAGCATAATACTGGCGTTTGTGGAGACGACAATCGTTTTAGTGTAGCGAAAATACGATTCACCAAAAGAGCCGACACGTTTACATTGATCGACGGTCGATTCCCGATGGTCCCGTGCCCACTGCAATCCTAACTGACGATTTCGTTGGCTCAACATGCGAACACATTGATGGGGTCTGCTGCGGAACCCCATCTTCAACAATGTGCTATGAACGGTGTGTTCCAAACAGTTGTGTGTGCTCCAGCATTGTGCTCTTTCTGCAGAGATGCCACAGATCACCATCTATCCTACTTTACAAAGCAGGCAGACCTCCGAACACCACATTCTGTGAAGAGTCGTGGACATCCAACCACTTAGTGCCTAGTGGTAGTTTCACTGTCCTCCTACCTCTTTCCGTAGATGCTGACGACAGTAGCACGCGAACATGCGACCTGCTTTCGATATACTCGTTCACAGACGTAATAATAATCTCATAATAACTCGTAATAAACTCGTAATAATAATCCGCCCTTTGCCAAAGTCGCTTCTCTGAAAGGACTTCCCCATTTGCAGCCCATATCTTAGGATGATACCCAGTTCGTGTCTTCTCCGCTTACATAATCATGTTACAGCGCCACGTGCCCGTAGCGCCACCAGGCGGCATGCAACGTCGCGGTTGGCAGTCGTTATTATGTTTTGGCTGATCATTGTATGCCAAATATCTCACGAAATAAGCGTCAGACGAAAAAGCTAAAAAGAACGAAACTTATCAAGCTTGAAGGGGGAAACTATATGGCGCTATGTTTGGTCCACTAAATAGCGCTGTCATAGGTCAAACCGATATTAACTGCGTTTTTTTAAAAAAAAAGAAACCTCCATTTTTATTACACATTCGTTTAGTACGTAAAGAAATACGAATGTTTTAGTTGGACCACTTTTTTCGCTTTGTGACAGATGGCGCTGTAATAGTGACAAACATATGGCTCACAATTTTAGGCGAACAGTTGGAAACAAGTAGGATTTTTAAATTAAAATACAGAACGTAGGAACATTTTATTTCGATTGTTCCAATGTGATACATGTACCTTTGTGAACTTATCATTCTGAGAACGCATGCTGTTACAGCGTGATTACCTGTAAATACCACATTAATGCAATAAATGCTCAAAATGATTTCCGTCTCCCTCAATGAATTTGGCAATACATGTAACGACATTCCTCTCAACAGCGAGAAGTTCGCCTTCCGTAATGTTCGCACATGCATTGACAATGCGCTGACGCATGTTGTCAGGCGTTGTCGGTGGATCACGATAGCAAATATCCTTCAACTTTCCCCACAGAAAGAAATCCGTGGACGTCAGATCCGGTGAACATGCGGTCCATGTTATGGTACTTCGACGACCAATCCATTTGTCATGAAATATGCTATTCAATACCGCTTCAACTGCACGCGAGCTATGTGCCGAACACCCGTCATGTTGGAAGTACATCGCCATTCTGTCATGCAGTGAAACACCTTGTAGTAACATCGGTAGAACTTACATAGGAAATCAGCATACATTGCACCATTTAGATTGCCATCGATAAAATGGGGGGCCAATTATCCTTCCTCCCGTAATGCCGCACCATACATTAACCCGCCAAGATCGCTGATGTTCCACTTGTCGCAGCCATCGTGGATTTTCCGTTGCCCAATAGTGCATATTATGCCAGATTACGTTACCGCTGTTGGTGAATGACGCTTCGTCGCTAAAGCGAACGCGTGCAAAAAATCTGTCATCGTCCCGTAATTTCTCTTGTGCCCAGTGGCAGAACTGCACACGACGTTCAAAGTCGTCGCCATGCAATTCCTGGTGCATAGAAATATGGTATGGGTGCAATCGATGTTGATGTAGTACTCTCAACATCGACGTTTTTGAGAGTTCCGATTCTCGCGCAGTTTGTCTGCTACTGATATGCGGATTAGCCGCGACAGCAGCTGAAACACCTACTTGGGCATCATTTGTTGCAGGTCGTGGCTGACGTTTCACATGTGGCTGAACACTTCCTGTTTCCTTAAATAACGTAACTATCCGGCGAACGGTCCGGACACTTGGATGATGTCGTCCAGGATACCGAGCCGCATACATAGCACACGCCCGTTGGGCATTTTGATCACAACAGCCGCACATCAACACGATATCGACCTTTTCCGCAATTGGTAAACGGTCCTTTTTAACAGGGGCAATGTATCACGAAGCAAATGCCGTCCGCACTGGCGGAATGTTATGTAATACAACGTACTTATAAGTTTGTGATTATTACAGCGCCATCTGTCACAGAGTGAAAAAAGTGGTCCAACTAAAACATTCATATATCTTTACTTACTACACGAATATGTAATAAAAATAGGGGGTTCCCATTTTTTGAAAAACGCAGTTGATATCCGTTAGACCTATGGCAGCGCCATCTAGCGGGCCAACCATAGCGCCATCTGGTTTCCCCCTTCAAGCTAGACGAGTTTCGTTCTTTTTAGTTTTTTCGTTTGATGCTTATTTCGTGGGATATTTGGCCAGGTCACTATCAATGGACCACCCTGTATACAACTACACAGCGTGTCCAGGGAGGAACGGTCAATGTTCAGCTGTATAACAGGAACGATCTTCGGAAACCAAAAATCTAGTGAACATGGGCTGTAGATTGCATACCTTAAACTCTATGAGCACTTCATTTGCGATGCTTCGAAACAGATCTCTTCTACTGCAACCTTCTTGTTGGCATCAGCCGTCCACTATTGAGTAATTTTGTGTAACTTTCTAGCGTTATTGCCTCATGAAAATTCATACAATGACTATCATGCAGCGCTATTCCTAGTTGTACTTTTAGCCCCATCACATTACAGATGTTTCCCATATAACGTGTTCAGGTCGAGTACTTCACAAATGATAACACTATGCTTCTGCTGTAGCGAGACTGCTTCATTACTTATTTTCTATTTACAGTTTCATCCATTTCCCATTCCCAAAAGATGTAAGCACTAATTAACTTCATGTAAGTTCTAGACATATGACCTTCGCGACAAATGGATAATTTGTGTTGAGAATGGGTAGGTCATAAAAACAGGAACGGAAAATAAGTAATGATGAGCTGCAGATGCGGCAGAGTTATGGTAAAGTTTCCACAAAACATAGAAGCTATGGTACCTGTAATCAAAACAATACAATGTAAAAGTTTCAAGATTCGAAACAAACGATGGTAGGCAATTAGCGACTACTTTGCGGTTTAGTTAATATGAGCAGTCTTGCTCTTTATATAGAACGATATAATTGGAGGAATTCCAGAGAACTACTTAAAACAAGATTATAGTGTTTTCTGTTAAAAAGAGGCCGTATAGTGAGCCACAGACGAGGTCCAATACAAAGGTTCAAATGGCTCTGAGCACTATGGGACTTAACATCTATGGTCATCAGTCCCCTAGAACTTAGAACTACTTAAACCTAACTAACCTAAGGACAGCACACAACACCCAGTCATCACGAGGCAGAGAAAATCCCTGACCCCGCCGGGAATCGAACCCGAGAACCCGGCAATACAAAGGGCCGAACTTCGTAGTTGGTCTCTAAATGGAGATTGAGCTGGAAGTCCAGTGCCGCTCTATACTGTCACCTCAATTTCAGAGAAGTTAGCAGCAGTTTTTTTCGAAAATGTTTACTGTAAACAGTCAGGATTATGTGACTGTATTCCTTACAAGATATCGCACATGGCGTTAAACATGGGCAGACCTCCATAAAAAATCTTCAGTATTTCCAGATACCAGGGGACTTCAAAATGTTAGTTACACATTATTATGACTGGCCAAGTAGCTTCTATTATTGCTGCACTACACTTCAGAGTGACACAGGCGCATGATACGATTTTCAACATAACCACTATCCCTCAGTAAACAACGGTCGGGACGTTCTGTTAATCAATTCCTCGACTATGGAAATTCACTCCTTGTTCACGGAGCTATTCGTTAAACTTTGAGTGAAAGTCCTCGTTACAAAACTTGCGACTGCTGTGAATCGGTTTCTCGACTGCATGAACATTGTCGAACGTTGTCGATGTCGGTGGCATTACTAACGGATCGGCAATACCCACGCATGAGCGGCCTTGGGCAAATTGTTGACTACGGCTGGACGCGACATTGTATTTGCCCCGTATACCGCCAGAATTTCACGGTGAACCTGTGTGCTATTTAGACGCTTTGCCCATAAAAATCGTATTTTCCCGCATACTTCAACTGCGGAGTACGTTTATAGTTGCCAATTTAATTCGCACACTGTGTTGCACCTGTTAACAGTAGTGCAGCAGAACTGTCTCTGCAGGGAACCCAAAATATTTACTCTCTTCTCAAAATGCGCTCACCTTCTTCCACAATGGTCTCAGCGTGGACGAGATGTGTATCTCACTTTCTGAACTTATCTTTTATAAACTGTATGCGAGTACGTTAACCATAGCAATAGTTTTTGAAAGCCTTACGTCGATATCTTTTACCAGCGTTTAGTAATAAGGATGCGGAAGGAGGAATATCAGCGTTGATAAAATCTCGTCGATAGCAAAGTCATCAGAGACTTGAGTGCTAACTTACAGATTGAATATAGAGAGGGTGGCGAGGGCTAGGAGGGTTGGTGTAAGTCATGGTCTTCTGGAAGGAGCCATTAGGTACTGCCCGGAGTTATTTAGAAAACCTGTTGCTCGGTGTTTGACACTATCGTTTGATGTTCAACGTAAATGCAGCAGGAAGGGGATCCGCTGCCACAAAAAGTAACTGCTGTATTGACGTGGCGTTCTTCCACGCAGCAACTGTCTCGTCATTGGACAAAAGTGGAGTACAACAAAAATGATGTTGGCAACACAATAAGAAATAGTTATCATTTAAACATGATATGTAAATAATACGTTTGTTTCCATGCCCATCTTCCGCAGCAACTGTTAAAATCAGTTATTGTTGGTTTTCCGTCTTGAGCTTACTCCATTTTAATTAAATAGAATTACACCCGACGCCTTTCACTTTTATTTCTAAAGCATCTCCCATGGTTATATGAATCCCATTTTGAGAATAACCACGGGAGATGCTTTGGAAATAAAAGCGAAACGCGTCTCGTGTAATTCTCTTTAATTAAACTGCAGTAAGCTCAAGATGGAAATCAACAACAACTGATAATATATACATACTCCGCTTTAGTGTGAAGCTGATGACAAGGTGTGGCACTGAAGTTGAAGTTTTACACACTAGTTTAAACCCATTCCACTGAAGATTGGTCTAAAGCCAGCTCACTGAACGATGACTGGCTAATCTGATAGTTGTTCCAGTCTGGCTCAGTTGATGGTAACAGTATCTAAGGCCTGGTTCTGTCAAAAGACAATTTTTTTCTTTTATTGCCATTTCATTTCCTTCGCCCTATATGAGAGTAAAAATTGGAAAGTACGTTATAAAACTGGACACGGTGTTTGACAAAATGAACGTTTGACAAGATGAACGTTTGACAAAATGAACGTTTGACAAAATGAACGTTTGACAAAATGAACGTTTGACAAAATGAACGTTTGACAAAATGAACGTTTGACAAAATGAACATTTGACAAAATGAACATTTGACAAAATGAACATTTGACAAAATGAACATTTGACAAAATGAACATTTGACAAAATGAACATTTGACAAAATGAACGTTTGACAAAATGAACGTTTGACAAAATGAACGTTTGACAAAATGAACGTTTGACAAAATGAACGTTTGACAAAATGAACGTTTGACAAAATGAACGTTTGACAAAATGAACGTTTGACAAAATGAACGTTTGACAAAATGAACGTTTGACAAAATGAACGTTTGACAAAATGAACGTTTGACAAAATGAACGTTTGACAAAATGAACGTTTGACAAAATGAACGTTTGACAAAATGAACGTTTGACAAAATGAATGTTTGACACAATAAAAAGACAGAATGTTAGCTGTATAATTTAAAAATATGGAAGGCAGAGTTGCTGATCAATTAAAATATTGAAACATACGAAATGGGAAATGAATTTTTCACAAAATATAAAAGACAGATGGGCAGTTGCATAAATTAAAAAAGTAAAAAGCCGGTGTGTTGATTGATTAATATAGAGACAGAGACAAGGTAAGTGATGTGATGAGTGGGCGTAGAATGCTAGAGAGAGGGATATCATGGGAACATAGCAGTTGGGGTAGTGTGTGAGAGGGTGTTTGAGTGAGCGGATGTTTGGCGGATGTTTGGAGGAGGGATTTGGGAGAGTGAAGGGGGATGCCCATCTGGACTAAACCTTAGGTTGTGGGTGGGCAGGAGTGGAGAAGTAGGAAGCCCTGGCTGAGGGACGTGGGGTGGGTTCTCTTAGATCTGGCAGGACTGGTTTATATCAGGGCCAATTTCGTGGTCTGATAGGGGAACACGATTACGGTTTCGTTGGGAGATGACGTGGAGGGTGTGGAGGTGTAGTGTTGTAGGAACGTAGTGATAGAGACGCGGCAGCGTACCAGCAGCAGTGAGCAGATCAAAACTAGGGGCTGGGCGGTGTGGAGTTTAGGCTAAAGAAGAATATTCGGAAGTGTCCAAAATGGAATAACAGGGTGGACAATTTTAAAAGTTGTTAGAGGATGCGGGTGGGAGAAGGCAAGCAGATCCGAAAGGCTAAGGGGAGTGAATGGCGTTTGAGGATCTGTAGAGCGTAATAAAAGGAGGGAGGAGCGAAAGTCCATGCCACATTTGCATAGCAGAGGATGGGTTGGATAAGGGATTTATAGATGTGGAGGATTGTAGAGAGGTGCAATCTCCAAATTCGGCCGGTTTGTAGTTTTACTAATTTTAGTCTATCGTGAGCTTTTTGTGGTGAGCTTCAACGTTAGTCTGTGATGAAGTGTTAGTCCGACGTATTATAGTGTGTTAGTTTTCTGGATACGGCGGTCGTAAATCATAAGGTAAAAGTCTTGGGGGCGGAAACTGCAAGAGGTTCGGTCCATAGTTATTGCCCGGGTTATGGTAGGGTTGATCTTGAGTCAAAACGCGCACTGTGACATTCGGTGTACACTACCATACTGTGCAGTGACTGCAGCAACGTGGCAACTGTCTGATGACTGCTGGAAATTTATGGCAGATGGTAGCAACAGGTGACGGCGACAACTGGACGAGTGGAGCTGGACGGCCGCTTGTATCTGCTACTGGCGGATGAATGTTAGTTGAGTTTGCGAACTATTGTCTGACGTCTGATGGAAGCAAGACGTAGACCCAGCTATCAGCGCCCTTTGTGGTGTCCGAGCGTAACTAAGGTGGATGGATATGACATGCGCGCCATCTACGTGGCGCCTAACCGTCACTATGCGGTGCCACCCTAGAGACTGGCCACTGAACAGGCTGTTTATAATTAAACTTCCACTACTTCTGCCAGCGAAGAGCGGAAACTATTTACCGCATGGGTACTCAACTTGAACGATGCTCACTTGTCAGACCGTGTGCTGCAGCAGTTGTTAATAGTGTTGGGGTCATGGCGTGCCGTTAGGCGCCTGTCGTGGTACGGCGATGTAGGGTTGAAGCACAAGCGTCAGTGTGCATTAAGGTTGCAGACATTCAACATGGGTCTAGACAAGGAGAGCAAGACCGTACTCGTAAAGCTGTTTTATCAAAACAATTGTGCTGCTGCTTTTCCGCCAGAATCGACGCATTAAAGGAATACGGAGGTATCCTCTTTCTGCGACGGGTTTAAAGAACGTGGTTCAATAGTTCGAGTTAACTGGCTATTTGTCAATTGCTCCTGCGAGAGGCCAACTGCTAATTCTGCCACAAATTGTTGAAGAGACTACTGTTGCCATGGCTGAGAATGCTCGACGCAATGTGTGATATTCAAGCAGTACACGAGCTGTGTCACGACAGCTGAACGTTCCATGGTCGACCGTTCTAAAAGAGCTGCGAACACATGTGTATCAGTATAAGCTTCCAGGCTGTCGTGGATGCAGAAAGTCGCCACACTGACAACGCTTGTAACCTGGAACGCAAACATGGTACACACTTAACAAATGTTACCCTCTCTTATGGAAATTAAAACGTTTCTTCCAATCATTTATTCGTTAATTCTCCTTCTCGCGTGCTTACAAATGTATCCACTAAGTCTCATTGTCCAACGATCATTCGTTTTTCGTGGGGCTTCTCTCAAGTACCGAAAGTTTAATTATAACCGCCCTGTTTATAGCTGTGTAGGCCTACCGTATTGACGCCTCACACAGGAGACACATTCCCGCAGAGGCCAGAATGTGTGAGCAGCGCAAAATGGCTCTGAGCACTATGGGACTTAACATTGTGAGCAGGGCATTAAACATCTAGTTCAACAGAGCAAGCCTTATAGGGGTGTGCTAGATACTGATAATTTGAGGGAAGCAGGTATTCGGCGCGGAGTGTTCATCAGAGAGAAGGGCATGGCTAGGAATGTGTCATGGAAGTGTGATAGGACTGCTTTTATCGTCTAAACACATAATGATCTGACGATCAAGGTGAGCAGCAATCTGTGGCTGTTTGCTTATGGTTCTGTGGTTTACAAGAAGATGTCGTCGTCGAGTGGCTGTAGGAGAATACGAGTTGACCTAGACAAAATTTCTAGTTGGTTTGATAAATAGCAGTTTGCTCTATATGTAGAAAAATTTAAGTTAATGCAGATGAGTGATAAATACGATACCGTAATGTTAGAATACGACCCTAAAAAAAATCGGTTCAAGTGGCTCTGAGCACTATGGGACTTAACTGCTGAGGTCATCAGTCCCCTAGAACTTAGAACTACTTAAACCTAACTAACCTAAGGACAGCACACACACCCATGTCTGAGGCAGGATTCTAACCTGCGGCCGTAGCGGTCGCGCGGTGCCAGACTGAAGCACCTATAACCGCTCGGCCACTCCGGCCGGCGATTTGCAATGGATGAAGCACGTAAATACGGTATAAGGCGAAAGGTTGCCTTTATTCAGAGAATTTTAGGAAAGTGAGGTTCATCTGCAAAGGGGATCGCGTATAGAACATTAGTGAGACCCATTCTTGAGTGCGCTCGAGTGTTTGGGGTCCCCACCAAGTCAGATTAGAGGAATACGTATAAGCCATTCAGTGGCGGGCTGCTAAATTTGTTACCGGTACATTCGTTGAACACGTATTAGAGAGAGAGTTTGTGAACTCAAATGGGAATCCCTGGAGGGAAATGTTCTTTTCGCGAAACGCTATTTGGAAAATTTAGAAAACCGGCATTTCAAGTTAACTACAGAATGTGGATTCCGTGTAAGGACCACGACACAGAGATACGAGACGTTAGGGCTCGTACAGAGGCATATAAACCATAGTTTTTCTCTCGCACTATTTGCTAATAAGCATGGAAGGAAATGAATAGTACTGATTCAAATTACCTTCCGCCACGCGCCATACCATGGCTTGTGGAGTACGTAGATGTACAGATACGTTTAGCAGATATGGAGATCAGGTTGCAAAATATTTCCGTTACATAAAATTGTGATATAAATGGAGGAGTGGAAATATCAAGTGCGTGTTTTAGTGAATGATGTTATATACTCAGCCTGTTCTGGTATGTCATATAACGAGGCATCCGTAAAAGACATTCCACTAATCAGTGTGTCAGAAATCGGCAGTTTATGATCACTTCTTCTGAGCCTTCATTTGAGTACCTACTGAAGCCAGGAACTACTTAGTGCTAATCCTTTCTGAGGAAGAAACCAAACATTAACCTTTAAAAAAATATGTTGTTGCAATAAGAACACTGTTTACTGGCAAACACGTTATCTGACTGTACACACAGGACAGACTGCTACGGCCTGTTTCGCAAGGACAGGTTAAATGAGACTGCATAGCACCTTATCTTTCAGCCCGATACACAATGCCCACTGATAATAGTAGCAACATCTGCCTATATAAAATCCCTGCTAATATGAACAGCAAATATTTCCAGAAGTTTCAGCAAATATTTGTTTCGGAGCTGCGCGAAAGATATAATGAACACGAGTGCCACGAACAATGTTTTTCTTTTTCTGCAGTAACTGATAATGACACTGGCCACCCATGAAGCATTACATCCACCACGATGACGATGGAGCCGCCTCGTGGCAGGGACACCACGTGTCAACGAAAGCTTTTTGAATGTTCCTGATCCACGACCGCTCTATGGCTGCCTCATCTCGCGGAGACTTCGGTGTTGGAACATGGAGTGTGCTTTTCTACCTACACTCATGCGTCAAACAAACTGGTATGTGCATGCGGATTCAAATACAGAGGTATGTAAACAGGCAGAATACGGCGCTGCGGTCAGCAACGCCTATGTAAGACAACATGTATCTGGCGCAGTTGTTAGATCGATTACTGCTGCTACGATGATAGGTTATCAAGATTTAAGGGAGCTTGTACGTGGTTTTATAGTCGGCACACGAGCGATGGACGCAGCATCTCCGAGGCAGCAATGAAGTGGGGATTTTCCCCTACGACCATTTCACGAGTGTACCGTGAATATCAGAAATCCGGCAAAACACCATATCTCCGACATCGCTGCGGCCGGAAAAAAACCCTGCAAGAACGGGGCCAACGACGACTGAAGATAATCGTTCAACGTGACAGACGCGCAATCCGTCCGCAAATTTCTGCAGATTTTAGTGTCTAGCCATCAACAAGTGTCATTGTGCGAACCATTAAACGAAACATCATAGATCTGGGCTTGCAGAACCGAAGACCCATTCGTGCACCCTAGATGACTGCACGACACAAAGCTTTACGCCTCGCCTGGGCCCGTCAACACCGACATTGGACTGCTGATGACTGGAAACACGTTACCTGGTCGGACGAGTCTTGTTACAAATTGTATCGAGAGGATGGACGTTTACGGATATAGAGACAACCTTATGAATCCATGGACCCTGCATGTCAGCAGGGGACTGTTCAAGCTGGCGGAGGCTCTGTAACTGTGTGGGGCGCGTGCAGTTGGAGTGATATGGAATCTCAGATACATCTAGATACGACTCTGACAGGTGACACGTACGTAAGCATCCTGTCTGATCACCTGCATTCATTCATGCCCATTGTGCATTCCGACGGCTTTGGGCAATTCCAGCAGGACAATACGAGAGCCCAGTCATCCAGAATTGCTACATAGGGGCTCCAGGAGCACTCTTCTGAGTTTAGACATTTCTGCTGGCCACCAAACTCTCCACATATGAATATTATTGAGCATATCTGGGATTCCGTGCAAAGTGCTGTTCAGAAGAGATCTTGACCTCCTCGTACTCTTACGGATTTATGGGCAGCCCTTCAGGATTATGTTGCCAGTCCCTGCAGCACTACTTCAGACATTATTAGAGTCCATTCCACGTCGTATTGCTGCACTTCTGCATGCTCACAGGGCCATACATGACATTAGACAGGTATACCTGTTTCTTTGGCTCTTGAGTGTATAACGCCTCTGGATGCCCTCAGTGAGACTGTGCTCAGTTCTTACTTTAAAATTTACTTATTCAATTTTACGTTTTACTCGTACATCCACCAGTGATCACAGTGATGTGATATGTAAGTGCCAGTCGGTTATTTGGAATCAGTGCAGTAAGAGAGCAGAAAGGAGCTATGGTGTTTCGAAGCGCCCATTACCATACAGTGAATAAAGTCACACGATTAGTTGGTGTATCAGTGCGGGTTATCCAACCTGTCTATTTGGAATGGTGTACAACGCCCAGCAATGTACCTCGCCGTAAGAACGGTGATCGTAAATATACCCTGAGTGACGGGGACCGGAGACGATCATAACTCCTTATCAGTGACAATCGGTTTCAAATACGACAGGAATTCCTGCTGTCAGGAAACTGAAACGGATGTCTACCTCCGCCAGAGTCAGAGCGAACACTGACAAGGAACTGCAGTCACTGATCCTTTGGTATCTTCCGTGCGTCAAACAACACAGAAACTAGACGGTAGATGATCGGCAGCGTGAAATAAGGACCGACGAGTGGCGATTTTGCCTATTTTCAACCAATGCAAGGCATCGAATGCCCCGACGGGCCAACGAGCTTTTTCGCCTAATGTGTATAGGACGTGTAGTGCAAGCTAGAGGTGCTTCTGTGATATTTTAGGGGTATGTTTCGAATCATGACTTGGAATCCTTCATTCAGACTTCTGTTTACGTGAGCCTGTACGTTTATTTTAACATTATCGTTGACCAAGTCTAGTTCTTTCGTCTTATCTTCGTGGTGACTACACCATCCGTCCAAAAAGTTCCGTGTCTGATTTTATTCGTGGCGTATAAGGGACGTCAGCACAGCAATTAGAGTGGCAGCTCGAACTAACAGCTGTAGACAAAAGCTGTGCATTCGGCCAGCCAATTGTAAGCAGGCAGTAATACGTAGTGAATGTACAACCGTAGTATGTCGACTCCGTTGTTGAACCCACATCTTTAAATCAAGTGTTCAAGACATTTTCCTGTGGATGCTACCGCGTCTTGAAGTGAAAAACGCGATCAGTTCTTTTTTGGAAAAAGTCATCACGTCTGACGAGACTGTGTTATGTATATGAACTTACTACAAAACTACAAAGCGCAGATATTCTACTGAAGGGTCATTGCTTTGACAGCATAACCGACTTTCAAGTCAGCGTGGCGTACGGGAAGGTGTCATCGTTGAGTGAGTCTAGGAGGATACAAGATGATTTGGACAGGATTTGTGATTGGTGTAAAGAATGGCAGCTAACTCTAAATATAGATAAATGTAAATTAATGCAGATGAATAGGAAAAAGAATCCTGTAATGTTTGAATACTCCATTAGTAGTGTAGCGCTTGACACAGTCACGTCGATTAAATATTTGGGCGTAACATTGCAGAGCGATATGAAGTGGGACAAGCATGTAATGACAGTTGTGGGGAAGGCGGGTAGTCGTCTTCGGTTCATTGGTAGAATTTTGGGAAGATGTGATTCATCTGTAAAGGAGACCACTTATACAACACTAATACGACCTATTCTTGAGTACTGCTCGAGCGTTTGGGATCCCTATCAGGTAGGACTCAGGGAGGACATAGAAGCAATTCAGAGGCGGGCTGCTAGATTTGTTACTGGTAGGTTTGATCATCACGCGAGTGTTACGGAAATGCTTCAGGAACTCGGGTGGGAGTCTCTAGAGGAAAGGAGGCGTTCTTTTCGTGAATCGCTACTGAGGAAATTTAGAGAATCAGCATTTGAGGCTGACTGCAGTACAATGTTACTGCCGCCAACTTACATTTCGCGGAAAGACCACAAAGATAAGAGAGATTAAGGCTCGTACAGAGGCAAATAGGCAGTCACTTTTCCCTCGTTCTGTTTGGGAGTGGAACGTGGAGAGAAGTTACTAGTTGTGGTACGAGGTACCCTCCGCCACGCACCGTATGGTTGTTTGCGGGAGTATGTAGATTTAGATGTAGATATAGATGTAGAACGTGACCCGCGAGTTAAATAACATCCCAAACAAGAAGTTTCATGACTGTTTCAAATGGTTGTATGAACTTTCTGCGTGTTGTGTTCAGGTGGTGGGAGACTATGCAGAACACGTGAAGCATTAAAACCACCAGTTAAACTTTTCTCTTTTTTTATTATTTCAACCTCGAAAGTTTTTGGACTGACACTCCCTTCTTCCAAGATGACAACAGCCATGTTCACGCGGGTGTATACATACGTTCATCGTTTGACAAACTCTCAGGCACCCTATAACACATCGACTGACCTGCTGAATCACTTTATCTTAGTCCTATAGAAAATGTCTGGGTCTTTTTGAAGCATCGAGTGAAACAATACTCAACATACCCACCATTCTGTAGCTCTGTCGAAACAAATGATCATTGAGTGGCTTTAGCTGAATATGGCACACCATAAGAAACTTCAGAATCTCTGCCTGGCCGTACTAAAACCACGGCTATAGCTGGTTCTAGGCGGTACTACGTTAGGTCTCCTGGGAGTGGCAAATTATTTTTTGTCCGGTATACAAAAATCGGTAATCCTTACTATATCAGTCCTGACATACCTTATTGAGTGGATGAAGTGTGTTGGAGGCAACAGTTTTTGCTTAAATACGTGGAAATATATAATCAGTTAGAATGTGGCTTATTCCTCAAACAATTACGTCAATATTCGAGAGAAACGGGTTGGTGCATTATTGTGAGTTACAGAGAGCCTGTTCGCAGCACAGATCGGATAGGACATTCCTCCTCCGTTCAGGGATGGCGGGGCAGATGTATTAGGCGCATCACTTATCACTTGTTTGGCAAAAACGTGATGAGTCCGTAACAGTTCTAGCTGTTACGCACTTCACCTGTCAATCACAGCTAGGGAAAAAAGTGTTATAATACCAGAATGAAATTTTCACTCTGGAGTGGAGTGTACGTTGATATGGAACTTTCTAGCAGATTAAAATTGTGTGCCGGACAGAGACTCGAACTCGGGACTGGCGGAAGTAAAGCAGTGAGGACGGGTCGTGAGTCGTCCTTGGGTAGCTCAGATGGTAGAGCACTTTCCCGCGAGAGCCAAAAGACCCGAGTTAGAGTCTCGGTCCAGTAATCTGCCAGGAAGTTTAAGTGTTATAATAATTTGGTGACACTCTTACCGAGTTTCTCGCATCTCTGGTCTCCTGCAGACGACGTATTTTTTAAGACTGTTCGTAGATCATACTAACGATGATTCATCGGACTCAGAGTTTATTGGTATGAAATAGTTTCAAAGTTTCTAGAAGTAATAAAAATTGTGTAATGTTTCAGTTTACTGGATACATTCGTTGCTAGATTGACCTGTATTAAAACAAAAATCACTGCATATAATTTAACAGTTATTATTCCCTAGACATTTTTACAATAAAATAAACCAAGGATGTTTTTTTCACATTTTGCGTAATATTTCGTTATCTTCCTGCTTGTATACAACGTTTTCAGTCTTTTCTGAAGTCCATTTATATTCCTGAAGTAGAAGAAACCATCATGCCTGATTCATAAAAATTCGTTGTTCTGCGTTAAATAAAAAATTCCGCTTGCAAGTTTATTCTCTCTAGTTCAGCCGGTGTTCTCTGCTGGTGGCTATTACTATTTATTCACCTGTGTTGTCCCATGAAAATGTGCACTGAACATGCCTTCCTCGACTAGTAAAACCATCTTTCGACGATCCATACCAACGTAGTTACACGTCAAAGATAAACCGTAATTTTAGAATCTTACTAGTAATATTTTAGGATATTTATTCGTAACTCTTGGCGCATTACGTTGCAAAATACGATAGAGGAAAGACCAGGGTAAAGTATGACCCGATGCATGTCGTCCCTAGTAAACGTTCCACACGTAAGGATAAACCAACCTACGGTTTATACGGTGCCCTATCGGCAACGGGAAGCATCGTCCCCATATGGCTCTTGAAGTCCTGCCATAACTGTGTACCAACGTGCACCGCAACTCTGTAATTTAGGACGCCTCTTCCCATGATTCGGGCGCCCACTGGCTGTACTCCTATGTCCATACTATCTCCGTGCTCTGTGACTGGTGACGAGCAGCGGTACACTTGTGGGGTGGTAGCGTCTGTTTCTCATAACGAGGACGTAATGTTATTTGGTATGGCTGCTCACCTGTTGTCGCTGCTGCTGTTCAACACTATTGCCTAAGACTGTTGACTCTATTGTGTGGGCCGGCCGGAGTGGCCGTGCGGTTCTAGGCGCTACAGTCTGGAGCCGAGCGACCGCTACGGTCGCAGGTTCGAATCCTGCCTCGGGCATGGATGTGTGTGATGTCCTTAGGTTAGTTAGGTTTAATTAGCTCTAAGTTCTAGGCGACTGCTGACCTCAGAAGTTAAGTCGCATAGTGCTCAGAGCCATTTGAACCATCTATTGTGTGAAACTTCCTGGCAGATTAAAACTGTGTGCCCGACCGAGACTCGAACTCGGGACCTCTGCCTTTCGCGGGCAAGTGCTCTACCAACTGAGCTACCGAAGCACGACTCACGCCCGGTACCCACAGCTTTACTTCTGCCAGTACCTCGTCTCCTACCTTCCAAACTTTACAGAAGCTCTTCTGCGAACCTTGCAGAACTAGCACTCCTGAAAGAAAGGATATTGCGGAGACATGGCTTAGCCACAGCCTGGGGGATGTTTCCAGAATGAGATTTTCACTCTGCAGCGGAGTGTGCGCTGATATGAAACTTCCTGGCAGATTAAAACTGTGTGCCCGACCGAGACTCGAACTCGGGACCTTTGCCTTTCGCGGGCAAGTGCTCTACCAACTGAGCTACCGAAGCACGACTCACGCCCGGTACCCACAGCTTTACTTCTGCCAGTACCTCGTCTATCAGCGCACACTCCGCTGCAGAGTGAAAATCTCATTCCATCTATTGTGTGGTTTCTTTCGGGATCAGAGGATTCATACTAGAAGTTTTGCACTGTGACACATGATGAGCTCAGTGCCTGCGGCATTTCAGCCTCTCATGGGTTGGCCACACAGTCTGGTGATGATCAAATGCTCTTCTACCGCACGGTTTGCTCATCCCACTGTTGTGTCGTCTGTCATTACAATGTCCAACAACATCACAATTACATGAAACTCATAATTATTTCATTCATTGTAGTTGTCCCCAATTGGGATGAGTCTGACATTTCTTTATTTTGATCTTACAGCTATGTTCGTATTACAAGATTTCACAACACAGGTATCTTACATTTTCTTTTGATGCTGATACTAATGTTCTGTTGAAAGAAATGTATCACATTCATACAAAAATGTAGCTAATATTTTATACAATCTCGTATCAATCATGAACAACAAATATTTAAATTGGTTCAAATGGCTCTAAGCATTATGGGACTTAACATCTGAGGTCATCAGTCCCCTAGAACTTAGAACTACTTAAATCTAACTAACCTAACGACATCACACACATCCATGCCCGAGGTAGGATTCGAACCTGCGACCGTAGCGGTCGCGCGGTTTCAGACTGAAGCAACTAGAACCGCCCGGCCACACCGGCCGGCTCAACAAATATTTAACAATAACTAGTAGCTATTGACAGATTCTAGTAAAATAGTCAGCAAAATATATTTTTTGGTAACTGTCGTTCCACCTGCTGAAAAAAAAAAATCACAAGGTTCAAATTTCACTTGATGTTCCATGACTAGAAAGCGAACCGAGGATCAATCTCACCCTCACTAATATTGTTATTCGCCTTCTGTTTCCTTTAAAAGAAGTAAATCAAGGAACTGGGTGACGATTTGCCTGTAATTTTGTGTAACGTTTGCCACTTATAATTGTACGTTTATTCAGCTTCCTTTTGCGATATTGAAAGACTCGTTTTTTAATCATACGGATCTTTTTCAATAAGAGATAGTTTTTAATTACATGTTCGTGGCACAGACTTTGAAACTTGGCTGGTCTGTACGTATTATCTTTCAATATTAGTCCTATGTGGCGCCTGCCCACGTAAATTGTACCTGTTGACTAGTTCTTTCTTTTCCTGCTTCTTGTTTCTTCACATGTTAACGAATTGGACCTTTCTTCTTTATGATTCCCTATTAATTTGCATTTGATGTCAAATCATTGGATTTTGAATGTAGAATGACCCGAGGAATGGACTCAGCAGCGGGATAGAAAACGTGAGTTAAAAAGACAATCTCCCAAAAGTTTGGAATGAAATCGCTTACGCAGGAACGCCGAGGGATGTTACTGAGCAACAGTTCGGCATTTTACTGGTAATGCCGTCAAAATCGGATACATAAGCTTCACAGTTACTTCCAAATGTGACCGACAGATGTTATTCAGCTTAAAGCGAGTAGATCCCTTCGGTGAGCTTTTAACAGTATGTTCCAAATCTTCAAAGTCACCGTTTACGAGTTTCAATACAAGACCCAGTCTCACCAGAACATACCTGTATCAGTTAATCAACAAAAACAACGGTTCGCGAAAGATATTCTTGCCACGACTGACAGATGATTTGACGTTGGCTCATCATGATTCACAGCTGAAGCACATATCCTCTTGTATTGACCCGGGAAGGGACAGAACAGATACAGAGAACTGCGAAATTTTTTTTCGTGTAAAAATCGGTACATAAAGAGCTCATTTGACATCATATATGGCGTAAACATTTGCTGTGATTCGTTGAACTGCTCTCATTGCAGTACTTTTTGCTTTACCAGGAAAGCTTCCTTCAGTCAGTGATTATGTTTATGATCATTACGTAAGATGAATGAAAAATGAGGCACGGTCGAAGATGATTTCTACTGTGACTTCAGAAACTTACGTCGATTAGAACAGTCTCACAGATGATCTACACCTTGGGTATTCAGAAAGAGAAAATGAAGATGCAAAAAGCGAAGGTCATTGGCATTAGAAAACATTATTTACAAATGTATCAAAAAATTGTTCACATGGCTCTGAGCACTATGGGACTTAACAGCTGAGGTCATCAGTCCCCTAGAACTTAGAACTACCTAACATAACTAACCTAAGGACATCACACACAACCATGCGCGAGGCAGGATTCGAACCTGCGACCGTAGCGGTCGCGGGGTTCCAGACTGAAGCGCCTAGAACCGCTCGGCCACTCCGGCCGGCGGCTGGAGCAATCGCAACACATCTTTTGCAATACTTTGGGAATAACCACATGCGATTGTCCACTGTCATTTTGAACTAGAATCACACCCTGTTGAACTGAAAGGTTATGCCGACGTGCAAAATATTGGCGCACAACTGAGTTCTGGTTACTGTTCAATGAATGAGTCCAAGACGTGCGAATGTAATGCAACAAAATCTGGAGATCTGGGTCTCCTGCCGTGGGCTGTGCACCTTGTCTGTAGGGTAAAAGAAAAGATTCCGGCAATTCAGAGTCCTAAGCATCGATTTGGCAACTAGATGCGCAAATGCATAAAAATCAGCGTCTGGGCCAATCGGAAGGAGAGACAGTGCTCTGCATTGCCATGGCTTGCCGTAGGGCTGTACATAATTTCATACTGATACTGCGAAAGTAACAAAGCCCAACGTTGCAATTTTTGAGCCGTGCGTGCAGGAACCTGCTTTGACGGATGAAACAAGGACTGCCAGAGCTAAATAGAACTTGCGACCATACCACTTACACAGCGTTAAGGGACATCATACATTACCAGGAGTGGACGCCTCATTTTTGTGATATTTCAAGTTATTCTTAGCCGACTCTAACTGTTGTGACTGATAGGCGCGAATGGTTATCCTACCCGGTGCCACGCGACTAGATAACCAAAGTAAGGAGTGGGCCGGTTTTCTTCATTTGCGCATAGTTGATGGGTAGGTAACACAAACTTTATTTAATATTATGTTAGTCTTGACAGTGCAAGCTAGTGGTCTGTAACAATTTATGAGTTATTTTAAAAACACAGGTAACAATCTAGCCAGGAAAAATTTTTTCAGGCACCGCTTGAAGGGCTAATATAAAAAGCAACTAAGACTGAAATACAACAAATTCCCAAAGAAAAACGCCAGAAGGTCTGATTTTAAGGTATAGCAGACAACAACCAGTAACGCCTGAAGGGTTGATTTAAAGAAACTGGCACTACCACAACCAATAACGCCTGAACGGTTAATTCCAACAACAGATATAAAACTGTGGCCACTAACTCCTGAAGGGCTGATTTTAAGAAATAGTAACCACAATGAATGATGCCTGAAGAGCTAATTAAAGAAAGGCAATTAAAAACTCAATAATTAACTAGTACTTGAAAAGTTAATTCTGGGACAGGTATGAAGGGCTGTCTTAAACACACGCTATTTGACAACAAGGTATTTGAATAATTAACGAGACACTTTAAACGGAAGCAAAAGGTTTAACAAAGGAATCACAGTAACAGGTAGACTTCAAAATTTCCGCAGATGATAAGTACAATCTGCAATAAAATAAATGAAGATTTGGTTCTCAGCTCTAAAATAGTGCGAGCTGCTTCACATTTCGCTCATACATGACCTGGCCGGTATACTACAGCCGGCTCGCAAACCGCCAGTTTAGCATGGGATTTTCGACAAGTCTACAACAGACTAAAACATTCAATTACCAGCCGGTCTGACTATTAAATACAATAATAACATAAATGAGAACCTAAACTGAATTATGCTGGCCCCACGTTAATACGTTGGCGCCGCAAGGAAACATTTTGTTGCTGAAATACAAGTTCCTGACCCCAGCCACCAATTAAACACGTGAGATACCAAAACGCCAGACAAATCGTACACAGAAAACACTCTCCGTAAAATTGTTAAAGAGCCGACACAGAAATCAGATCAATAAATACCGTCAGACAATTCAAACTGCTCAACGACTAACTAGAACAGCTGGCGATAGCGGAAGATTCATTGCGCAGCTACTTAGTTCGTTTCGTAGTAGTCTACAGAAGCAAATAATCATTATGCTCACCGTAGCAGCAGGTTTCTGATTTCAATGCTCATCTACAAAAACCGGAATGGATAGCCTCTAACGATTCCCGCCTATGTGTCTCACACAGACACCGAGGCCGTCATTCCATAATTCCTTACGGGTTGCAACTAGGACGTTGCACCGTGCCAACAGCCCGTACTGAAACCTCCACAAGCTGCAGCGTACGGCGTACTCGTTCCTCTTCAGCAGGGCCGGGCGTATTTACTTCCTCACACAGGCCACTACTTTCCGCTAAAAGCACACACCGTGTAACCTTCACGCTATCCCACGCGAAGCCAATGCAGAACTCACTGGCATGACCGTTCGCGTTGACAGTCGAGGCGCGACTCATTACCCCACACCCCTCCAAAGGCTTACCTCCTGCACTCACCAACATCTCAGACAAATTTCACTAGCCGTAAGTAGGAAAGATGAATTAGCCGATCGCTGATGGCTCCGTTATCTTCCTCCAGTCTGCTCACAAATGTCTGTAGTATAACCACATTAGTCTGAGTACAGATACTCTCAAGTATGATTCAGCCGCGCACGCATTTATGTTACCTGCGAACCGTTTCTAAACCAGTGCCGCATTTTGCTCATCTTTAGACCGGATAAAAAATGTGTTGAGATGTTTGGCAGCAGCCAATACAGTTTTATGTCGGAATGGGGGCTCTTTTAGTATATTCGCACAGAAATGGACAGAAGGAACAAGTAACCACTCTCTCTAAAAAACATTTCCGTTTTCAGTTCGACAGTTCTATCAAATAATTCAACTCGATTTAATTACCATCTTGACAACGTCAGCATTAGCTCACTGGCTGCTGAAGCTGAGTTTTCGTTTCTATTTTTTCCTTAATATACTCTAGGAGAATTCTTCCCCGCCCCTTCCTGTTTGGTGGCTGGACTGCCATTCGCCTTACACCACGGATATTTTGTAGGTGAGAGCTATCAGCTGCACAAATACCGTGCGTAATGTTCTCTATGTGGACACGAGTGCCAAATCGTCTAATTTCTGTGAATATTAATTGAATATTAGCCCTAGTTTCCACCCTAAGGAGAAAAATGCACGTAGTAAATTTAATTATTTAACACCAGAACGACCGATGGGGATTTACACTTCACTAAATATTTCAAGTAATTTTCTCGCACAGACTACATGAGCTCAGTGATTACAGGAGGAAAAGCGTGCTGAGATGCATGTTCTGGAGAAGTTCAACGAACTAAGTAGCTGCGCAATGACGATTTAATTAGCAGCTGGAGCGTACTACTGCAATTTATCCTATGGTTCCAGACAAGCAAACGGTAATAAGGTACTAACAATCATTTTACAGCAAGGACTAGGTGGATAAAGGACAGACAGCAACATGAACGCGGAGTTGTTGACGAACAAAGATTCAAACTCACAGAGTGATCAAAGCGAAGGTCGCCACTTTCCATTAATACATGAATAGTTAAAGCTGGCTCGTGTCTCAGAGCGAAGAGACTCACGGAACTGGCCACACGATGCCTGAAGTGAATATGGCCCATTAAGGACCAAGTTTGGTTCCATCTTAATTTTTTTAACTGATCTGATCAGGACCGTCAGGTCCTCTCTTAAATCAGAGCAGGATTGTACACACAGAAAATCTATTATATCATAGTTAGCTAAGAAATAACAACTTTAGCATGACAACTAGTATTAAAATGATTTGAGAATGTGAAATGGCGGTGTGGGTAAACTATACTGAATATGAACTAACAAAGCATTATCTGTACCACTGCAGATGCTGCCACTGATAATGCGATCATTAACAATGATAACAGTAATAATGACAGTATTTGTAATATTAATATTAATAATAATAATAATAATAATAATAATAATAATAATAATAATAATAATAATAATAATAATAATTGTAGCAGATATAAGAAAAATTTACAGCTCTACAGTATACATGTTTTCCGATGCAGAGAATTTTGGAAAAAGGAAATTTAGGAAGACTACACTGGCTAAGAACACTAGGAAATGAGGAAGATCAGGTTGGAAAGAGGAGTGTACAGGGATAACGAGTGCGTACAGGGACGGTGGTAACTTACTGCTGCTTTAGTATGTATGTCATTACACGTCTTCTGAAGCTGGAAATGTTATTTAGTTCTCTAAAATAAGGCGTGAGGTTGTTCCAGCCTGCTACTGAGAAGGACTTCGGGAAGGGGTCTGAACGATGGAGTGGGACGCAAAAGATTTCGTTCTGCCAGGAACCTCTGTGTCTGTCGTGTTATTCAGAAAAGAGCGTTAAGATCGAGGAGAGATAGGAGGGCCAGTGTTCATTGTTATGACAGTAGAGAAACGATACTAAAAGCACCACTTGCGAGGGTTCCGCACTGCTCCTATCGATTGAATTTAATCATTATAGGAAATCCCAACTCAAAATCAAACTGACTCCCCGCCAAAAATTACTGTTCACCTGTGCACAAAAACAGCAAGCCACACTTATTAATCCACAGAGCATCGACTGAACCTGTGTTCCGACTTGTCCGCACCCCGGTGTCTTTGTAAATTAACTGCCTGTCCGCTTCTCTCTATCTGAGAGAATCTTCCTAAAACTGTTTACCAAAACTTCTCAAAAATGAATACCAAACAAACTAGTCCCTAACTTAAACTCGTGTACTGTGCAAAATTCTAACAATAATGAGTTGCACAAAGACTTAATATGATTTGCTCAATGCTCCCTACAAAGTATAGCTAACTGTTTCTATAAATATTCAGTGCTACCGTGAAAGTAACCTAACTTCTGAAATAAATGCGCAGTTGAGCTCACAAAGAAATTCTTGGCACTAAGCTGTATTTTCACTTACCTCTTGCCTCGACAAACATTTTTGCAGATTTCTCGAAAGTAGCGCACAGCATGCAGCATAAAAGCAAGAATAAAAACCACTAGTGGGAATTCCGTGCCACAAATTACAGTGTTGTATGTACTTGATAAACTGAATGAATTGTGGGAATTTTAACGGGTAAGAAATGACTTCTGACAAAATTCAAATGAAACTATATTCAGAAGTAATGCTTTAATGATCAGTTCAATGTCAACAATATTATTTACATAACATGACTTACAGAAATAATTGTAAGCAAGAGGAATCTCTGAATCCCCCCTGAGAACGATCCATATAACAGTACTATTATCTGAGCTCCATTACTACAATCTCAATAACACAAAACAATGCTATGCACTTGCGTGCTTACCTGAATCTCTCAAAATTCCAGAAAAACTCACAAATAATTTCCTTAGCTTCTCTTTCCGCAACTACACCACAAATATTCAGACTCCAGTTCCATCAATCGCATATCATACTTATAAAACATATTTCCTGGCCATTTTTCAAAATACGCCTGCTACTCAACGCTGTTGAATTCAGAATGCGTGTAACTTTGCTAGCGCTCTCTAGCAGAAGCGGCATAGCAACACGAAGATATTGCAGCACAAAAATTACTCATCTATATGGCTTTGCTCTGTGTGGCCAATAACAGCAGGTGTGTCTTACAATGAGCGTACAGGAGGGGAAGCGCCTGGTTCTTTCGGCTCAACATTTTCCACTCGGTTAACGTCCGAAAGTATGAAGACAGTACTCTCGGATTGTAAAAGGCCCATTCGTGGAGTCGCACATCTATGGACGTACATCCAAGTGTGGCGACAAACTGTCGCCACCACAGCTGGCTTCGGACACTAAATTCGACTGCCCTCCCACTCTGCTACTGCAAAGGTGGATCAAGAACTTCTACCCCAAACAGCCTAGTTTCGTGCGTTTGTAGTTACACCAATATTCATTCAAACCATCGATCATCAGTGTTAGCCGGCCGGTGTAGCCGAGCGGTGCTATGCACTTCAGTCTGGAACCGCAGGTTCGGATCCTCCCTCGGGCATGAATGTGTGCGATGTCCTTAGGTTAGTTAGGTTTAAGTAGTTCTAAGTTCTAGGGGACTGATGACCTCAGATGTTAAGTCCCATAGTGCTCAGAGCCATTTGAACCATCAGTGTTAGGGACAGCTAGATATAGATACGTATTGTTCTGACAGTCACTTATACTTAAAATGAGAATGAAAATCGATGAAGCAAAATTACAAACCTATATGAGACGTGAATTGATTTCCGCCTTTCAACTTTCTAATTCCTGCATAGAAACACGAAAAAGGAATTGCTCTTACATTTCCACCTATTTTTGCGTTTATGACTATGCTTGCACCTCAGTTTGTAAAGGATGTTGCATATCCCCCCCCCCCCTCTCTGCCTGAACCGGTAAAAATTCATGCGGTTCCTGTAGCATTGGTCATCCGCAGCACCGCTATTCACCAGTATGTGCCCATACACTGAGGCGACCGAAGTCGGGGGATAGCGATATGCACATATACAAGGTATAAAAAGGCAGTGCATTGGCGAAACTGTCATTTTTTACTGAGGTGATACATGTAAAAAGTTTTCCGTTGTGACTATCGCCTCACGACGGGAATTAACAGTATTTGAACACAGAGTGGTAGATGGAGCCGCAGGCATGGGACATTACATTTCGGAAATCGTTAGGGAATTAAATTCCGAGATCCACAGTGCCGAGAGCATACAGAGAATACCAAATTTCAGACATTACCTCTCACCACAGACAACTCAGTGGCCTTAGCTTAACACCGAGAGCAGTGGTGATTGCTTAGAGTCGTCAGTGCTGATACACAAACAACACTGCGTGAATTACCGTATAAATCAATGTGGGACGTACGAAGTACGTATATTAGTTAGGCTAATGCGTCGAAATGTGGCGTTAATGGTCTATTGCAGCAGACGACCGCCACGAGACCCTTTGCTAGCAGCACGACTTCGCCTGCAGCGCCACTGCTGGGCTTGGGACAACATCGGTTGGGCCCTTGATGACTGGAAGACCGTGGCCAGGTCTGATGACTCCCGATTTCAGTTGGTAAGGGCCGATGGTAGGGTTCGAGTGTGCCGCAGACCCCACGAAGGCACGAACCCAAGTTGTCAACAAGGCACTGTGCAAGGTGGTGGTGGTGGCTCCATAATGGTGTGAGTTGTCTTTACATGGAACGGACTGGGTCCTCTGGCCCAACTGAGCCGATCATCGACTTGGAGACCATTTTCAGCCATTCGTTGACTTCATGTTCCCAAACAGCGATGGAATTTCTTTGGATGACAATGCGCCTTGTCACTGGGCCACAATTCTTCGCTGTTGGTCTGAATAACATTCTAGACAGTTCGAGCGAATTATCTGGCCATCAGCACGCCTGACACGAATCTCAACGAACATTTATGGAACACAATCGAAAGGTCAGTTTGTGCACAAAATCCTGCACCGGCAACCCTATCGCAATTATGGACGGCTATAGATGCAGCGTGGCTTTCTATTTCCGCGGGGGACTTGCAATGACTTGTGGAGTCTATGTCACGTAGAGTTGATACACTAGGATGTGCGAAAGGCGGTCCGACACGAATTAGGAAGTATTCCATGACTTTAATCACGTCAGAGTAATGCATTGAAAGTATTATTTTATTTTCGTAATATACGTAAACATAACACCTAACGAATTTAATTCCACAAATTTAAGCACTATTATATGATATACAAACTGATTTTAACAATTATATGACGAACGTAATAAACATTCGTAGGCTTTTATTACCTCCACATGTATTTCCCGTTTTACGTGAGCGGCCGCCTTAACGCTTTGGCTATTCGTGTAATACTAAAGGTCAAATCTAAACTTACTCATATCGTCGTTCGTGATCCCAATCTGTACTTATACACACATTCTGTAATTCCCATATACGGGAGGAAATTTCAGTGGAAAGTTCGCTGTTCGGTAACGGTGGATAACTAAATGGTTCAAATGGCTCTGAGCACTATGGGACTTAACATCTATCGTCATCAGTCCCCTAGAACTTAGAACTACTTAAACCTAACTGCCGCGTGGGATTAGCCGAGCGGTGTAAGGCGCTGCAGTCATGGACTGTGCAGCTGGTCCCGGCGGAGGTTCGAGTCCTTAGGATACTTTAGGTTAAGTAGTGTGTAAGCGTAGGGACTGATGACCTTAGCGGTTAAGTCCCATAAGATTTCACACACATTTGAACATTTTTTGAAACCTAACTAACCTAAGAACATCACACACATCCATGCCCGAGGCAGGATTCTAACCTGCGACCGTAGCGGTCACGCGGTTCCGGACTGAAGCGCTTAGAACCGCACGGCCACACCGGCCGGCACGGTGGATAACTATGATGTTACAGTGCCTGTGTTGTTACGAAGAACTGTGATATGTTCCTTTGGATATCCATGCGTGTCTGAAGGAACATTCCATTGTTCTTCTTAATGATACAGGCATTGCAACATCGTAACGACCTACTTAGGTGGTGAAACTGATCAAGTGGACAGACTGTTACTATTGATTTCACTAAGAGAGAAGGTTCCGGCCCGGTTGGTCGTACGGACTAACGCGCGGCTTTCCGGGCGGGAAGGAGCGCCGGTCCCCGGCACCAATCCGCCCGGCAGATTTGATTGGAGGTCCGGTGAGCCGGCCAGTCTGTGGATGGTTTTTAGGCGGTTTTCCATATGCCTCGGCGAATGCGGGCTGGTTCCCCTTATTCCGCCTCACCTACACTATGTCGGCGAATGCTGCGCAAACAAGTTCTCCACGTACGCGTACACCACCATTACTCTACCACGCAAACATAGGGGCTACACTCGTCTGGTGTGAGACGTTCCCTGGGGGGGTCCACCGGGGGCCGAACCGCGCAATAACCCTGGGTTCGGTGTGGAGCGGCGGAGGGGTGAAGTGGACTGTGGTGGTCGTCGTGGGGTTGCGCACCACTGCGGCTGCGGCGGGGACGGAGCTTCTCCGTCGTCTTTAAGTCCCCGGTTAACATAATATAACATAAGAGAGAAGGTTAAGGGCACTACTATTATAGGTTTTTTAGCATCGGGCGAATCATCAGCAAGCAGAACGTACAGTGTTCCAGCATTTCAGACACTTGCTTTTGTAGACTGTTACGAAATTGTTCCCAAAATTATAAGTGTTCGGCTTAAAATGTATAACGTTTCACGTCATAAACTTATAAAGAAGACAGCGCCATAGCCGTTAAAGGACGTAAATGCGACAAGTTAGTAACTATAAATTAACATATTGAGAAAACAGAACTACTTCGCAGACAACGAAGTAAGAGCAGATAAATAGGGCCCGAGCAAGAAGTTTTACACAAACTAAAAATACAGACTGGAGGGAACACCGTTTCTATTTACTCCAACTGGAAAACGTCGCTTTACCTACACGAACCCTAGAACTTCCACAGCAAAAGCTCAAATAAAAATTCATAAAAAAAAGATTTGCAGCTAATGTGCAAAATGCAAGTAGCACATAATAAAAGCAGACTGGAAAAAGTGTACGTGTTTTAGAATACACACGTAATAAACAAAGCATTTATTTTTGCTAACGAATTAAAAGTCTGCATAATGCCATTTGATGCTAATTTCGCACCATTGGACACCGTAAATCTATATGCTACTATACGTATTAAATAAATGCTGCATATTGTGAAGCAAAATCTCATAACAAAAAAGTAAGCCCTGGAGCAGTAAACTAAATGCTAGATCTGCCTGAATTTCATTAAGCTTCAACCTTTTTACGATTAACAACCAGTTTTATAAACAGAACGATGGTCTAACGGTGGGAAATTGTCTTTCAGGTTTCTTAGTGAAATTTTATCGTAGAGCTCGAAAACAAATTCTTCATTAACCATCCGCTTTTCACAGACGGAATCATGTGTTATAAAATACACACCGATAACCAAAAACATTATGACCACTGTCCGCCGTGACTCTGGATACAGGCTGGTGACGTTGCGGGCACGTGAGGCGATAGCAAATGTAAGCGGTTCAGACATGGAGGGGTGTCCCCCTAGCGAAGATACGTGCTGCAAGTGGGGAAATCCATTGAGGTAAGTGAAACTGACAAAAGGCAGATTACTATTACGCAGAACCTGTGAACGAGTGTCTCGAAAACAGCGAAGCAAGTCGAATGTTCACGCGCTACTGTCGTGAGCAACTACAGAAGCAGGTAAAAGAACAGTGAAACTACCACTAGGAACTAAATTGTTTGACGTCGACGATACTTCACAGAACGTGGGGTTCGGAGGCTTGTCTCCTCTCTAAAGTAGGGTGGATGCTAATCTGCGGCATCTCTGCCGAAAGGACACAAGCTTGGTGCACACACAAGTGTTTCTGAGCACACCGTTTATCGTACATTGTTGAACATAGAGCACCACGGCAGATCACCCCTACGTGTTCACATCTTGACACAACTACATCGTCAACTATGATTGTAGCGGTATGGGACCATCGGGATTCGACCGTCGATCAATGGAAACGTGTCGGTTCTTCGGGTGAATCACATTTTTGCTACAGTAGGTCGATGGTCGTCTCCACAAACGCCGTCTTAGATGCAAATGGAGGCTCGAAACGTGCAGCGTGTCACGGGCGCAGGCTGATGGGAGCAGTATTATGCTATGAGATACATTCTCCTGCACTTGCGTGGGACCTGTGGTAGTAGTTGAAGACAAACTGACTGCTTCGAACCACCTGCTTATCTTCATGCTTGGTGTCTTCCCCGACAGCGATGACATGATGACTCCGCGTCTCGGAGCTAGCACCGCGCTACAGTGGTTTGAGAAGCATTGTAATGAACTCACGTTGATGTCTCGGTGACCACGTTCGCCTGATGCAAATCCTGTGGAACACGTGTGAGTCGCTGCCGGGCGTCATCACCGCGTACGCAAGTCAGCGGCCCGTTATTTACGCAAATCACATGACCTGTGCGTAGACATCTAATTCCACGTACCTCCACAAACCTACGAACAAACTGTAGAATCCCTGATACGCAAAATCAGTGATGTATTTCCTTCTAAAGACGGACAAGCAAGCTATTAAGCAGGTGGCCATAATATTTTGGCTCATCAGTGCATATAGATGACCCGATCATATTGTTTAAAGAAGTATATATCGAGCACCTAGAAGCAGAATTCAACGATATGCGTTCAGAAGTCAGCTTCACAGTTGACAGTGAAGAAAATGAAGCTATAAACATTTGACATTACCATCTCTAAAAAAAATTGAGGACGCATGTTCCAAGTATAAATGAAACCGTGTGTTCGGATAGCATAACAAGCGAAAACGTCAGCCACTCTATACAGTACAAAAGATTCTTAGATTTTTAAAACTGCTCTTGAAGGAATTCGAAAAACTACGAAAATGAGATATTCTCAAGGAAGTGGCAACGACAAATGGCTTTAGAACGAGTGACGTAATCATAATGCATAAACTAATTTGAAGAAAATGTAAGAACTTCGGAGAAGCAAAACCATGCGCAGGAAAGACACGAAATACATATCGCTTACATTTAGAGGAAACGTATGACAATAGATAGCAAGACGTTTTCTACAACAGTCAGAATAGCATTCCGTAAAATAAGACAAACTTAAATTCGGCGTTCGACGACTAGGCAGGAAAATTTAGTAGGTCAGGAGTATACAAAATAAAATGTGCAGAATATGATAAGCTTTAGTTAGGATAGACAGGGTGTGATTTCCATACTCGATTCAAGGAACACTTAGGCACAAATAATAAAACTGCTATCGGTATACACCTAATCCGTGTGAAGCAGAAGACACAATGGATCGCCGGCCGCGGTGGTCTCGCGGTTCTAGGCGCGCAGTCCGGAACCGTGCGACTGCTACGGTCGCAGGTTCGAATCCTGCCTCGGGCATGGATGTATATGATGTCCTTAGGTTAGTTAGGTTTAAGTAGTTCTAAGTTCTAGGGAACTTATAACCACAGCAGTTGAGTCCCATAGTGCTCAGAGCCATTTGAACCATTTTGAACACAATGGATCCAAAGAGTCTTTTCCTTAACCCTAGATTACTAAAACATCGTAACTTTAAGGTTGTAAAACAGGACATTTTGTACTTAATTCGTATGTGACTAACCACTGGAGATCTAATAATGATAATTAAATAATGCGTGACCTATAAATTGCAACTTCCTTTGAATAAAATGTGTAGTAGTAAACTTCATGATGATTTAGTATTCCAGAGTTAATATACTGAAGGAACTTTAAGGAGGCATTAAAACCGCTCAATAAACCGAATGAGTTTTCAGATAAAAGCTTTCTTGAACTTCACGAAGATACTCCATAAACACATACCTCGATATACACGTTGAAACAGTAACGTTTGTACCGGTCGATGAGACAAGCGCGGGGGCGACAAGAACCGCCTATCAGTGGAGTTGAACAGCTCTTGTACTGTACGTGCTCCCTAGCAACGGAATATTCACACAATTCGCACACTGATAAGCAAGAAAATGTGTTCGAGATGTAAACTGCGAGATTCTCTTCCACACTAGTTTTTGTTTTATACACTCATTATTTGATTTTACCTTTTTTACGGGTTTGTTTTAACACAAGTGACTTATGGAGGATAAGCACAGCGCATAACTGACAGGTTGCTCTGCAACTACCTCATGATCGTATACACTTTTTAGGTATTTATCACATGTGCACTCATTAGTTATGTAAAATAAACCTTAGTATGACTTCTCTGTTTCAACACGTCTGAACATGTTCGAAAATAGAACGTAACTAGTAATCATTAGAAACACAAATGAAGAACCCACAGAAAAAACCAAGTAAAAACATTTCTCAGGAGAGGACATTCTAGATTTCAAATTTAAAAAAATATATAAAACACCCCAATCGAGTGTAACCAATATAATTGTGATGCCAGATTTAATGACTGTAGATGATGTACCCTAGAACAAAAGGATAATTGAAATTTTATGATACTCCTGAAAAAGGCAATACAAGCAAAAGACTTACACCTCACTACGAAAAGAACGCTATAAGTTCATCACTTTTTGATAAGCTTTCTTCCCTTTTTTGTATTGTTTACCATTGGAAGTTTCTATTTGTTGGTCTTGGATTTTGGTTCCTTATGTGGTAGACAACAATAAAAATTTCTCGTACCTTGACCACAAAACTGGCAACGGCCGTGTCGCAGTGGACACTCCGGTTCCCGTGAGATCACCGAAGTTAAGCGCTGTCGGGCGTGGTCGGCACTCGGATGGGTGACCATCCAGGCCGCCATGCACTGTTGCCAATTTTCGGGGTGCTCTCAGTCTCGTGATGCCAACTGAGGAGCTACTGGACCGAATAGTAGCGGCTTCGATCAAGAATACCAACATAACGACCGCGAGAGCGGTGTGCTGACCCCACGTCCCTCCTATCTGCATCCTACACAGAGGATGACACGGCGGCCGGATAGTCCTGGTAGGCCACTCGTGGCCTGATGACGGACCACACAACTGTTTCAGTTCTTGAAAGACTGCATATTTTTCATAAGGTATTGGCAGGAACTACGAAAATATATCCCCAGAATTAATTGCTTACCAAAAAAGTCGAGATTTACGTTCCAAAAAAATTTGATACCACAGAAACAATTACATGCTCGATGAGGCCATAAGGATTTGTCGGGCCCTTGAGGTTGATACTGAGGCTCAACGTCTACTTGTAGACCACCAGAATGTTCCAAATGTACTGACGTTCAGGCTCCACTGTAAGCAATCCTGCATTTGAACAGCTTTTCCTTCACAACCAGACCTCTGAGAGGCCGTGTTTCGAAAGAACACTTCGCTCTGTAACATGCTTTTAAGGAGGTCCTTCAATCTCGGATATTTCCTTGTTGAACAGAAATGACTTTGCAAGACTTTAGATTCAATCTTGCTATTTCAAAAGAATTTTGGCAACTCTGCAATAGTTTTTGTTGTTCGCAAACTGAAGTTTTTATCACATTACATGTTAGAGTGTCCTCTTATTGGAAATATTGTTTCGATATTATCTAATCTCTTAATGGTACGAACGAGGGACTGACCGTATATGAAGACTACATAGTTCTTATTTTGTCCTGAGCACGAATCACAGAATATTACAAGGAGCCTACTTCTGGATCAAGGATTTTACTCGCCTTATAGTGCAAAAAATTACAATTTCATTCGCTCTTTTACTCCCTCAAATTTCAGTTTAAGTATAAAATACTACATCACTTTTGGATATTTGATCAGTGTTGAAACAGAAAAGCAATAATTCCATGCAAAGCAAAGAAGACAGTTTGGTAAACATGAATTTCACTAATGGTATCATTTCGTTTGATTCTTACAGTCTATCGTAAAGAGCAATCTCTGGCATTGGAATGACATGTCTAAGCCTTCTACAAGCGATTGTCACCGAAATTATGCTGATTAAATAGGAAAATTTGTCCTTGCAGTCACTTAAATTAATAAGCTGTCCTCTTCCATGGAGTTGATTTGTTTGCAAGGCGCAAGTAACGAGCACTTTCAGTCACTGCCTACCTCATGAGAAATTGCCCTAAGAAAACTACGAAGATTACTCATTCTGTCATATTTTTTCTCTTTGTAGCTGACTGATTAACAGGTGGTATATCGCCTTCATCTTGTGACAGTCCACACGGTATAAAGACCATAAGAAGACCACACTACTACGACACTTGAAACTAAACACCATACCTGTAAGAAAACAAGATATAGTAAGAAACCCAGCCGGCCATACTTTTAAGGAAACAAGATATAGTAAGAAACTCAACCGATCATATTTGCAGCAGCAACCAAGATGACCTAACAAGTGTAGTGTGAACAGTTAAAGTAAACCTTGGACTTGCCCCATTCTTCCCATGAAAAGACGGACTTAGAACGTTCTTTCCGTTACCAGTAAAAGTAAACCCATTTGTATCTCACAGCCTTGCTAAGTTATTTGAAAGTCGTTTTAACTGCCGACGGCTAGCCATCAGAATTTGTCATAAACTCATTATTCCGTTTTTCTGTGCATTCCTCAAATACGACTATAGACTTAAATGAAAAAACTTTATAAATCTTCACAGAACAAGATTTCGCGACGCACTCCTTAGACGTGTGTCAGACACTAATAACGTCACAACACAATGCTTGGGAAATTCTCATCTACGATGTTCTTGGCGATGGAACATAGCGAAACTCAGCGGACGGTACAGAGCACACTAATGTATCTGGAAGAGTAACACGTTACAGGAATGCTTGGAAACTTCTCACTAATGTCTTGAAATACGGACGACAAAAGTGCTGTAAAAATACACTGTGACTGATTTTAAAATTAGTGAAAGGAACATAAAGCAAGATTGCTGAATGAGCACTAAGTGAGATACATTACCACTAACCTAAATTCAAATGAAAAGCTGTAAGACTGATTATTCAGACTGCATAGGGGTTACGTAAATAAAACTTCTTTTATCAATAATTAATTCATACAACGTGGCTTAATGAAGTAGAGTATCCACAAAAGTATTCTGAAAACTGTCGTAAGTACAGACAATTCATGTCGATGATCAATTAATTTCACTTCAAATAACTTACGGGTTTGCTGGCGGGTGACGTCGTCGACCACCGCCGATATTTCGACAGGAGCACACCCTGCCATTCTCAAGGCACAACTGCAAGGAGGAAGCAATGTGCAAGGGAATTTAATACCTCGGTTCACAGAGGGGAAACAAGGAAGATACCACACACAGAACAAGTAACCGCAGAGTCAACACACAACCAAAGATAACCGACATCAGAAATATTCCCGGCGGAGGTTCGAGTCCTCCCTCGGGCATGCGTGTGTGTGTTTCTCCTTAGGATAATTTAGGTCAAGTAGTGTGTAAGCTTATGGACTGATGACCTTAGCAGTTAAGTCCCATAAGATTCCACACACATTTGAAAATCAGAAATATCGATACTGACTATTAATCAACAGGTGAGGTAGCACTAATTCTGTCCCTCTGTTTTTTTGATGAGAGACAGAGCCGGATTCCAAGCAGCATTTAAACAAAATCCACCGTCCTGTTTATAAGGTTGCTTGATAGTTTGATTTCAACAGCTTCCTTCATAAAGTTATCCCAAAGGGATACCGAGGTATTAAATTCCCTTGCACATTGCTTCCTCCTTGCAGTTGTGCCTTGAGAATGGCTGGGTGTGCTCCTGTCGAAATATCGGCGGTGGTCGACGACGTCACCCGGCAGCAAACCCTTAAGTTATTTGAACATTCAATTCGCCGGGAAAAGTTAAGGTCTCACAATTAATTTCAGTGCTTTAAACAAATATCCTTCTGAAATACTGAGCAGTATAAATGCGGTGCCCCTGACAGCTAGGGGACCCGCAGCATGAACGCCGTCTAGTACACTGCTCCACAAAACTTATAGACGCGGTAGATGAAGTACCTTAACGTACCTACTATATGGAAAAGGGTGAAAGTGCCAGAGGTCTCCTAGACATGTACGGAAACTTGGACGTCACATAGCGTGAGGTCAGTTGTACTACACCACCAAAAGGGACTTGCCCAGCAATACGAGGCACTGGAACGAACGGGAAAAGAGAGTGAGTGTCAATCACCGAGCACTTGCGGTGGCATTGGTGGTGTTCTTCATTACATCTACATTTACATGGACACTCTGCAAATCACATTTAAGTGCCTGGCAGAGGGTTTTTTCGAACCACCTTCACAATTCTCATTATTCCAATCTCGTATAGCACTCGGAAAGAATGAACACCTATATCTTTCCGTACGAGCTCTGATTTCCCTTATTTTATCGTGGTAATCGTCCCTCCCTATGTCGGTCGGTGTCAACAAAATATTTTCGCATTCGGAGTAGGAAGTTGGTGATTCGAATTTCGTGAGAAGATTCCGTCAAACGAAAAACGCCTTTCTTTTAATGATTTCCAGCCCAAATCCTGTATCATTTCTGTGACAGTCTCTCCTGTATTTTGCGACAGTACAAAACGTTCTGTCGTTCTTTAAACTTTTTCAGTGTACTTCGTCAGTTCTATCTGGTAAGAATCCCACACCGTGCAGCAGTATTCTAAAAGAGGACGGACAAGCGTAGTGTAGGCAGACTCTTTAGTAGGTCTGTTACATTTTCTAAGTGTCCTGCCAATAAAACGCAGTCTTTGATTAGCTTTCCCCACAACAATTTCTGTGTGTTCCTTCCAGTCGTTCGTAATTGTAATAACTAGGTATTTAGTTGAGTTTATGGCTTTTTGATTAAACTGATTTATCGCGTAACCGAAGTTTAACGAGTTCCTTTTAGTACTCATGTGGATGACCTCACACTTTTCGTTATTTAGCGTCATCTGTCACTTTTCGCACTTTTCGCACCATTCAGATATTTTTTTTTCTACATCGTTTTGCAGTTTGTTTTGATCTTCTGATGACTTTATTAGTCGATAAACGACAGCGTCATCTGCAAACAACCGAAGACGGCGGCTCAGATTGTCTCCCAAATCGTTTATATAGATAAGGAACAGCAAAGGGCCTTTAACACTACCCTGGGGAACGCCAGAAATCACTTCTGTTTTACTCGATGACATTGCGTCAATTACTACGAACTGTGACCTCTCTGACAGGAAATCACAAAATCAGTCACATAACTGAGACGATATTCCATAAGCACGCAATTCACTACGAGCCGCTTGTGTGGTACAGTGTCAAAAGCCTTCCGGAAATCCAGAAATACGGAATCGATCTGAAATCCCCTGTCAATAGCACTGAACACTTCATGTGAATAATGAACTAGTTGTGTTTCACAGGAACGATGTTTTCTAAACCCATGTTGACTGTGTGTGAATAGACCGTTTTCTTCGAGGTAATTCATAATGTTCGAACACAATATATGTTTTAAAATTCTGCTGCGTATCGACGTTAACGATATGGGCCTGTAATTAAGTGGATTACTGCTACTACCTTTCTTGAATATTGGCGTGACTTGTGCAACTTTCCAGTCTTTGGGTACGGATCTTTCGTCGAGCGAAAGGTTGTATATGACTGTTAAGTATGGAGACAATGAAGCAGCATACTCCGAAAGGAACCTAATTGGTATACAGTCTGGACCAGAAGACTTGCTTTTATTAAGTGATTTAAGCTGCTTCACTACGCCGAGGATCTTTACCTCTACGTTACTCATGTTGGCAGCTGTTCTCGATTCGAATTCTGGAATATTTACTTCGTCTTCTTTTGTGAAGGCATTTCGGAAGGCTGCGTTTAGTAACTCTGCTTTGGCAGCACTGTCTTCGATAGTATCTCCATTGTTATCGCGCAGAGAAGGCATTGATTGTTTCTTGCCGCTAACGTACTTCACATACGACCAGAATCTCTCTGGATTTTCTGCCAGGTTGCGAGACAGAGTTTCGTTGTAGAAACTGTTACAAGCATCTCGCATTGAAGTCCGCGCTAAATTTCGAGCGTCTGTAAAAGATCGCCAGTCTTGGGGATTTTGCGTCTGTTTAAATTTGGCATGTTTGTTTCGTTGTTTCTGCAACAGTGTTCTAACCCAAGCCTCGGGGAAAATATGTGGATAATTTCACACGGGAAAGAATCATCGGGAAGCTAGAAGAAGGACGAAGAGCAACAGGCGTAGCCCGGGGAAGCGTTCCGAACCACAGGTACTGCTGCCCGATGGAGAGAAGGTGGCCGACCTCGGTCAACTACAGCAGCAGATACTGCTGCATTGTGCAGTAGACAAGAAGGGACCCAAGTGGGAGAGCGAGTGCATTTGCAACCACATTTAAGAGGACTACAAGACATGCAGTCTCACGCTGGACAATGAGACGGCGACTGCATTTGCGCTTTTTCTTTGCTGGACGACCAGTACGTTGTGTTTTTTCACCCCCGCACATCGGCAGCACCATTTGCGACGGTGGGAAGAGCACTGGGACTGGACGAAAGAGAAGAGGGGTTACCTGCTCATCTCGGATTACAGCAGAGTCAGTCTGAGTAGTGAGTCTGAACGTTCCCTAATATGGTGAGAGGTGGGTATTTGGTGCTCACGGTTTTACAGTGTGGGGAGGTATAATGTTCATGGGCGCACTGAACTCTAAATATCTGAACACAACACACGCACCAATCAACTCTATTGTGACACTGTACTCCTTTCTCATGTGCATCTTTCCAGGGGTACATTCGACCCTGACTTCACTTTTATGGACGACAATGTGCAACAGTATCGAACAGCGCAGCTGGGGGAACTCTTGGAACGAAAGGATACTGGGCGTATGGACGCGCCTGACCATTCCCCCAACTTAACTCCCATAGAGCACGTGCGGCATGCGGCGGGGAGATATAATGCAGCTCGTCCACGTGCACCAAGACGATCATCCAGCTGTTGTCAATTACGCTGGTGGGGGAACGGAACTGCTTATCACAAGAACTCCTTACAACCTCAGGCCCAGCAGGGCCTGCTGTCCATGATGCTCACAAATCCTATTAAGAACCATGTCCCGCCTTTTGTAACATCTAGGGGACCATAATGAATCATGGTGACTTCTGTCTAAGTTTCATCTCTCTTCGTCCCACTGCGTATTTCTTTCGGATACCTTCTGAACTATGCTGTAGCAGTCCTTTCTGTGAAATGTCCAAGTTTCATTCGCGAGTGTTATTTGGCAGTAACGCATCATGCTCAAGTTATTTTCTTGCACACCTGTATATATACAAAATGTAAATTGCGAATTTTTATAGCGTACCACAGTAGTGTAAGTGCAGTCGAGACGAACAAATTTATGTGCGGCACTTGTGCTCCATCAAGCCAACAAACAGCATCAAATTATCCAACAAAAGCCACCTAGGCTAAAATCATCTCTAAATATTAAAAACTCCTTGTCATTGCACTTACAAAATGTAAAATTTACGTTTGTGAAAATTTTCCCTTAAAATACCGAGAATATTTACAGCATAAAATTAACAGTCATTTCGTTTTGATTGCCTGGCCTTCTCGTTACGAAACTACTGCCCTTGTAAGAACTAAGTATAGATCGAATTGTGAACGTAACTAATTTTGCATGACTTTTACAAAAGTCGTTTTTCTTTCATCATTGTCATGGGAAACTTTAAATTAAAATTGTCAACGAAATATCCGACTAAGTCGGTGGCGTAAGAGGTGGGAGTATACTGACAGTTTCGCGCAATGTCCCCGCGCCACAGCGTATGTGGCTTTTGTCGGCCAATTTAAGGTGAAAGAAAGGCGTGTGACGAGGGCCTCCCGTCCGGTAGACCGTTCGCCTGGTGCAAGTCTTTCGATGTGACGCCACTTCGGCGACCTGCGCGTCGATGGGGATGAAATGATGATGATTAGGACAACACAACAACCAGTCCCTGAGCGGAGAAAATCTCCGACGCAGCCGGGAATCGAACCCTGGCCCTTAGGATTGGCAGTCTGCCGCGCTGACCACTCAGCTACCGGGGTGCACAATTTAGGGTTATATAGCGGTTTGATATACCGCAAATTTCCTGCGTCAAATTGCTCGTCTGTAGTTCCCTAACACCTCTGTCGTGCGTTGTAAACAGCTATCGTTTAGACCAGGGCTTAACAACTGGCCGGTTTTGAGCGCGAGTACTCGCGTCTGCTCACGCACGTGCTCGCTAGCAGGTGCAAGGTCGCTGTGTAGGGAGGGAGGGGAAATGTGCGCGCACGTTTGAATGTGATCTCGCGTTCTTAGCAGATTTAACTAGCCATCTGAATGCTTTGAACATTTTACTACAAGGTAAAGATCTGCTAATTACTCATTTCATAGATCGAATACGAGATTTTAAAATGAAATTGACACTTTGGGTGAGTCAGCTGTAAGCAGGAAACCTAGCTCATTTTCCTAAATTATCATCCATGCAAGATGTTCACAAAGACTGTGAACGTTATTCACATAGTTTAGTTGATCAGCGCTTTCAAGATCTGACAGCACTAGACAGTGATTTTGATCTGTTCTCTCCATATTCAGCGAATATTTAAGAGATTCGTCCTGAGCTGCCGCATGAAATTATTGACCTGCAGTGGGACAGAGAATACAGAGACAAATTTCAGAACGAGAAAAACATTTTGGAATTCTACAGACATTTCCCTCAGGATAGATTTCCTCGTTTGCACAAACTGGTGGCTACAATAATATCAATGTTCGGTTCCACGTATGTTTGTGAACAACTGTTCTCTGCAATGAAATGTAACAAGACGCGCCTGAGAAACGCGTTGTCTGATCGAAATTGAAACTGCACGCTGCGCCTAAAATGCACAAGAAGAATTACTCCGAACATAGACGCAATTGTAAAGGGCAAAAAGTACAAGATAACCGAGAATCCCACACTTCAATGACACCTTTTATTGTGTAACAGTTCACAAATTAATGCGAATGTAGAGGCATACACTAAGCTAATAAAATTATGTGGCATGTGTACATTCTCCTTTATTTGTTTCATTTGTCGCAGTAATAATTCGTGAGTGATATCCCTGCAGGTGGCCGCGGATTTACATTGACTGGCGGCAGCTGTTGTGTGCCCCACGTGACTCTCCCCACTCTCCGCTCTGGTCCGGTAGTGGGGGTAGCGTGCTCACGCTGCTGCTCCGTGCTCGCGCCTTGCTGCTCACATCTTGCTCCGCGAGCACGTATGTTGTGAAGCCCTGGTTTAGACCCTGTACAAATCAGTTGTCTCCACATCCTGCAGGTGCTCACAGGCTGCATTTTTATTTTGTTTTGTTGTAACTTATCAAAACCAGTATTTCTCGATTTACGCATATAACGAAAAATCTAAGTGAGATTGTCCTGGCTGGAATATTAATTCCGGTCGCTCGGAATACATATTAAGTGCTGTACGACTTCGTCCATTACACTGAGGTGGCAAAACTCATGAGAGACCTCATAATATGAGTATTGTGTCGCACCTCCTTTTGCTGGGCGTAGAGCAAGAACTTCATGTTGCAGGGACTGAACAAGTCGATGGAAGTCCCCTGCAGAAATATTGAGCCATGCAGCCACTATAGTCGCCCTTAATTGCCAAAATGTTGCCAGTGCAGGAGTCTGTGCACCAACGGACTTCTCGATTATGTCTCATAAATGTTCGTGGCACTCATGTCGGGCGATGTGGGTGGCCAAATACACTCCTGGAAATTGAAATAAGAACACCGTGAATTCATTGTCCCAGGAAGGGGAAACTTTATTGACACATTCCTGGGGTCAGATACATCACATGATCACACTGACAGAACCACAGGCACATAGACACAGGCAACAGAGCATGCACAATGTCAGCACTAGTACAGTGTATATCCACCTTTCGCAGCAATGCAGGCTGCTATTCTCCCATGGAGACGATCGTAGAGATGCTGGATGTAGTCCTGTGGAACGGCTTGCCATGCCATTTCCACCGGCGCCTCAGTTGGACCAGCGTTCGTGCTGGACGTGCAGACCGCGTGAGACGACGCTTCATCCAGTCCCAAACATGCTCAATGGGGGACAGATCCGGAGATCTTGCTGGCCGGGGTAGTTGACTTACACCTTCTAGAGCACGTTGGGTGGCACGGGATACATGCGGACGTGCATTGTCCTGTTGGAACAGCAAGTTCCCTTGCCGGTCTAGGAATGGTAGAACGATGGGTTCGATGACGGTTTAGATGTACCGTGCACTATTCAGTGTCCCCTCGACGATCACCAGTGGTGTACGGCCAGTGTAGGAGATCGCTCCCCACACCATGATGCCGGGTGTTGGCCCTGTGTGCCTCGGTCGTATACAGTCCTGATTGTGGAGCTCACCTGCACGGCGCCAAACACGCATACGACCATCATTGGCACCAAGGCAGAAGCGACTCTCATCGCTGAAGACGACACGTCTCCATTCGTCCCTCCATTCACGCCTGTCGCGACACCACTGGAGGCGGGCTGCACGATGTTGGGGCGTGAGCGGAAGACGGCCTAACGGTGTGCGGGACCGTAGCCCAGCTTCATGGAGACGGTTGCGAATGGTCCTCGCCGATACCCCAGGAGCAACAGTGTCCCTAATTTGCTGGGAAGTGGCGGTGCGGTCCCCTACGGCACTGCGTAGGATCCTACGGTCTTGGCGTGCATCCGTGCGTCGCTGCGGTCCGGTCCCAGGTCGACGGGCACGTGCACCTTCCGCCGACCACTGGCGACAACATCGATGTACTGTGGAGACCTCACGCCCCACGTGTTGAGCAATTCGGCGGTACGTCCACCCGGCCTCCCGCATGCCCACTATACGCCCTCGCTCAAAGTCCGTCAACTGCACATACGGTTCACGTCCACGCTGTCGCGGCATGCTACCAGTGTTAAAGACTGCGATGGAGCTCCGTATGCCACGGCAAACTGGCTGACACTGACGGCGGCGGTGCACAAATGCTGCGCAGCTAGCGCCATTCGACGGCCAACACCGCGGTTCCTGGTGTGTCCGCTGTGCCGTGCGTGTGATCATTGCTTGTACAGCCCTCTCGCAGTGTCCGGAGCAAGTATGGTGGGTCTGACACACCGGTGTCAATGTGTTCTTTTTTCCATTTCCAGGAGTGTAATTGGTTCAACTTGTCCACAATGTTCTTCGAACCTGCTGTGAACAATTGTGACCCAGCGACATGACGCACTGTCAGCCACAAAAATTCCACAAATTGCTGAAAATAGTCTTAAAGTAGCCGAAAATAGCCGTTTCCAGTCAATGATCGGTTCAATTGGACCAGAGGACCGCGATCATTCCATGTAAATACAGCCCACACTATTACGGAGCCACCGCCAACTTGCACAGCGTCCCGTTGACAACTTGTATCCACGGCTTTGTGTGGTCTACGCCACACACTAACTCTTTCATTAGCTCTTATTAACCGAAATCGGGACTCATTTGACCAGGCCACGGTTTTCCAGTCGTCTAGCGTCCAACCGATATGGTCACGTGCCTAGGAGAGGAGCTGCAGGGGATGTCGTTCTGATAGTAAAGACACTCGCGTCAGCCGCCAGCTGCCACAGCCCATTAACACCAAATTTCACTCCACTGTCCTAACAGATACGTTCGTCGTACGTCCGAAGTTGATTTCTGCTGTTGTTTCACGTAGTGTTGCCTGTCTCTTGATGCTGACAACTCTACGTAGGCGCCGCTGCTCTCGCTGGTAATTGAATGCCATCGGCCACAGAGCTGCTCATGGTGAGAGTAATGCCTGAGATTTGGTATTCTCGGTAAACCCGCCGCGCGGGATTAGCCGAGCGGTCTGAGGCACTGCAGTCATGGGCTGTTCGGCTGGTCCCGGCGGAGGTTCGAGTCCTCCCTCGGGCATGGGTGTGTGTGTCTATCCTTATCATAATTTAGGATAAGTAGTGTGTAAGCTTAGGGACTGATGACCTCACCAGTTAAGTCCCATAGGATTTCACACACATTTGAACATTCGGTACACTCCAGACTCTGCGGATCTCAGAATATTGAATTCTCTACGGTTTCCGCAATGGAATGTCCTATGACTAGGTTCAGCTATCATCCTGCTTTCAAAGTCTGTTATTCCCGACGTGCGGCCATAATCACGTCGGAAACCTTTTCACATGAATCACCTGAGAACAAATGACAGTTACGTCACTGCACTGCCCTTTCATACCTTGAGTACGCGGTACTACCACCATTTGCATATGTGCATATCGCTAACTAGTGACTTTTTCACCTCATTATACTCGCAGCCAACATTTTTAATTCATTGCGATGTAATTTATCAAAACCTGCAGTTCTCTCTTTAAGAATATAACGGAAAATCTAAGTGAGGTTGTCCGGTGTGGAATTTTAATGCCGGACGCTCAGTATGCATCTTGAGAGTTGTACCATTTCACCCATTAGGTTCTTTTATAAATGGTTTCCACCACTAGAATTATACACGGTCGCCAAACCGATGTAGTGTCGGTAAACAGAAGAAGACGCCGCCCGGCTGTCGGCTCGCTTGTTTCTGATCCTCCACTGGCGGGAGCCGCGCGCTGACAGTCTGATTGGCAGCCGCCTCCGGGTCGCGAACCGCGGACCAGCAAAAAAAGGAGCCGCTCGCGCTTACGCTTACCGGACCGGCCTAATGCTTCTTAATTTCCGACTGCGCCTTCGGCGCATAAAAAGCCGTCCCAAGACGGAGGTGTGCGCGAGCCTTTGTTCCGTGCTGAATGCCCCGTCCCCGCGCGAAATGTCAAAACGAAAAAAGGCTTCGGCGCGCTCATTATCGCGCGGGGAAATATCTCCAGCGACAGGCTGCCGGCTGCGGGTCAGCTTTAATAGCCGGCCACGTTCGTTCACCTCTGGTGTGGGGGGCCGGCTCGCATGACTACTGCTGCCGCGTCCACGGCCGCCATCTTGTCTTCACCTCTGCTAGCCGTTTCACACGACGATTTTCACCTGCGTGCCTAACGGAGCGGTTAAAAAGAGGGGGAAGGGAGGGGGAGGGAGAGAGAGGTCTTGGCAGCCATGACACCCAACCGGCCACCTAAGAACATTTAAACTCATATTTTGTTAGATTTTTCAGTGAACTTTGTTTTCTTTGAATCCCATTGTTTGGTAGTGGGCTTGCTTACCCTCCTTCGTCCATGGGGCACTGTGTGTTTACTCTTTTTTGTTATGTTGGTGTAGCTCGTTCATCTCTATTAGCTTAAGGAAAAGATACCCGTCATAGATGCCTTCGGGTTGAATTTGTAGAAGCTGGAGACCTTGTTTGCTGTTTGGTATTTTAGACCATGACATCGTTGTTTTAAAGTTTGAGTCAAAAATAAATATTGTTGGTCAACGTGTTACCGTCCTCCTTTTGAGGTGACCATAAAGTCATACACGTCATTTGAGGATTGAGTTTCTACTTTTTTTTCTATTTTGCCACAGACTACTTTGTTGGGTCTGTTTTGGTGGCTGCGATTCTTGCAATTGAAGTCCATGTTTGCTATAATGATCTTGCGCTTTTGTTTTCTCCAGTTCTTCAAATTGGCCTTCACCTACATTTAGTGATAGTGTTTCGACTGCATACATAATTACTGGCACCATAACCGTTTCATACTGATGTATCTTTTGAGGAAGGCATGCTTTGCTGTAGATCGATCGCGACGTTTGGCAGGATGTTTCAAGTTAACGTATTTCTTCCTGAAGTGCTTCCTTGTCCAGTTCGTTTTCATAATTATCTCACTCAGGTACCTAAACCTTTTACTTCATTTTTTCTGTAAGCCTTCTGTAAGCTAAAGAATTTTATTACACCGTAAATTTTTCTGAAATACATTGTAGAGTACGTCGAACCAATACAGGCACAGCAATCTAGTATTTTCTGTACAAAAACAAAGCCGCGACTTTAATCATACGCCTCTCTCTATCCGGGATTATCAGTATCTTGGCAGGTATAAGATGTAGACAAGACGGGGACATATGGATATGGATGTTTGGGTCTGTCCGGGGAGCGAGTTCGGATAGCCAAAGCGCTTAAAGCGACCGCTCGCGTAATGCGGGAAATCCGGGTTCGAGTGCCAATCTGACAGAAATTTTCATCTTGTCAAAAAAATATGCTGCTTGAGTTTTACGTGATTTGCAAATGCGAGCATGATTCTTCGGTCTCCAAATTTCGCCCAACATTTTAGGGAGGCATCTTTGATGCCAGTTATTGCTTCAGTAGATTCAAATGATATGTTGACGTCAGTTTGTTCAGTGGTTTCCTTTAACAGTTCGTCTGAGTCCTAGTAGTTTCTATGTCGTCCGGCAGAACGGCAATATCCTTGGCAAAAGATAGACAGTCTGACAGTCTGACAGTCTGCCATGATTCCTTTGACTTTAGTTCCTATTCTCATATTTGTATTTTTACAAGCATCAGCTTCAAAATTTCTGAGCTAACGTTCTGAGAAACTAAGTGTTTCGAAAATGGCAAGGTACTCTAGAAGTTACAAACTATGTTCAACATTTTTCAGTAGCGCACATGGATGGGCCTACAGCTTGACAGGTTATATACAACATTCCAGCGTGATAATGGCGCCTACACACACACTGACCGTACTGGATACCAACTAAATATCCGATACAATTTGTGATCGTTAGGCACAAACGGAAAACTACAGGAAGCTGAGAAGGGAAAGACAGAAAAGGAAATAATCTTAAATATTTTGTGCTCCACAGCTGCTTCATGTTAATGTTACTCAAAACCACCCCAGCTGTTTTAAGGTACAGTGCCCTCAGGAGGGTACAGAATTTTTTTTCAGTGCAATGAGTGGCAGCTTGCTGTGAAAGTAGAAAAATGTAAGTTAATGGAGTTGAGTAAGAAAAACAATCCTCTAATGATAGAATGCAGTATTAGTGATATTTCATACCTGGTCACAACGCTGCAAAGCGATATGAAATAGACGGAGAACGTAAGGTCGGTAGTAGGGAAAGCGTGTGGTCAACTTTAGTTTATTGGGAGTACTAAAGGAAGCCGCCAATAGCACTCTAGTGTGACCCCTTTTTGAGTACTGCTTCAGTATTTGTGTTCCACACCAGGTCGGATTAAAGGGGGTCATTGGACCAGTCCAGAGGGGTGCTGCTAGATTTGTTACCGGTAGGTTCGATCAGCGTACGAATATTACGGAGATGCTTCGCGAATCCTAAATTTTCTCCCCATAGTGTATCATTATGGGGATTCTGCAGTGAGTAGACTATCTTCTGATGGTTTCCAGCGTCTCCAAGTTCACACTGAAAGGAAAGGGACTGGTAAGACCTACGAAACCATTTTAGATTGATTTCATAAGGGTTATGACAAATAATTCGTCTTCCCTGTCGTCTACCATAGCCATATGCGACTGTGGACTAGGGTGGCAATGCAATCATGAGTCCATTCACTATACCTTCCTTCAGGATATCTGAAGAAACGGTTAAAAATTCGATTAAATACAGTTTGAGATTCGTATACATTTATGTCCATGAGGTCTGCATGTCAGGGACGACCTCGCATTCTGTCAGTTGGGTGTTTTGTCCTACTCTCCTGTGTGGAAGATACGAAGCAGAGTATCAGGAAGAGCATGAGTATTAATGAGAAGTACGGGTTGTTTCACAGTGGTTTAATGATTTCAGATTTGATTAACGCTCGCGAAAAACAAGATACAGCGACAGTGACGACGTCTATTAGTGGTGCAGAGTGTCAACTTTCAGCCCACATACTGGTTGAAGCAACAATATGCGTTCGCGTTGGAGTGCTGTTTCCGCTACGGCGAATCTATCGTGCGCGTGCAACGCGCCTTTCTTAAGCATTTCGAGATTTACCAGCGAAATCCAATTCCTGATCGTGGAACAATATTGAACTTGGTAAGAAACTTCCGTGCAACTGCCAGTACATTGAACAGAAAGTCAACCGGCCCTCGAAGAACCGCCGGAACGGACGAGAACATCGAACGTGTGCGTAACAGTTTACAGGCAAGCCCTCGTCGTTCGTTACGAAAATGTTCCAGCTAGACGATTCGACATGCTACACGCCCAAAAAGACCTTGAAAGTTCTCCGTGAAGCGTTTGGCAATAGGCGTAATTTCCAAATGCGTTTGTGTCGAGTGGCCGACTCGCTCGCCTGATTAAACCACACCAGAAGTTTACCTATGGGAATATTTGAAGGCAAGTGTGTACACGACAAGACGAGAAGCAGCAGTTAAAAGATCAAATTCACGATGAAATTTCCAGAGGTCCTCCAGGAGTTGCGTAGCCGCGAATGGCCGTCATTTATCAAAAACGGTTCAAATGGCTCTGAGCACTATGGGACTTAACTGCTGAGGTCATGAGTCCGCTAGAACTTAGAACTACTTAAACCTAACTAACCTAAAGACATCACACACATCCATGCCCGAGGCAGGACTCGAACCTGCGACCGTAGCGGTCGCGCGGTTCCAGACTGATACGCCTAGAACCCCACGGCCACTCCGGCCGGCGACATTTATCCGACGTAGCATTTCATAAGTCTACTATAATAATAAATGTTGTACAGTGTGAGGCAAATAAAAGTGGCCCGGAGAATAGAGTTCCATGGTACAAAGAAACACAGTGGAGGAAAGGAAATACTGTACTATTCTGACTATATCAGATGTTGAAAGTTACCAAACTGGCCAGCAAGTTGCTGAAGGTGGTTCGAAGCTTGAGTGCTGCAATTGCTGGAATCTCATCCGAAATGTTCTGCTGCAGTTCTTGAAGACTATAAGGATTGTTGCAATATATCTTAGACTTGAGGGCTCCCCATACAGAGTAATCGCTCACTAATGGAACAGGTGACCTGGGTGCCCAGCTAGGGCCGCGATCAGGTTGACGTCTGCTAACAACTCTGTCAGGTGTGAAGATTGTGCAAATGTGCTCCAAGGTTCGGTCGACTGTATGGGCAGTTGGTCGAACCTGTTGGAAGTTACAGTAGGTCTTTTCCTCCTACGTTAATGCTGCCACAAGTTCACGTCCGATCATATCCGGGCCATTTTTATTTGTCCTATCCCGTACGTTGTGTAAAGTGTTCAACGTTGTTTCGCAATTAGTTTGTGTATTATTCGATTTTGAAACCGTAAAAAAATGAGTGCTGAACCCAACAAGCAATTGTGCAGGTCCCGAGAAAGTGGGGACATGTGAATAAAATTGCGACTAATATAGCATTCCTGCATTTCTGGACACACGTTCAGTTAATCTTGCACAATTTTTATCGTTTCAGTAGTCCGCTCAGGTAGCTTGTTCCTCCATAGTTGCCAAATACATTTCTGAATACAGGATCAGAAAGAAGACATTACTGTTTAGCTGAGGCAGCGCGCCGGGGATTCCCCCCTGCGAGAGACCGTAGCGGGACTCGGGACGACGCCTTCTGGCAGTGCTCCCAATCTTACGGCTGGCCGCAGATGCAGAATAGACACCGTCAACCCCGCTTTAAAGCAGAGCGCACTAGCTACCAAACCTATATTAAAAACGCGAGGTCAGAAATAACATAATGTAATGAAGAGAAATCCCACAATCAGAATAAAACACCAACCAGTGAAGAGAAAAGAAGGGTATTGGTGCCATGGAATTAACATTAATCAATTTCCTAATTTCTTACAGTCTATTATTTATATAAAAGAACAGACCGAATGCTGCATGAGAATTGTCATGAAAAAAAAACATTATTTTAACATACACGGAAACGCCAAAGAAACTGGAATAGGCGAACGTTTTCAAATACAGGGATATGAATACAGGCAGAATACGGCACTGCAGTCGGCAACGGCTATATAAGACAGAAAGTGTCTGAAGCTGTCGTTACATCGGTTACTATTGCTACAACGGCATCCTATCAACATTTAAGTGAGTTTGAACGTGGTGTTACAGTTACCACACGAGCGATGGGACACAGCATCTCCGAGGTAGCAACGAAGTGGGGATTTTCCCTTACGACTATTTCACGAGGATACCGTGAATATCAGGAATCGGGAAAACATCAAATCTCCGACATCGCTGCGGCCGGTAAGAGATCCTGCAAGAACGGGACCAACGACGACTGAAGAGAATCTTTCAACATGTCTGAAGTGCAACCCTTCCGCAGATTGCTGCAAATTTCAATGCTGAGCCATCAACAAGTGTCAGTGTACAAACCATTCAACGAAACATCATCGATATAGGCTTTTGGAGCCGAAAGCCCTTTAGTTCAAATGGTTCAAATGCCTCTGAGCACTATGGGACTTAACTTCTAAGGTCATCAGTCCCCTAGAACTCAGAACTACTTAAACCTAACTAACCTAAGGACATCACACACTTCCATGCCCGAGGCAGGATTCGAACCTGCGACCGCAGCGGTCGCGCGGTTCCAGACTGTAGCGCCTTTAACCGCTTGGCCACCCCGGCCGGCGAAAGCCCTTTAGTGTATGTACCCTTGATGACTGCACGACACAAAGCTTTACGCCTCGCCTGTGCCCGTGAACACCGACATTGGACTGTTGATGGCTGGAAACATCTTGCCTGTTCGGACGAGTCTCGTTTCAAATGGTGTCGAGCGGATGGAAGTGCACGGGTGCGAATAGATGGACCCTGCATGTTAGCAGGGGATCGTTCAAGCTGATGGAGGCTCTCTAATGGTCTGGGGTGTGCACAGTTGGAATGATACGTCTAGATACGACTGTGATAGGTGAAACGTACGTAAGCATCCTGTCTGATCACTTGCATCCATTCATGTCCATTGTGCATTCCGACGGGCTTGGGCAATTCCAGCAGGACAACGCGACAAATCAAACGGCCAGGATTGCTACAGAGTAGCTCCAGGAGCACTCTTCTGAGTTTACACACTTCCGCTGGCCACCAAACTCCCCAGACATGAACATTATTTAGGATATCTGGGATGCCTTGCAACGTGCTGTTCAGAAGAGATCTCCACCTCGTCCTACTCTTACGGATTCATGGACAGCCCTGCAGGATTCATGGTGTCAGTTCCCTCCAGCACTACTTCAGACATTAGTGGAGTCCATGCCACATCGTGTTGCGGCACTTCTGCGTGCTCATAGTGACTCTACGCGATATTAGGCAGGTGTACCAGTTTTTTTTCTTTTTTTTTTTTGGCTCTTCAGTGTAATAGCTAAGAATTGTGCAATTTAAGGTGGTAAAATCTACGTAAAATACTTGCATTAAACCAAAAAATAATAATTTTAAAAAATCTGCTTACTATAACTTGGCCTTCTGGTGCACAGACTCATCCAGAATCCACAAGGCACACACTCTACGGGTCAATTACACTATGCGGCATTTACACACAGTAAATTTTCTAATTTATAATTTTGTACTACACAACTACAACACCACGCTTTAACTCACTACACTACCCTACTAGTATCAGACAGGACTTACGTTCGGGAGATCTGCGGTTCAAACCTGCGTCCGGCCATCCTGATTTACGTTTGCCGTGATTTCCCTAAATCGCTTCAGGCAAATGCCGGGACGGTTCATCGAAAGGCCACGGCCGATTTCCTTCCTCATTCTTCCCTAATCCGATGGGACCGATGACCTCGCTGTTTGGTCCCCTGCTCCCAAATCAACTAACTAACGCTACTGTTCATGATAACTGAGCCAAGCTGGATCTCTCATTTGTCTGGATGGTTACCCGCCACCCTCCTGCGCGTTGAGATGCAAGCTAGGATTCGCAGGTGTGTGCTACTGTGACAACCGAGGTGTAGAGATTGAAAGATGGCTGTCGGAGTCTCTTGAAATTCTTCCTTGTCCTCCCCGAGGCTCGTCTCCTCGCTGCTTCCAGAAGGTTGTTGTAGGTGGGTGTTGTGCTGTGGCGCGTCTCGTTGACTTTTATGTATGGCCTCATCTTGGTTGTCTCTCAGCCATGTAGGCTTGCAGTTCATAAATCGATGTATTAGCTGTGAGTGAGTTCAGCTTATGCCACAGTTTCACATTCCTTATTGTGTTATAAACTGTCGCATTTCAAAATGTGTTGCTGTCTTGATCTGTAACATATTGTCTAACGGCACACTCCCAGACGATGTGATCCAGGGCACCGATTGCTCCACATTCACAAGTGACTGTGGGACGCTGCTGAAGTTTTGGTAAGTAGCTAGGATACGAACAATGTCCCGACAGATATTTTATAGCTCCTTTAGTGGGAAGGAAGCATGTCACCCCTGTTATTTCTTTTTTGTTAGTAAAGTGCTGGTAGGTTATTTTCCCTGTTTCTGCCCTGTCCCAGATTTCTTGCCATTCTCTATCAATACATTCTTTTATTTCCTTATTCGACATGGCTCATGTGCCCAGTATCTGCTTTACCTTATCATATTCGCAGTTTTTGAGCAAATATTGTGCAACTCTCTTTCTTGCTGCTAGGGCTAGAGGTAGCAACACCTCAGTCGGTGTTATTCTATACGCGTCTGTGTACACTCGTCTGTGCTCGCCCGTGCTGTCCTTGCCTTTCTGGCTCATCAGTCCAAACGCTCGACCCGTAGCCCAAATAGCGAGGAACAACGCGTTGTAGCACTTTCTTATTGCAGTTAACGGCAGCCGAAAACTTCTTTGGGTAATAGTTGCTTTTTTAGTTATGATTTTAATGTCTCAGGCAGTCGATTTCTACATGTGCATGAAAGTTTTATTTTTCGTCGATCTTAATTACAAGGTACCTATGTACTTCTTTTCTTTCGACAGGTTAGTCATTTATTCAGATTGTGGGATTTCTCGCCCTTTATCTACATCTACATCTACATGGATACTCTGTAAATCACATTTAAGTGCCTGACAGAGGCGAACCACCTTCACAGTTCTCTATTATTCCAGTCTCGAAAGCCGCCCGAAGTGGCCGAGCGGTTCTAGGCGCTACAGTCTGGAACCGCGCGACCCCTACGGTCGCAGGTTCGAATCCTGCCTCGAGCATGGATGTGTGTGATGTCCTTAGGTTAGTTAGGTTTAAGTAGTTCTAAGTTCTGGGGGACTGATGACCACAGCAGTTAAGTCCCATAGTGCTCAGAGCCAGCCAGTCTCGAATAGCGCGCGGAAAGAACGAACACATATATCATTTCGTACAAGCTCTGATTTCCCTTATTTTATCATGGTGATGGTATCTCCCTATGTGGGTAGGTGTCAACAAACTATTTTCGCTTTCGGAGGAGAAAGTTAGCGATTAAAATTTCGTGAGAAGATCCCTTCGCAACGAAAAACGCCTTTCTTTTAATGATGTCCAGCCCAAATCCTGTATCATATCATTCTCTAGCATATTTCGCGATAATACAAAACTTGCTGCCCATCTTTGAACTTTTTCGATGTACTCCGTCAGTCCTATCTGGTAAGGATCCCACACCGTGCAGCAGTATTCAAAAGAGGACGGACAAGCAAAGCGTAGGCAGTCTCCTTAGTAGGTCTTTTACATTTTCTGAATGTCCTGCCAATAAAACGCAGTCTCTGGTTAGCCTTCCCCACAACATTTTCTATGTGTTCCTTCCTATTTAAGTTATCCGTAATTGTATTACCTAGGTATTTAGTTGAGTTTATGGTTTTTAGATTACACTGATTTATCGTGTAACCGAAGTTTAATTAGATCCTTTTAGCATTCATGTGGATGATCTCACACTTTTCTTTATTTTGGGCCAACTGTCAATTTTCGCATAATTCAGATATCTTTTCTAAATCGTTTTGCAATTTGTTTTGATCTTCTGATAAATTTATTAGTCAAAATGGCTCTGAGCACTATGGGACTCAACTGCTGAGGTCATTAGTCCCCTACAACATAGAACTAGTTAAACCTAACTAACCTAAGGACATCACACACATCCATGCCCGAGGCAGGATTCGAACCTGCGACCGTAGCGGTCTCGCCGTTCCAGACTGCAGCGCCTAGAACCGCACGGCCACTTCGGCCGGCCTTTATTAGTCGATAAACGACAGCGTCATCTGGAAACAACCAAAGACGGCTGCTCAGATTGTCTCCCAAATCGTTTATATAGATAAGGAACAGCAAAGGGCCTATAACACTATCTTGGGGTACGCCAGAAATCACTTGTGTTTTACTTAATGGCTTTCCGACAGTTATTACGAACTGTGACCTCTGACAGGAAATCACAATTCCAGTCACATAACTGAGACGATATTCCATAAGCAAGCAATTTCACTACAACCCGCTTGTGTGGTACAGTGCCAAAAGCCTTCCGGAAATCGAGAAATACGGAATCAATCTGAAATCCCCTGTCCATAGCACTCAACACTTCATGCGAATAAAGAGCTAGTTGTGTTTCATAAGAACGATGTTTTCTAAATTCATGTTTATTGCATGTCAATAGGCCGTTTTCTTCGAGGTAATTCATAATGTACGAGCACAATATATGTTCCAAAATTCTGCTGCATTTCGACGTTAAGGATATGGGCCTGTAATTAAGTGGATTACTTCTGCTACCTTTCTTGAATTTTAGTGTGACCTGTGCAACTTTCCAGTCTTTGGATACGGATCTTTCGTCGAGCGAACAGTTGTATATCATTGTTCAATATGGAGCTAATGCGTCAGCATACTCTGAAAGGAACCTAATTGGTATATAGTCTGGACCAGAAGACTTGCTTTTTATTAAGTGATTTAAGTTGCTTCACTGCTCCGAGATTATTTACTTTTACGAAACTCCCTGGCAGATTAAAACTGTGTGCCCGACCGAGACTCGAACTCAGGACCTTTGCCTTTCGCGGGCAAGTGCTCTACCATCTGAGCTACCGAAGCACGACCTACGCCCGGTACTCACAGCTTTACTTCTGCCAGTATCTCGTCTCCTACCTTCCAGACTTTACAGAAGCTCTCCTGCGAACCTTGCAGAACTAGCACTCCTGAAAGAAAGGATATTGCGGAGACATGGCTTAGCCACAGCCTGGGGGAGGTTTGCAGAATGAGATTTTCACTCTGCAGCGGAGTGTGCGCTGATATGAAACTTCCTGGCAGATTAAAACTGTGTGCCCGACCGAGACTCGAACTCGGGACCTTTGCCTTTCGCGGGCAAGTGCTCTACCATCTGAGCTACCGCAGCACGACTTTTACGTTACTCATCTTGGCAGCTCTTCTTGATTAGAATTCTGGAATATTTAGTTCGTCTTCTTTTGTGAAGAAATTTCGGAAGGCTGTGTTTAGTAACTCTGGTTTGGCAGCACTGTCTTCGATAGTATCTCCATTGCTATCGCGCAGAGAAGGCATTGATTGTCGTTTATAACGTTCCTTTTAGCAATATATAGATTGTTTTGTTTGCTGCTACCGGTAGTTTGTTTTCTAGACACAAATTACTTAGTCTTTTAACAACTACCCTACAGTTTGCCTGTAATTTAGCCCTTGAGTTAGCAGATACTATAATTAGCGAATTGTTTGCCTTGGCGAGGGCGATGCAGCTGGTTCAGTAATGCAGCTGGTTCAGTAATGGCTCTGTGCCATCATCCCAGATCTCTGGACCACAAACAGATCCAAGTGGGCAGCATTTAGAATTTTCTTTCCAGGACATTCTAACTGCACCTGCCTTCCAGAGAGGCATTAAAATCCTAAATAAAATAGCAACAAATGGCCAAAGATGTTTCCAGCTTCTATCACGCGCCGTAAGAAAGTACCACAACGCAATCTTACTCGCTATTTGGGCTACAGGTCGAGCGTATGGGCACATAGAGCCAGAAAGGTAAGGCCAGAAGAGGCTCTGCGGCGAGCACAGAGGTGTGTACTCCTGCGACCGACAGAAGCGTGTAAAACAAACCGACAGAGTTGGTGGCATTAGGCTTGCTCCTAGCAGTAAGAAAGAGAGGTGTACAATACTGGCTCAAAAAGCGCGAATATGATAAGGTGAAGGAGATACAGGGTACCAGAGCCATATCGAATAGGGAAATAAAGGCATGCATTGATAAAGAACGGTAATAAATCTGAACAGGAAGGAGAAACTACCAGTTCTTTCATAACATAAAAGAAAGAACAATGATGCCATACTTCCTTCCGACCAAGGCAGCTATACACTACCTGTCGGGACATGTTCCATATCCCAGCTAGTTACTAAAACTACGACAGTGCATCACAGACACTTGTGAATGTGGAGAAATCAGCACCATAGATCACACCGTCTGAGAATGTGCCATTAGACAGTATGTTACAGACCAGGACAGGAACGCATCTGATAATGCAACAGCTTACAGTATAATAAGAAATGCGGATCTGTGGAAAAAGCTGAACTCAGCTTATGAGCCGCAAGCCTGCGTAGCTGAGAGACAACCAAGAAGAGGCCATACATCAAGACAACGAGACGCGTCACCTACAACAGCCTTCTGGAAGCAGTGAGGAGACGAACCTCGGGGAGGACCAGCAAGGATTTTCTGAGACCCTGGCAGCCATCTGCCAATTTCTACACCTTGGGTGGCGCAGCAGCGCATTCAGTGTGAATCTCGATTTGCATCTCAGTGCGCCGGCGGCTAACCATCCAGACAAATGTGAAATCCAGCTTGGTTCTAATACCAAGCACAGTGTGGTGTAGCGTTGTATGGTAGTGTAATCCAGTATCATAAATCATAAAATTTGTCATCTACCAATGCTGCATAATGTAACATTCTGTCTGTTTCTTTAACACAGATAAAAGATTACAAAAAATAGCAAATAAATAAATTAATTGTTTTCACAATTTAGGAATAATTATCAAAAACGGCAATAGCATGGTGAATATCCAGTAACTGACAGCAAAGCTACCTAGAGGGTTTCTTGTAAAAAGATCGGTCAGCTCCTTTTCCCATCCTTTTCCTTTGCGACCATGTGCTCCGTCGCTGTAGACGTAGGTGTTGAAGGCACTCTCACCCCTGAACTCCTAATCTTCTTTCCTTCTTCCTTTGCTTCATTCAGACGAAGGCAATGTGGACTGGTGCTTCCATCTGTAGAAACGTGCTGAGTGCAGTGTATAAACAGATCCGTCGTTCCACTGGTCCCCAATTCATATTTTATGCTTCTTCCGTCGCCAAGCCTCTTCTTAGCAATCATATGGTTTACCAGAAATTTTACATCAGTGGCTATGCCACGAATTATTGACTTATGCTCTTTGTACAGCACTGTTTTCATTCGCGCTGATTACAAATACATATTGAGTTTAGCAGTCACTTGAATGGGAATGACCATCCTTCTGGGCGTGGCAAGCCTTTAAAAATACCATGTCTCTACCACTAAAGTAAGATTAATTTTTGTTCTGATGTTGTTGTTGTAACATACCTCGTAATCTCTCTGTGCCATCATAACACTGTACAGGGTGATTCTTATTAACATTTAAAAACAGCCGCAGAGACGTAGATGTCGCTGAGACAAGTAAGACTTATGAAGACGCAAATATCGGAAAAGACCCCAAACGTGGATGACAAGTGTTGAAGATGTAACGTCCGCAGCTCGTGGTCGTGCGGTAGCGTTCTCGCTTCCCGCGCCCGGTTTCGATTCCCGGCGGGGTCAGGGATTTTCTCTGCATCGTGATGACTGGGTGTTGTGTGATGTCCTTAGGTTGGTTAGGTTTAAGTAGTTCTAAGTTCTAAGGGACTGATGACCATAGATGTTAAGTCCCATAGTGCTCAGAGTCATTTGAACCATTTTTGAAGATGTAACGTCGCGAGATGACGTAAGCAACAACGTCCTACAATGCCTTCATAGGCATTCACACACCTCACAAGAAAGTGTGCCCAGCAATTTCAAGCCGTCATAAAGGCGACGTGTGGCCAAATGCTGTATTAAAGTTTACTAATAGGTGTCCGGATACTTTTGATCAGATACTGTATTTCCGTCACAGCACTTCAGCAGTTAGCAAAGATGGCGAGGGCCACTTGCTTAAATTTCATTTGCATCCATCTGTTGAAAGGGTATAACCACACTTCAGCATAACGCTTCGCAAAGCCACACAGAGTGCAATGGCAGAGTCGTGGTGTGACTGGGAGTGAGGCGGAGGGCGAGGGGGGCGGGGGGGGGAGGGGGAGGGGGGCACTACATGTTTCGTACTGAGGGAAAGCGGAAGTGGCACATGGAAGGAAGTAATCCTTAAATGTTCATGAAAGTATCTCATTGACATGATCGTTTTCTTTAATGGTCCTTATAACTGTAGATTCCGTATCAGCTTTCAAAAGTTACATTCAGCGACATGGGAAATTATTTTTCTCACTTCATACAGAATGTTATTTTCATAGTCTTTTGTTGAATTTTTGAAAACTTTTGCTCTCTTGTATTATGATCTTTCTGTAGGCCATATTTGTAGGTGTCAACAAGTGTTCTCCAAACAACCGTCTGGTGAAATCCAGTTCACTGTGTTCACCCATGAGTCCGAGAAGGCAGTAAATGCCGGCGCTCAGGGAGCAACAGCGTTCCTCGACTTGTGGAAGGCACTCGATTCACCGCCACACTGTCGCGAAATGAAGAAACTACGAATGTATGGATATCAGTCTCGTCTTATGACTGGATTGAAGATTTCGTAATAAAAAGATCACAGTAAGTCGTTTTTAACGAAGAGAAATCTTCAAACACAAAAGCAGCTTCAGTTATATTCCAAGAGAGTATTACACGACCATTACTGTTTGCAATATACAAGGTGACTCACAAGTCGTTTCCCATTTGAAAATTGAATGTTCCACTGGATAATTTAGGTAGACTGGTAAGAATTGAAAAGCTCACAATATGACTAATAGATGGCACTTCATGAAATACGAAAGCAAGAATTATCATAACAATTGATTTTTAATGAAGACATGTTTCTTTGTAACAAATGCTCAACATGGTGAACGTCATTCACCAACAATATCTGTAGTCGAGTGATAATAATGTGAACAGCCCTGTATAGCTCATCGGTAGCTACGGTGGGAAACTGCCTCGGATGTTGTCTTTTAGCATCTCTAATGATGTCGGACGATCGCAGTAGACTTGCGACTTCAGGTAAACCGACAACTAATAACCACACAGACAGAGGTCTGGGGATATGGGAGGCCAAGCTTGAGGGACGTGGTAGCTGAGCACGCGATCTTCACCAATCGCTGTGACCGAGCGAGGTGGCGCAGTGGTTAGCACACTGGACTCGCATTAGGGAGGACGACGCTTCAAACCCGCGTCCAGCCATCCTGATTTAGGTTTTCCGTGACTTACCTAAATAGCTTCAGGCGAATGCCGCAATGATTCTTTTGAAACGGACTGCCGACTTCCTTCCCCCTCCTTCCCTAATCCGATGGGACCGATGACCTCGCTGTTTGGTCCCCTCCTCCAGATCAACCAACCAACCAACCATTGTGCACAAAAGAGCTTTCACACGTGTAGCAATGTAGGGTGGAGCGCCACTCAGCATAAAAGTGCATCCAGCAGGTATTTATCAGCCAGTGTCGGAACGACGCGATTCTGTAACATATTGGCGTACCTCATACCCTTCACGCGGTCTGTTTGAAAAGCACCGCCCCACATTTCCCCGACGGAAAAGGGCTCGATCACGATTGATTTGGTAAACCCAAACCACTCTTCACGCAATGGTGTTTCCACAACAGTTCTAGCATTTACGATATTCCAAATTCCGCAGTTGTTATTATTGACAGACCCTGTCCAGCGCCATTAGTTGGCCTGTTATTGCACTCTGTTTTGGTTTCAATAAAATCTCATGTCATTCCAGACAACTGTGTCAAGTTTTACTTCTCTATCTAGATTATTCAATGAATTCGTGCATTTTCACACGTTGACGAACTTCCGGGCGACCCTGCATATGAATGACCTAATGGGTGACATCGGTAGTGGTGGTGGTGGTTATTGGAATGTTTAAGGGGGACTAAACAGCGAAGGTCATCAGTCCCCCAACATCGGTAGTTCCATAAGGCTATTCGCGGAAACTGCTGTTGTATACAGAGAAGACGGAATGCTAGGATATTTTAGCGGAATGTGGGATCACCTGCAGGGGGTCGACGCTTGGCCTTCGATCCATGACATCAAAATGTAACGTACTGCGTGTAAATAGGTAATAGCGCAAATAACTTTAGACTGTTGGTCCTGCGTTTAGTGTCATAAGACAGATTTCGCCACTTACAGAGGCATATAGAGTGTCATTTTTCCCTTACTCAAAAGGCGAATGCAATATAACAGAAGATCAATCATGGTGGTGTGTACTGAACCGGAGACCTAGAAACGACGCAGAGGCTTCGTCCCACCGCAGCCCTCAGTGGTTCGCGACCCCACAAAAGGCCACAGCAGTCCACCCACCTCACCGCCGCCACACCGAACCCAGTGTTATTGTGGTTATTGTGCGGTTCGCCCCCCCCCCCCCCCCCCCCACCCCGTCTCATACCAGACGAGTGTAACCACAATCAATGATTATGGTGTACACGTACGCGTACATGGAGATAGTGTTTGCGCAGCAATCGCCGACATAGTGTAACCGAGGAGCAATAAGGGGAAACAGCCTGCATTCGCCGAGGCAGATGGAAAACCGCCTTAAAAACCATCCACAGGCTGGCCGGCACACCGGGCCTGGACACTAAACCGGCACGCTTTCCCGCTCGGGAAGCAGCGCGTTAGACCGCGCGGCTAGCTGGGCGGGCATTCATGGTGGTAAGATGTACTGTCTGCAACGTACTGTACAATGGCTTATGAAGTATACATCCTCACGCTGATGACTCAGAACGTTATAACCATCGCCTTCCGGGAGACTGAATGCAACCTGGTGGTGATGCGGGCACGTGAAGCCGTAAGGGCCGGCCGGAGTGGCCAAGCGGTTAAAGGCGCTACAGTCTGGAACCGCACGACCGCTACGATCGCAGGTTCGAATCCTGCCTCGGGCATGGATTTGTGTGATGTCCTTAGGTTAGTTAGGTTTAAGTAGTTCTAAGTTCTAGGGGACTTATGACCACAGCAGTTGAGTCCCATAGTGCTCAGAGCCATTTGAACCATTTTTGAAGCCGTAAGGAAATTATATAAGCGGAGCAGAGACAAATCGAGAATCATTCTTGCAGTAATGTGTAAATCACTGACTTAAGCATATTTGACAAAGAGGAGATGTTACTAGCCGAGATCATCCACGTCAGACCGTCTAACAATAGATATTTGTCACCTAGTCGAATGAACCGCGTTTCTTGTTACAGCAAGTTGATGATCGTGTACGGATACGCCGTCATCTAGGCGGACGGTTACTCGAAACATACGTGTACTCCGCGCCAAACACACAGGCCAATGGGGCAGTATTATGCTATGTGGGACATTCTCGCGGACTTCCGTACGACCTGTGGTACTCATGAAGGTACCATGACAACCGTGGGCCACGTGAACATTATCGCGGACCACACGCATCCTTTCGTGCTGGATCTATTCTCTCAAGCCGATGGCATCTTCCAGCAGGATAACCGTCTGTGTTAAAAGGCAAGAACCGCACTACAATGGTTTGAGGAGCAAGACAGTGAACTCACGTTGTTGTCTTGGCCACCAAATTTGCCTCACCTGAACCCAATGGAAGATATCCGGAATGCTATCGGAGCCTTAAACGCACCCACAAACCACGGGAATTCCGTGGCTTGTGCCTATACCTCTGAATAACTTCCAAGGACTTTCAGAACCTATGCCACAAAGAATTGCTGTTCTATTGGGGTTCAAAACCTGGACAGACACGCCACTAAGCAGTGTATGAGATGAAGAGGAGGCGAAAGACCCGTTACTGTGTGATTACACGACTGAGCTCTGGAGTATTACCTCAGATAACACAGCTGTCGTAAATTGATCAAACCATTTCAGTAATTTGTAACGACACTGAGCACTCTGAAATGACAAAAGTCATCGTATATCTCCTAATACCATGCCGGACCAACCTTTACCGGCGTAGTGGAGCAGTTCGAAGTGGAATGGTCTCAACAAGTCGTTGAAAGTCCCCTGTAGAAATAATGAACCATGTTGTCTCTAAAGCCGTCCATAATTGCGGAGGTGCTGCCGGTGCAGGATTTCGTGTGTGAACAGAATTCTCGATTATGTCCCATATATATTGAATGAGATTCATGTCGACGATCTGGGTTGCCAGATCATTCACTCGAAGTGTTCAGGATGTGTTCTTCAAGCCAGTCACAAATAATTGTGGCCCGGTGATATGGTGCATTGTCATCCATAACAATTCCATTGTTGTTCATATTGCCGAGGTCCATGAATGGCTGCAAGTAGCCGAACACAATCATTGCCAGTCAATGATCGGTTCATAAGAGATCACACCGTTATGGAGCCACCACCAGCTTGCGTAGTGCCTTGTTGACAACACGGGTCCATTGCTTCGTAGGGTCTGCGCCGCAGTCGAACCTTACCGTCAGCTCCTGCCAGCTAAAATCCGGACTCATCTGACCGGGGCACGGTTTTCCAGTCGTCTGAGGTCGAACCCACATGATCACGAGCCCAGGAGAGGCGCTGCAGGTGATGTGCTGTTAGCAAAGGCATTCGCGTCAGTCGTCTGCTGCCGTAACATATTAACGCCAAATTTCACGGCGCTGTACTTACAGATATGTTCGTTGTAAATGCCACATTGATTTCTCCGGTTATTCCACGCAGTGTTGTTTGTCTGTTACTGACAGCTCTATGCAAACGCCGCTACTCTCGGTCGTTAAGTGAAAGCCGTCAGCCACTGCGTTGTCAGTGAGGAGAGGTAATGCCTGAAATTTGGTTCTCTTGGCACGCTCTTGACACTGTGGATCTAGCAATATTGAATTCCCTAACGATTTCCGAAACGGAAAGTGCCTAATTCCCATTGTGCGGCCTAATCAGTCGGAAACCTTTCCACATGAATCACCTGAGTACAAATGACAGCTCCGTCGATGCACCTTGTGTACGCGATGCTACCGCCATATGCTCATTGCGATCCCACGACTGTTGTCATATCAATGTATGTCGTTACGAATTCGTCGTGTACTCGTAATTTATTATTACTGAGTAATCGTAGTATTTTTGCGACCTCGAGCGCCGCTGGAAGTTGTGCTCTGTACCGTTCCCTGAGAGGCACGGCAGCGAGTGACGCTGCGCTGCGAGGCCCGGCATTCTCTAATAAAAGCCGGCAGCCGGCAGCCGAGTGACGGGAATAGCGGCGGCGACGGCGGTCGCCCCGGCGCCGCCTGACCCCTGGCAAGGTCGCCGGCGGCGGCCGCAGTCGCTGACCGCGGCTGAATAACTTAATTACGGGCTGCGCGCGGCCCGTGGTTTGCGCGCCTTTTCACACCTCGGCCCCTGACACGGCGGCCCCTTCCTTGCAGTGCCGCCCACCGCACCCGCCACCACGACCACTTTCTAATTCGCCCGGCGCGGCGCCGCCGCCTCGAATGCCCGGGCAGCCAGCAGATGAAAAGCTCTCCTGTGATTATCGTCATTATCCGGCACGTCCGCGTGTTCCTCGGGCGCCACGGGGCGGCCCCTGCCGCGCCACTTCCCTGTCTGGCGACTCCGGGCAGACTCTGAAACCAACACTCTCGAGTCACCGCTAAAGCGAGACATTTTAACTTCTAGTTTGCTGACGTCCGGCTGGTGCAGAAACCTGGAGCATATTTTAAGCGCGAACATAATGACGATCTTGGGGGGGGGGGGGGGGGGACAAGGCTTTCCTCAAAGAGTCAGCGCTGTTCCAGGAAAAACATCACGTGTGAAATACGGCTTCAAATACACTCCTGGAAATGGAAAAAAGAACACATTGACACCGGTGTGTCAGACCCACCATACTTGCTCCGGACACTGCGAGAGGGCTGTACAAGCAATGATCACACGCACGGCACAGCGGACACACCAGGAACCGCGGTGTTGGCCGTCGAATGGCGCTAGCTGCGCAGCATTTGTGCACCGCCGCCGTCAGTGTCAGCCAGTTTGCCGTGGCATACGGAGCTCCATGGCAGTCTTTAACACTGGTAGCATGCCGCGACAGCGTGGACGTGAACCGTATGTGCAGTTGACGGACTTTGAGCGAGGGCGTATAGTGGGCATGCGGGAGGCCGGGTGGACGTACCGCCGAATTGCTCAACACGTGGGGCGTGAGGTCTCCACAGTACATCGATGTTGTCGCCAGTGATCGGCGGAAGGTGCACGTGCCCGTCGACCTGGGACCGGACCGCAGCGACGCACGGATGCACGCCAAGACCGTAGGATCCTACGCAGTGCCGTAGGGGACCGCACCGCCACTTCCCAGCAAATTAGGGACACTGTTGCTCCTGGGGTATTGGCGAGGACCATTCGCAACCGTCTCCATGAAGCTGGGCTACGGTCCTGCACACCGTTAGGCCGTCTTCCGCTCACGCCCCAACATCGTGCAGCATGCTGACTACAACAATGTAGAACTAAACTTAAGACTAAGTAGGCTAGAATATAAGGATACTTTCATCACAGCACAAAGACTGCTAACCAGACTACTTCACCCATTAGGCAGCTATGTATGCTTCCCGACCACTGAACAATCTGACAGAATGACTTTAAAGACCGCAAACATACCTACAGACCCAGCAGAGCTAGAAAAATTAGTCATACTAGCGTGTAGTCGGAGGGGGGAAACATATAACCCACACCAAGTGTACAAGGACCAAGTGAGGGCACATGGCAGAACTGACTTTGACTACTCGCAAACAGGACACAAATTCTACCTTCATGTGAAACACCCATGAAAATAATACAACTTAATGCTAATAGAAGCACACTCGTTAGTGCAGAACTGCCGCGAGTAGCTCTGGACTTGCAGGCGGATATTCTTTGCCTGCAAGAACCTTATGTGACAACCCAGGGAAACTTAACTAACCTACCCTGGGACGCTGTCACAATCTCAGACAGACGAAACTACAAGGCTGCCATAGTTGTCCTCAACAAAACTTTAAATATCACTAAGATTACGCAGCTATGTAACAGTCATCTGGCCACAGCAGAAATAACTAAGGGTCGAGACACATGGGTGGTCTCATCACTATACGCACAGTACAGTGACGACATAGAGCCATACCTACATATGATACAAGACATTGCTGAATACTCTAGAAATAAGAACCTAATTATATGTGCAGATATCAACGCTAAATCCACACTATGGCACTCGGACAGAACGGACGACAGAGGACGGAAAGTCAACGACGTCATACAGGAGACACAACTACATATTATAAATGAAGACGGACCTACACCTACATACAGAGGTCCAGGCGGATCTGCCACCAAAATCGATATTACTCTGGCGAATGACAGAACATTAGGACGACTGCAAAGATGGACCATACACGACTCTCTGACCACAAGTGATCACAACATAATAGAAATAAGTCTCACAACAAACAATTATCGCACCACACACAATACGACACACTTCAACTTTAAAAGAGCGAATTGGGACAGACTACAACAAATTGTTCAAAATGAGAATATATACAACATACAGGGAAGCGTGGACTACAGAGCACACAAACTGACACAAATCATCCAAACAGCACAAGAAACAGCAATACCTACGCACACACACAGCAAACAACGGGAAACACCATGGTCAGACGAATTAACCAGACTCAAACGTGACATGACAAGGAAACGAAAACTATACCAGAGGACATGGATACAAAGAGACAAACTACTGAGACTAGCTGCATATAGGGAAGCCAAAGAACTCTTCAAAAAGACATTATTTAAGACCAGGAAACAACATTGGGAGAGCTACTTGACCACACACACACAACAGAATATCTGGGGGGAACAATACAAGATCCTGACAGAAAAAATAAAGACCCCATTGGCATTAAGCACGCTACGGCAGGAAGACGGCACAATGACAGTGGGATGGAGAAACACAGCACAATATCTGCTGAACAAACTCCTCCCGGAAGATGCCACAGACTCAGACACACAGGAACAGACCACACTCAGACAAGAACTTCATGAACAGTATAACACCGACGCCGTCACCTGTCCCTTTGCGCACGAGGAAGTTGCGGTAGCGATAAGAGAGCTAAAGAATAAAAAAGCACCTGGACCCGACAGGATCCATGCAGAAGTGCTTAAGAGGCTAGCACCACAGATCACCCCATACTTAACAGAACTACTAAACGACGCCTTAAGGCTAGGCCGTGTACCGACAGTCTGGAAAACCTCAAATGCAGTCATCATACGAAAATCATCAGACAGAGACCAATCAGATCCGAAATCCTACAGACCAATATGCCTCATAAACACCATGGCAAAAATCCAAGAGAGGCTACTGTGTGACCGCTTGCAGGCTCACAGAACCCTACTTGGAATGAATCCCCACCAGTTTGGATTTCGGAAAGGGAAAAGCATCGATGATGCAATAAACAGAGCTTTAGAAATCACACAAAACACAGATAAAACATACTCTTTGGCAATCATGATAGACATCGCAGGAGCATTTGACAACCTGTGGTGGCCAGCACTGTTTCTGAGGTTACGCCAGATGGAAGTACCCGCAGCCCTATACAACAGTCTTTTAGACTACTGCAGAGACAGAATAGTGGAATGGCGCGTGGGCAACCGGAAGGTAATAAGGAAAATTACCAAGGGATGTCCGCAGCGATCGATCTGTGGACCCATCTTCTGGGACATAATTTTTGAACCTCTCCTGCAACTGCTGGAGGAGGATATGAGGACAGACGGTGCTGTCGCCTATGCAGATGACCTACTGGTGGTCATCTCAGCAAATACAAGAGCCCAGCTAGAGGAGAAGGCGAGTGGCACACTGCAGACAATAACACAATGGTGCAACACAAACAAACTCAAGATAGCGGGCAACAAAACAACATACACACTGCTCAAAGGGCAACTCAGACGCAATCCATCTATTAAAATACAGAACAACAACATAAAGAGAATGACGGTAACCCGCTACTTGGGCGTATACATAGATGAGAAGCTGAACTTCCATGAACATATCAGAATAACAACAAACAAGGCAGAAAAATTACTACATAAACTGGCAAGGATTAATTCAGGACAATACAGACTTCCTCTGTCAGTCACACGAACTTACCGCTGCGCACTCTTCGAATCAGTGCTAAGCTTTGCGGCCAGTACATGGGCGCACAGACTCAACCTCGTCACAAACAGAACAGCGGTTAGGCGAGGGCAGAGAAGCGTCCTTCTGCGACTATCGGGAGCCTTCGGCACTACATCAGTTGAAGCACTGTGTGTCGTGCTAGGAATTTTCCCGATAGATATCACAATCAAATATCGGGCCGCTCTGTACTGGTTAAAGATGGGTAGACTAGACCAGGTCAACATATTGACTGGTTCCCCGCTGAACAATAAGCGGGACCTCAAAAAATGGAAAATCGACACATGGCAACAGGAATGGGGCACAAGTGATAAGGGACGGAGAGTCTATACATTTTTCCCGAACATAACGGAAAGATTAAGAATGAAACATGCCGATCCTAGCCGCGGCATGGTGCATTTCTTGACTGGCCACGGACCTTATCCCACGCACTTAAATCGCGTGAGTCTTAGAGACACATCAACGTGTACATGTGGAGGTATGGGAACCCCCGAACACACAATCCTATTCTGCGGGAAATACAGACAGCACAGGAACACACCTGGGATACAACACTTACAGACAGAGGAACACATATACGACGCGATCAGAACACCTGAACTTTGGGACATACTGAACGCACTAACAGACAAAATTTCTGACGAATGCCACAAAGAATACAGGAACAGAAGACCACACAGACAATAAACCTATATGCAGCACCCAGACAGACACCATAGTGTGGAAGAACTAAACTAAGTCTCAATATAAAACAACTGACATGCAATAGACTTACATAAGTAGACCTAAAACTGACAATAGATTAATGTATAAAATTAGACATAAACAGTGTCGGCGCACCGTCGCAATTGCCATCAGCTACCACGGCACTCTAAACCTGTATACAAGTAACCAGATAGAACATAAATAGAGATATCAAACGCCACAACTAGAATAGAATAGAACTTCCTAGGCTAAGGTTAGGGGACTGAGGATCAGAGGCTTGAAGATAAATCCCAAGACGCTCATCCTCAGTCCCCTACGGTGGTGGGACTATCATCTCTTCCTTTCCTATCGTCTTTTCTCCTCTTCAGACTAAACTATTCCTTGTATTTCCTTCTTCCAATTCAACATTAATTTTTGTAAAATTTTTGTTAAATCGGTTTTGGGAAAGCTGCCAAAGTAAAGAAAAAAGAAAAAAAAAAAAAAAAAAAAAAAAAGCACAGACCCGCCTCCACGTGGCGGGACACGGGCAACGGTGCGACCGGATGCGGGAACTGGTGTGAGTTTCATCAACTACATCAGAGTCCGCACACCGGTCGTAGCGGCCAAGTGGTCAAAATAGACCCACCTTAAGCACTTAGGTGGTGGGTCGTAAAATCAGGGCGGCAAGTGAAAAAAAAAAAAAAAAAAAAAAAAAAAAAAAAAAAAGTCTTTAACACTGGTAGCATGCCGCAACAGTGTGGACGTGAACCGTATGTGCAGTTGACGGACTTTGAGCGAGGGCGTATAGTGGGCATGCGGGAGGCCGGGTGGACGTACCGCTGAATTGCTCAACACGTGGGGCGTGAGGTCTCCACAGTACATCGATGTTGTCGCCAGTGGTCGGCGGAAGGTGCACGTGCCCATCGACCTGTGACCGGACCGCAGCGACGCACGGATGCACGCCAAGACCGTAGGATCCTTCGCAGTGCCGTAGGGGACCGCACCGCCACTTCCCAGCAAATTAGGGACACTGTTGCTCCTGTGGTATCGGCGAGGACCATTCGCAACCGTCTCCATGAAGCTGGGCTACGGTCCCGCACACCGTTAGGCCGTCTTCCGCTCACGCCCCAACATCGTGCAGCCCGCCTCCAGTGGTGTCGCGACAGGCGTGAATGGAGGGACGAATGGAGACGTGTCGTCTTCAGCGATGAGAGTCGCTTCTGCCTTGGTGCCAATGATGGTCGTATGCGTGTTTGGCGCCGTGCAGGTGAGCGCCACAATCAGGACTGCATACGATCGAGGCACACAGGGCCAACACCCGGCATCATGGTGTGGGGAGCGATCTCCTACACTGGCCGTACACCACTGGTGATCGTCGAGGGGACACTGAATAGTGCACGGTACATCCAAACCGTCATCGAACCCATCGTTCTACCATTCCTAGACCGGCAAGGGAACTTGCTGTTCCAACAGGACAATGCACGTCCGCATGTATCCCGTGCCACCCAACGTGCTCTAGAAGGTGTAAGTCAACTACCCTGGCCAGCAAGATCTCCGGATCTGTCCCCCATTGAGCATGTTTGGGACTGGATGAAGCGTCGTCTCACGCGGTCTGCACGTCCAGCACGAACGCTGGTCCAACTGAGGCGCCAGGTGGAAATGGCATGGCAAGCCGTTCCACAGGACTACATCCAGCGTCTCTACGATCGTCTCCATGGGAGAATAGCAGCCTGCATTGCTGCGAAATGTGGATATACACTGTACTAGTGCCGACATTGTGCATGCTCTGTTGCCTGTGTCTATGTGCCTGTGGTTCTGTCAGTGTGATCATGTGATGTATCTGACCCCAGGAATGTGTCAATAAAGTTTCCCCTTCCTGGGACAATGAATTCACGGTGTTCTTATTTCAATTTCCAGGAGTGTAGTATCCGATCAAAAATATCCGGAGTCGCCAATGCAACGCGGAATTGATCACTAGATGTCACGAGAAGTGCATCCGCCACACAGTGGACCAGAATCCTCAAAACCTGGTCAACATTTCAGAATTACTTCAATATGGCCGAAAATGGAAATATTCAGAATCCAAAATGGCGAACAGAATCTGGAAAACAAAACTGTCTACATTAGAAAAAATATATATTGGTTCAAATGGCTCTGACCACTATGGGACTCAACATCTTAGGTCATAAGTCCCCTAGAACTTAGAACTACTTAAACCTACCTAACCTAAGGACATCACACACACCCATGCCCGAGGCAGGATTCGAACCTGCGACCGTAGCAGTCCCGCGGTTCCGGACTGCAGCGCCAGAACCGCACGGCCACCGCGGCCGGCAGAAAAAATATATATTAGTTAACAAAATTGGAAGTTTGAAAAGTCTTCTTAATTTGTTCCTCTTGTGCTTCTTAGTCTTCATTTCCTTCATCTTCTTCCGACGACAAAGTTTTCAGTTTCCTCGGAAATGGTTTCCACGAAGAATAAATAGAGGGATCCTCTGTTGCTGAAAGTCTGCGGAACACATCCTCTACAGTTTTCACGCGAAGGGTCTTCGTGCAAAGCTTAGGTGATATTGCCTTATTAACTTGTTTGTTCATTGGTGCGCATCTTCCGACAACTGACAGATTGGTAAAACTGTAGAGGTAATTATGTCCTGTCCGTGGATCAACAGTTTATAGACTCCTGATCGCATATTGTACTAGGAGTTCTCTTTGACGTAATGCCTGGCTGTTACAATGGTGTAACATTTTCAATTCCGGAAAGAGATTTTCACTCTGCAGCGGAGTGTGCGCTGATATGAAACTTCCTGGCAGATTAAAACTGCGTGCCCGACCGAGACTCTCTTGGTAGAGCACTTGCCCGCGAAAGGCAAAGGTCCCGTGTTCGAGTCTCGGTCGGGCACACAGTTTTAATCTAGCAGGAAGTTTCATTTTCAATTCTATTTTCTCAGTGTAAATAACGACATCTTGCAACCACCGCTTAAGAAATGGCTCAAAGCCGGAGTTGGAATAGTATCCGAATTTCAAGGCTGATTCTCGAAGATGACAGTACATACTTAAAGACGGAATCAAAAAGAAGGCAGTATGTCGTGGAATCTAAAATTTATCTCGTTTTTACGCTCGTGTTTTACAATTTTTTTGCTTGCATTGCGGTAAGAAGTTAATTAAGGAAAATCAGTTACTAATTAGCCATTAAATAATGAAATAAGTGTTCGTAATTAAGTAAATACCTTCCGGAACAGCCTCTATCTAAAAAAATGAGTGTGATTTCGCTGAAAAAAATATTTCATCCGAACAATGCAAACTTTTCCAGAGTGGCTACCCGAGCGCGCGGCTCACAAATTGATGCCGCGTTGTACCTGAAATTGAACCTTTGGAACAAACAGCTGGGGCGCTTCTAAGACTCGGATTCAATAGCCACAATATTACTCTAGATAACCTATTGAACTAAACTTCTTCACTCAGAACTTTTTTTATTTATGGCCACTTTTTTCGGGCCTCTGACTCAATATGCGCCAGTACAAAATGAGACGGGAAGCATTATGTTACCAATAGAGAAGCAGTAACAGCAGAATGGGTCCCTCAGGAGGCTCAGCCACTACGAGGGTGGACTACTCAGCGCATGTCACCCGAGTAAAAAATCCATCAGGGACATTTTAGCCATTCTAAAGCTGCTCAAGTCGACTGTTTGGTCACGTAATCGTGAAGTGGAAACGCGAAGGAACAACCTCAGCTAAAATCAAGACCAGGCAAACGTCATACACTTATCAGCCAGAACATTATGACCACCGCCCTGCTATCGACAAGGCCAGTCCAGGCTACAACAGAATCAACTGGCAAGGAATAACTACTACTCAGACACATGCGCGGTGCAAGAGCGTGACCGTGCTGTCCGTATGTAGGATGAGAATTCGCGCGATCCGTTTGAATTTGTCAGAGGGTAGATTGTGATGGCCTGGAGGCTTGGCACGAGCTTTTCGGAAACTGCACAACTTGTTTGAGGAGTGCTGTGGTGCGTATCTTCAATACCTGCCGAAATCAAGATGTAACCACGTCTAGACGTAGTGTTGGGCGACACCCACCACTTCGCAGGCTGGCACACTGGTGAAAAGGGCAGGCGGCGAACTATGGCGGAACCAACATCAGATTTTAATTCTGGGCAGAGTACAAGTGTGCCTGAAAACACAGTGCACCGAACACTCCCAACGATGAGCCTCCGTAGTCAACGACCCATGCATGTGCCAATATTAAATCCACAGCAATAGCAACTATGACTGAAATGGGCACGTGACCATTGGCAGTGCAAAGTGTTGCATGAGCTGATGAATCCCGATACCTCTTTGATCAAGCCGAAGGGAGGGCGCTAATTCACCGTCTTCCAGGGGAATACCTCCTTGATACCTGTACTGCAGAAGAGAGACTAGCTCGTGGTGGCTCGGTTACGCTCTGGGGAGCATTCATGTGGGCATCCATGGGTCCAGTGGAGCTCTTGCAAGGCACAGTGATGGCCAAGGGTATCGTACACTGGTTCCAGATCACGTACACCTCTTCATGACAATCATGTTTTCCGATAGCAGTGGCAATTTCCAACAAGATAGTGCGCCATCTCAAAAGGCCAAGAGTGTGATGAAGAGGTTCGAGGAACACTGTGGCAAGTTCCAATTGACGTCCTCGCCCTCCAGCTCGCCAGATCTGAACCCGATCGAACACATGTGTGATGTGATTGAATGTGACATCAGAGCTCATCGCCCCCTCCCGAGAATTAACAGGAATTGATTATTTGAGAGATTGCAGGGCGCTCTCACTTTTGATATGGTATCAGGCTGATTAATGTTCATAGGGAAGGTGATCTTTATTACTTGATTGCTACATTTGATACGATCTGACTTCATTCATATGATGAAATGGTTGGCAGTAGTTAACGCTCTTGCTTGTGTGCTCTAGTGAAGGCATAGCAGTAGGCTTTATCTCCGTTGAAAGGAAGAGGGTGCCCAGTTAATTGACTGCAGGAAAAGCGTACGGCAACTGAGAGCCAAGAGGAGATTTTTTCTGGGGAACCTGGTGAAAACGTTTGCCGACAGCCAATTCCCCTGGTCTCATTGCGCAGACACATTGGATGGCGCCGGTCAGTCAGCAGCTGCGTCCAGGTAGGCTGACTAGCACTGAGGAGTCGCTGCGGCTATGAGTGGTGCAGTGTAAGATATGATGGCTGGGAATAGAGCAGAGTATGGGCCCTTGTTAGGTTGAAAGTGGATGAGACAGCAGAGAGTTTCTGCGAATTCCGTGGAACAGGGCAGCGGCGCCCAGGCATTCAGACTCTGCTGCAACACATATTTATGAAGTCACGAGGCTTTTAGCGACTTTATGGCCGTTCTTTGGAAAGTTTGAAATGGATGCAACAGGGGAGATAACTCTCTTTTTATAGAGGGCTGTGGTTTCATCCAAGCCATACTTTTAGCAAAGACGCGGCGTAAACTCGTGGGAAACAGGGCGCAAAACTGAATCTTTTTTTCCTTTTCTCCCTGTTAATTTGTAAAGTCGCTGGTTGGTCAAATCTGTATGTGCAGAGCAGGGGGCGGTCTGCCAGCTTCGAATGCCGAGATCCAGCTCTTGATGGGCTTGTTCAAAAGTCGGTGTAGTCTAAGCATGCAATGTGCTATGCTACCGGGCTGCAGAGGAAAGCTGCAGAGAAAGAGAAGATCTCTCTTGTACTGGCGCTTCGATAGTAAAGAACGGCAGGTCTTTACCTAGACAGTGAGACTCGTGTCCTTTGCTAGTGTGCCACTTAGAGCCTGTGCCAGTCACCATCTGAACCGTCAGAGGTACTGCTTCTTACATCATGCACACAACGAGTTAGGCGTGGTTGTACTTACATGTTTTGAGTCGGCCTTCTAAATGTTTGACATATTCTGTGACGCATAGTCGTGTCGCGGAGTCAAACTGGTTTGGCAGAGCAGAAAATTGATCCACCTGCACACTTGAATCCACCGGGGTTTCAGAGGCTCATAGGGAAGTATCTATGTTCCGAATGAGTTGAACGCGAGACCACGTACTTGCATATTTCCGGGCGCGCGCCGTTAACAACACATTGCCGCTGTCCGTGACTGCAGTCGGCGAGCGCGTCGTGCTATGCCCCCCTCACCTGCAGAAGGGTAAAGTATTCACTGCTCTGGTGTAGGGCTCCAATATATGCTTCTCAGCTTCTTTGCAACCATATTTTTCTTTATGGAATAGTGGATTATGGATGCTTGATACTAGCGTAGTTTTTGGGCCATACCACAGAGTCACCTTTATGGAGTCACATAAAGCGATTACTTCTGGTTAATGTTGTATGTTGATCCCCAGCTGATCACTTTGTTAACCATAGACCGCATATTATCGAAACTGTTTGTCAGATAAAAACATTTGTGTGGCGTTTCCTTAGCCATCTTTTGTCATGTGATGTTAAGAATGAATTAATAAATTGTTATTTAGACCACAGCTCCTCCCAGTGTTCCGCTTTACGTTACATTTGCAATTTTATTAAAGTCTTGGTTGCAACTGAGAGAGCCCGGAAGCTTGCAGACTTCTGTGTGCAGAAGTGGCGCCAGTTCCCTCCAGCGATCTACTAAGGCCTTATTGCTTCCATACCACGAAGCGTCGCCGCTGTTATCCATGCCAAAGATGGACACACTGGCTATTAGGTAGGTGGTCATATGTTCTGGCTGACCACTGTATACTGACCAGGACCGTTGTTGAGCACTGCGGAGAGTGGCTCTAAAACTTCGCTCGAAATCAGCGTGAGTAATCGCTCTTAAGCTCAGAAGTGCTACCGGTAATTCAGTTAGCACAACGTCTGTGCGTAGTGAGTTAAAAAGAGTGGTTCAAAATGGTCTAGCAGCTCCTTTCGGGAAAACTAAACGTAATCAGGGAATACTGCACAGCAAATATGCTGCCTCCTCCGCATATCTTCCACAGAGATCGTATGAATAAGACAAAACAGATTAGCAGACTTAGAGAGGTGTGTAAGACAAAAAAGGTGAAGTTTAGCGTTCTGGCTGTAAACGGGCCACTCGGGGTCGACCGATCACCGTGTCAACCTGTTCCATTGGCGTCTTTGGAAGCGATATGGAGTAGAATGCGGTCAGCACGCCGCTCTCCCGGTCGTTGTCGGGTTTCTTCACCTTGTAACCGTTACTAATCGCTCCAGCAGTTCCTCAGTTGGCCTCATGCAGCTGACTGCATCCCGCGCCAGTAATCCACCCATGAAAACTTCCTAGCAGTACCGGGGCTCGAACCCAGGTCCTTCACGTACCAGTCTGCTGCGCTAAATTCTCAGCTGCGGAGGCAGACTGTTATTTTTCCCTCGCTCAGTATACGAACAGAATAGGACCTGAAGCTGGATAATATTGGCCTGCCACCCACTGTTTTGAGGATTGTGTTAACGTAGGACTTCCAGAAGATCGATCTTGTAGTAACAATGTTTTTTTGCATAAAACAGATAAAAAAAGGAGGGAATTTACTTTGGGACAACTAGCACTTAGATTTTGTGAAAGCTCTGAATTTTGTAGAAGAAAATATGGTGTGGCAGACAATGTGGAGAAGACGATGCCTGTAACAAATGATTCAAGTTATTTAAAATACCTCTCTTTACAGGAGAATTGTTATAGATACTGTACTGAAACAAAGCTGTCAGTCGAAAACCATAAACAGCGTAACAGGTTCTTGTTACAAGTACATGTAAATGTACGTCTGCATACATAAGCCGCAAGTCACCAAACGATGACTGGTGGATGGTACTCTGTACCACTACTAGTCGTTTGTTTCCTTTCCACTTACACTCGCAACTAGAGCGGGAGAGAAACGACCGTCTATAGGCCTCCCTACAAGCCCTTCTAATCTTTCCTTCGTGGTTCTTGGGCGAAACGTAAGTTGGCCGTACTACAATTGTTCTGCAGTCGGCTTAAAATACCGGTTCTCTAAATTTTCTCAATAGTGTTCTTCGAAAGATCGCCGCCTTCCCTCCAGGAATTCGTATTGGAGTTTCCGAAGCATCTCCATATTACTTGCACGTTGTTCGAAACTACCGGTAACAAATCTAGCAGTCCGCCTCTGAATTGCTTTGGTGTCTTCCTTTAATTCGACCTGATTCGGCTTCCAGACACTGGAGCAATACTCAAGAATAGGTCTCACAAGTGTCCTATATGTGGTCTCCTTTACAGATGAACAACACTTCTCTAAAATTCCCCCAATAAACCGTAGTCGACCATTCGTCTTCCACACTACAGTCCTTACATGCTCTTGCTGCCCGGTTTGAAGGCGCCTTGTCACAGTCCGCGCGGCTTCCCCCGTCGGAGGTTTGAGTCCTCCCTGAGGCATGAGTGTGTGTGTTGTCCTTAGCGTACTGTAGTTTAAGTTAGATTAAGTAGTGTGTAAGTTTAGGGACCGATGACCTCAGTAGTTTGATCGCATAAGATCTTACCACAAATTTCCAAATTTCCTTACATGCTCGTTCCATTTCATATCGCTTTTCAGTGTCCGCCCAGATATCTAATTGATTTGACTGTGTCAAGCAGCACGCTACTAATGCTGTACTCTAACATTAAGAGTTTACTTTTCCTATTCATTTGCATTAACTTACATCTTCTACATTTATGGCTAGCTACCATTAAATATATCAACTAGAAATTTTGTCTATCATCTAGTATCCTCCTAGAATCGATCAAAGACGACACCTTCCCGTACTCCACAGCATCATCAGCAAACACCAGGTCACCCTGTCGGCCAGATCACTTATGTACACAGAAAACATCAGCGGTCCTATCACTCTTCCCTGGGACACGCCTGTGTCTGATGCACACTCGCCCTCGAGAACAACATACTGGGTTCTGTTAGTTAAGAACACCTCGAGCCACTCATATATCTCGGAACCTATTGCGGATGCTCGTATCGTCGTTAACAGTCTGTAGCGGAGTACCGTGTGAGACGCTTTTCGGAAATATAGACATATGGAATTTGCCAGTTTACCTTCATCCATAGTTCGCAGTATATCATTTGAGAAAAGAGCAAGCTGAGTTTCGCACGAGCGATTATGCGTTCCACTATAATAAAGGATCTAATTTCCGTCACAATACAGCTGTAATTATGTAATGGCTACTACACTGTTGTGCGGTAGTGGTCAGGCGCAAAGCATTGGTAGCCTAAAGTCTTCCAATTTCTACCATTTCGGGGGGTAAGGAGTCCGGGAATCTAGTAGTACACAAGCAGTAGGTGTAGTGTACACTGTTTGACTTGGTTGATTGTAAAATGTGGTTGCAGGGCGTGAGTGAAGCAAATGCTACTAGGGAGAGGAGTGGTGCAGAGGAAACATGTTTTGTAATTAGTATTTACCATAAATGTGAATAATTAACTTTCTTTTCTGAGGACGAGTTGTAGGTGGCACCCTCGATGCACTGAGAGTTACTTCATCTTTCAATAAATATAAATAAAATGTTGTTAGAATTAAGCGGTACCAATTGTCTCATCGATTGATTATATCGCGGTTTAAAAAGACACCTACGAAAACTAAATATCATTTATTCTTCCAGCATTGAAAAAATAAATGAGTTCAAAGAAAATTCTTTTTCATTCTAAAGTTTACTCTTGGGTACTAATATTGATGATGGCGGGGGGGGGGGGGAGCGGGGGAGAGGGGTAGCGGGGTAGGTATCTGATTGTATTCAGGGGTATCTTAGCAAGGTTGGAAACCACTGGTCTAGACAGACTAGAGGCAACTGGGCTCGTATCTACCAAAATAATTATTCAAATGATGTGCACCTATACGGATGTGTGATAGCATCAGCAATGCTTGCCACAGTGCGTTGACATTAAAGGTTTCAATATCCACTTGGCGGGCGGTAGCGCAGTGGTGTGACGTAGTACTCGCACCGTGAGGACGGCGCTTCGGATCGCCGTGCGCCGTGTGGACGTAGAGATGCAGCTTCCCTGTGGTTTACCTAAGCCACTAAGGCCGGGATAGTTCCTTCGAAAATGACTGGATCGATTTTGTTTCGCATCCGAATTTGTGCTTGGTCTCTATCGACCGCCCTGTCGGCGAAACGTTGAATTCTAAGCTTCGGAATTTTTTAAAAATGTTCCCGATTGCATCGAAACTGAACGAATAATATTCTCTAATGAATCACGTTTCTTGCTTCAAAAGGGGTCGGCAACTTCACGGGGAAATACTGCAGATCATACAGACAATGTCCATTGTAGGAGGAATACAAGACCATGTGGCTATAGTCACGATCTTGGAAATCTTTTCGCGATATCTAGGAATAATAAATCAAGGAAGAAGATTATTGATATCTTGGTGACAGATCTAACATCATTGTTCACGTTAACCTGAACGTAACTGTACTGCATGGGGAACCTGACTGTGATAATACTGTCTCTGGGGTCCTGTCAACTCGTCTCGTATAGGGTAACAAGCAAATCACATTAATAGTTTTTATTACAATAAAGAAGACAGACAATGTTTAACTTTTAATTTACAACGGTGTCGCAAGCGATGGGCGACATGCAAACAATCAAAGTCCCTTACTGTATACAATGTCCATAAAAGTAATTGATTCGCATAACACGTCACTGCTATCGTAGTGTCGGTCTACAGTGTGCTGGTCTGCGAGTTCCGGTCTGGTACAGTGTGGCCGGGGCTGGCAGCAGCGGCGCTTATATTCCCTTCGCCTATAGGCGGCTCCTGTCGTGGTGCGCTCCTAGTCAGCGCACCCCCCCCATTGGCCGACGTCGTCTCACCGCCTTCTCTTCTCTTGCGTTCTTCATCTTCGTTCCAGCGCTTGTGCTTACGCCATAACACTATCAGCTGATGATGACGACGAGCGATAAGCCAAAGCACGCAAAAGACCAATTAAACATCTGATGAACAACCTTGATAGTCTTGTTCGCTGAAGGAATCCTCGGCCACGCACTTTCTGGTAGCTTCGGGAAACTCTAATAACAACGTGATTCCAGTTAATAGCATAGACCTACCGACACTTGACTTCATCTCTTTCAGGTCGTCCAACTGTAGTGCATACTTCGGAACTAGAGAGCGTGTGGTCTTAGTATGTCCATATGAAACGTCCCCTTAGAATAATTATGAATGACTGTGCTGGTAAACTTCTACGTTATTTGATACAGAGACAGCTGAGTAAAACTGAACATACTCAGTCATTTCTCTCTTTACTTATTCTGATCATCAATAAACTGACACACAATATCTTTAGCGCAACGCAATCTGACTTTCAATAATCCCTACAAAAGAATGGTCCTGACCTATATCTTTCATGAATCACTTACCTCACAAAAATCTTCGTTACTCGAACTACTGCAATACAGCGAGCGCCAAAACTGCCAGCTAAATAAAAGATTCTAATTACTGAAGGCACTAACTACTGATAGGCATTGTTAGCAAATGAAAGATTTTGATAGAGAACAAACAATGTATTTACCTTAATAATGTTCCAAAGTAGTCCGCTTATAGTGACCTCTCAAAACTCTGGCATTTCTCTCTCCACATCCACCTCCAACTGCCCAACGCCATGCGCTGTTCACATCCAACTGCCCAACACTACACAAGCGAATATGCCAACAATGAGTCCAACCAGCCACAGACTGCACACAGCAGTGTCAGTGACTTTCATACAGAGCGCTACGTGGCGTTACCAATTTAAAAACCTAAACAGCATACTTACACATACTAACCTACGGTCGTCAGTGGGTTGCTCTGAGCGGAGAGCCTGGAACTTCGAAAATAGATATCCGTCCACTGCTTGCGCAACGTCTTGTTAGTGACACAGCAGTTCCTATAGCTGATAGAAATGTGATTTACAGCTGTACAGATGAAAATAATTGTCGCGTGCCTGTGAATACCACACCGTGCGAAAGGGGAACGACGAGTGCAATACACAGACACGTGTCTCATGCAAAACATATCGTCATGGTCTTCTGGGAACGGTTTAGAAGGCATCTGACACACATGAAGCTACAGGTAAACAGAAGATTCCATTTAGGTGGAATTTCGTCGACGTAACTTCATGTTTACCACACATATGCACTGACGTGCCAAAACATTATGACCACACCCATATTGAGACTGCGTGCCGCCTGGTGTCGTTGCGGCCACGTGACGCATCAGGAGAAGGGTCTAAACGAAGCAGAGACGAATGAGGAATCATTATAGTTCAAAAATGGTTGAACTGGCTCTCAGCACTATGGGACTTACCTTCTGAGGTCATCAGTCCCCTAGAACTTACAACTACTTAAACATAACTAACCTAAGGACATCACACACATCCATGCCCGAAGCAGGATTCGGAACAGCGGCCGCAGCGGTCGCGCGGTTCCAGACTGTAGCGCCTAGAACCGCTCGACCACTCCGGCCGGCAATCATTATAGTGACGATACGGGCAGGTGATGCGGAAATTCACTGGCATAAAGGTCGTCGACGAAATGCAGAGTTCAGTGTTCGATACCTGGGAACGAACATCTTGAAACGGCGAAGCTCATCGACTGTCCAAGTACTACTGCTGCGAGTATCTGTGGAAAGTAATTGAAGGACGGTGAAACCGCAAGCAGGCCACAAGCTGCTGGACGTCCACTCCTCATCACAGAAAGTGGATGTCGGAGACTTGCCTGCAGGACAGGCGACTGGCCGTGGCAGATCTGACGTCAGGGCACAATGCTGGTGCAGGCACAAGTGTTTCGGAGCACTCCGTTCAGGGCACATTGTTAAACATGGGGTTCCGTACGAGGAGATCCCTACGTGTTCCATTGTTGACCTAACGACATCTCTATTACAATTGCAGAAGGTAGAGGATCATCGTGATTCTGTCGTGGATCAATAAAAAGTGTGACATGGTCTGATGAATTACATTTCTCGTTACACCAGGTCCGGATTCACGTCATCATGAAGAACGGCTTGAAACATGCTTGCATATACGTTCATTAGCCAAAGTTGCTATTCTGTAAGCTTCTGAGAACTGTTACTGATTGGTCCGCCCTACGATTTTCCAATAGCTGTACGAAGAAGTCGTTACGTTCGGTATGGGCACTCGTTTAATTTGGTGCAATTTGTTCACAGCTACAATTTATTTTAGAATTATTGGGTGGTTTTAGTTTTGGATTTAGTGAATATGTTTTACTGAAGAATGACCAGGACGCACCCGGATGGAAAATAAGTTCATAACAGACTATTTTCCTTGTTAGAAATATGCTTTGTATTCAGAATGAGATTTTCACTCTGCAGCGGAGTGTGCGCTGATATGAAACTTCCTGGCAGATTAAAACTGTGTGCCCGACCGAGACTCGAACTCTCCGCAATATCCTTTCTTTCAGGAGTGCTAGTTCTGCAAGGTTCGCAGGAGAGCTTCTGTAAAGTTTGGAAGGTAGGAGACGAGGTACTGGCAGAAGTAAAGCTGTGAGTACCGGGCGTGAGTCGTGCTTCGGTAGCTCAGTTGGTAGAGCACTTGCCCGCGAAAGGCAAAGGTCCCGAGTTCGAGTCTCGGTCGGGCACACAGTTTTAATCTGCCAGGAAGTTTCATATCAGCGCACACTCCGCTGCAGAGTGAAAATCTCATTCTGGAAACATCCCCCAGGCTGTGGCTAAGCCACGTCTCCGCAATATCCTTTCTTTCAGGAGTGCTAGTTCTGCAAGGTTCGCAGGAGAGCTTCTGTAAAGTTTGGAAGGTAGGAGACGAGGTACTGGCAGAAGTAAAGCTGTGAGTACCGGGCGTGAGTCGTGCTTCGGTAGCTCAGTTGGTAGAGCACTTGCCCGCGAAAGGCAAAGGTCCCGAGTTCGAGTCTCGGTCGGGCACACAGTTTTAATCTGCCAGGAAGTTTCATATCAGCGCACACTCCGCTGCAGAGTGAAAATCTCATTCTGGAAACATCCCCCAGGCTGTGGCTAAGCCATGTCTCCGCAATATCCTTTCTTTCAGGAGTGCTAGTTCTGCAAGGTTCGCAGGAGAGCTTCTGTAAAGTTTGGAAGGTAGGAGACGAGGTACTGGCAGAAGTAAAGCTGTGAGTACCGGGCGTGAGTCGTGCTTCGGTAGCTCAGTTGGTAGAGCACTTGCCCGCGAAAGGCAAAGGTCCCGAGTTCGAGTCTCGGTCGGGCACACAGTTTTAATCTGCCAGGAAGTTTCATATCAGCGCACACTCCGCTGCAGAGTGAAAATCTCATTCTGGAAACATCCCCCAGGCTGTGGCTAAGCCACGTCTCCGCAATATCCTTTCTTTCAGGAGTGCTAGTTCTGCAAGGTTCGTAGGAGAGCTTCTGTAAAGTTTGGAAGGTAGGAGACGAGGTACTGGCAGAAGTAAAGCTGTGAGTACCGGGCGTGAGTCGTGCTTCGGTAGCTCAGTTGGTAGAGCACTTGCCCGCGAAAGGCAAAGGTCCCGAGTTCGAGTCTCGGTCGGGCACACAGTTTTAATCTGCCAGGAAGTTTCATGCTTTGTATTGTTGTTATTGTGAATGATTATAGCATAAAAACATTTTCGGTTAATATTCTCACAAAGTACCTGTTATTTTTGTGTAATTAAGAGTCTAAAAATTATTAAATTTCAAGACATCAGCTCAGCTTACATATTTGACGTGAGTATCAGCTGAAGTAACTGCTGACTTTGCGTACTTTTTCCCGCAAATGGTTTTAAGTAAAAATGGAAAGAATTTGTTGAAGCCGAAAAGTGATAATCTTCCAAAATTTCATGCATTTACAGCTTACTCCCGCGTCGTTCGGCAACGAAGTCAACCCTCGTCCCTCTGCATTAAAATGAGCAGAAATAGAATGGTCGCAGCGCACCACTTGTTGTGGCCAAGTGGTGTGTTCATCCAGAGCGTTACCTCCCCTCTGTGATAAAAAAAAACTGAGTTACCTGTGTATTTATTGTTATTTACATGTAAGAGCACGGTTTCTCAGTTATGAATATCTTCGATTTCGTGACTTCTGTACGTTTAAAAAATGAAAGACAAAATTGTTAGAGACAAAATTGCTGTGCGTGAAACAACTGACAGTGACATTTATATTTTTTCTTGTCAGAAATAATTCACCATTTGTTTCCGAATACATAGCGATTTCCGACTGTGTGGTTAGATAGGAATTTAAGAGCACAACTTAAATTACTGCGAATGAAACCAGCAGCAGTCATCTTTACACTCTTGCATGTCACAGATACTTATCTGCTATCGAATCCTTAACAACAATAGACAGAGAGGAAAGATACCCGCCATAATATTTTTTGACTACGCCACCATATGTGAAACGTTTTGATTCATAAGATGCTAGTTATAAACTATGACGAACTTCAAGAGCTGCACTCGCCAGACGCTCTCGAAAACAATTTTTCGGTTGTTTTTTAAATTTTGTTTTTAAGACCCAAATCATTAATGAATCGTGTGGGCAAGTAGGATACATCATCAACAGGATCTCTAGCGGCGAATCTCGTACAACCACATTTTATGCGTCCTCTTATTCTTTGTTCTTTGACACTCTCTTAAACAACTTTTTCTGGCGTTTTTATAGATGTATTTGTACAATGTGGTACTACACACCACTTGTAATTCATATTCCTAAACGTAAAACCCAAAACAAGATGTCAATACGAATGAAAATAAAATGATATAATATGGCACTTATGACAATTTCCAGAACACAGTCAAATAACCTATCGCTATTACGCATGCGCGGAATGACGTAGTCAGCGAAATTTGAGCAGTAATACATACACTAAACACAGTTTTCGGCACTGCAAAAAATAGTATGCCTGTGTCAGCTTCTAGCAGATTCGGGTTCGTAGCACTGTGAGCGCTGCATGTGCATTCACGGATCTATGACCGTGACAACAGCGTCTCGGTCCGCTAGAACTGTAGGGTATCGCTTCCAAAATACTTACAGAATAACGTGAAGGCTCTCCTTCGAAAACATGGCCGCTCGATGCGCTCACCTACCGATCCGACCGGCAGAGCGGCAGCTAGATACTGAATATGGCCCCAGGACTCGAACCTGTATTTCCCACTTTACACGAGCTATTACCTTAACGACTTTGGCTATCTGTGCACGCTCCATGGACTGACTCAAACTTCCACACGTGACACTGTCTACATATTTACATCGTGGTCCACTAAATTCATCATCTAAGGCTCGCTATATTTTCATACTCGTATGTCACTATTGGGTGGTAGAACTATACCTCATATTGCTGACTTCGAGGAGTTCGCACTCAGCGAATTACTTTCGAAGTGTTTTCTAGAGCTGTGGAACGTCAACAGTATCTGTTCTCTCACAAACGCATGTATTACAAGCCTATGTGGACAGACGACGATAACAATAATTGTCTGGATTCCTCGTTGTCTCATTCTCACTATTGGGGGAATCCAAGTAATGGTACGAGCGTTAGGTGATGAATCTAGTGCACTATGGTATAAGGATGTAGGCAGTGTGACATGTGGAAGTTTGAGTCAGTTTGAAGAGCGTGCACAGATAGATCAAGAGCTTAAGCGACCGCTCGCGGTAAGCGCGAAATACGGGTTCGACTCCCGGACCAGCACAAATTTCCAGATGTCACTAATGGCTACTAGGCCTATACCTAATGTCAGTGAATTCGCAATCATCAAATTAATTTCGAAGTGCTCGAAATACGCATGTGGTGACAGACACAGGGCGGTGAGGATAGCACCATGCTATGGGGAAGATTTAACTGGGGTCCAGGGGAACTATGATAGTAATCGAAGGCACCATGACAGGCGTGGACTACGTGAACGCTATTACGGACAACCTACCACCCCTTCGTGTTTAATGTCATCTCGACAATGATGGCGTCTTCTGGTATGACAACTGTCCGTGTCACAAGGCCAGAATAGTTATGCAGTGGTTTGATGAGCAGCATAGTGAACACACATTGATATTTTGGCCACGGAATTCACCTAGTCTAACGGAATGCATTTAGAATGTTATAGGACGCCAGTTCGTATCCAATAAATTAACGGGCCATAGTTTACGGATATTGCGTTCAAAAATGGTTCTGAGCACTATGGGACTTAACTTCTGAGGTCATCAGTCCCCTAGAACTTAGAACTACTTAAACCTAACTAACCTAAGGACATCACACACATCCATGCCCGAGACAGGATTCGAACCTGCGACCGAAGCGGTCGCGCGGGATATTGCGTGACCTGTGCGCAGATGCCTAATGCCACATATCTCTGAAACCATATCAAGAACTTGTTGAACACGTGCCATGCAGTATCGCATGGCACTTCGTTCCGAAGGTGTCCATCAAGTTATTAAAGAGGCAGTCAAAATATTTTGGTTCTCTGTCTACGTAACTACTGCCAGTACACGTCTTCAGCAGCACAGTGTACGTACATGAAATGTATACGATGTAGTGTTACAATTACAGCAATGAGAAATTCGGTCGGATTTACCAACAACCGTGTGGTGCCAATACAAGTAAGAGCCGGAGGATACCGAGTAGATTATACAGGGTGATCACAAACAGTCTGAAAAGCTTGTAAGGGTGTTCCAGGGTAGGTTGTTCTGCGAAATAATTGTTAAGAAAAAATTCAATACATTACGCCGTTTCCGAGTTATTTAACACTGAAGTTAGGCAATCAGGTCGTTAAGCCCGTAAATTCGAGCATCCTATCAGAGGTGGTATCACCAAATGTATTCTTCGTTCGTTTTCCTCAAACCGAACAAACGTAGGTTTTTCTCACCTAGCTTAAATTTATTGCTTCCGAAAAGGGCACATTCTAACAGTTAATAAGCATTTGAACAAGTGGTAACTCACAGACGTGCAGATGTGTGCATTATTGCATATTAGCGCGTCAAAATGCTTTAATTCGTGCGTGCAATGACCTGACTGGCTATCTTCAATGCCAAATAACGCGGTGAAACTTCTTTATTTAAATGAGTGTGTCTGTACTTAAATTGCCGAATGACTGAGAAGATGAAACTTCTACGTTATTTGATTCTGAAACAGCTAAGTAAAACTAAACGTACTGAGCTATTTTCTCTTTACTTTTTCTTATCATGTCAACACTGACCCACAATACTCTAGCGCAACGCAATCTGACTGCTCAAAAAGATCACAACCTGACTTCAAATAATTAATTCAAAAGAATGGCCCTGACTAAAAAGAAATCCTAACAATAACCTATACATTTCATTAAGCACTTACCTCACAAAAATCTTCATTGCGCGAACTACTGCAATACAGCGAGCGTCAATCCTGCCAGCTAAATAAAAGATTCTAACTACTAAAGCCACTAACTACTAATAGGCATGTGGTTAGCAAAGGAAAGATTTTGTTGCAAACCAAATAATGTATTTTTTACCTTAATAATGTGACATCCAGTTCAGACACGAGTGTAAATCGTCATTGACATCTAGTACAAAGGTATATAATCATGAATAATTTTCAATCTCCAAGTCGAACATGTACAGATCGTCAGCTTAAGCTAACACTTCAGATCTCTACCCTCCATCAATGCTAACTTCCCACATTTAGCATCCATCATTGCTGGCTGTTCACCTCCAACTGCCTAACAGTAATTCCATCACTACTGGCGACTAACTTCCAACTGGCCAACACTACTGGCGATTAACTTCTAACAACGAGTACAACCAGCCGCAGAGTCTCTTACAGAGAAAGCGTAGTCAGAGATCCAAAGTAAAGCGCTACACAGCGCTGCCTACACAGAAGCAGCCCACTTTCAACGGCAACGGCGCAACGTATCGAATTTTTCCTTGACAATTACTTCTCAATATAACCTCTCCTGCAACAGCCTTACATGCTTTTCAGCATGTTTCTGACCACCCTGTACACAGTTACTTCGATGTGAGTGCACACACAAAGGTCTGGAAAGACTCATTCTTCCCGAGACAGACAAAAAATAATCCCGAATATGTCAAGAACAGAAATGTGTATGTACGAGGGTGGTCCAGTAAGTAATGCAAGACATTCTATTTGAAGCAGGTTGCTTTTATTCAGGATTCCAGTACACCATGTTATTCCTCACTTTTCAACACAGTCTCCATTCAGTGCGATACCCTTAAGCCACCTTGCTGGCAGGGTCTGTATGCGCTCATGGTACCACTTTACTGATCGATGTCGGAGTCAACGTCTTGCTGCATGAATAACCTCCCCATCATCCACCAACCGCTTCGCGCCCAGTGCATCCTTCATTGGGCCAAACAGATGGAAGTCGAAAGGTATGAGATCCGGGCTGTAGAATGGACGAGGAAGAACAGTCCAACAAAGCTTTGTGGGCTCCTCTCGGCTGCGCAGACTTGCGTGAGGCCTTGCGTTGATATGGAGAAGAGGTTCGTTCGCATTTTTGTGCGACGAACACGCTGAAGTCGTTTCTTCAGTGTCCTGAGAGTAGCGAAATACGCTTCAGGGATGATTGTTGCACAATGAGGGAGGACATCAAACTGAATAAGCCCTTCAGATTGCCAGAAGGCTGCCGCCGTATGTTTACCGGCTGAGTGTGCGGCTTTGAACTTTTCTTCGAAGGACAGGTGATGTGGCACCACTCCATGTGTTGCCGTTATGTTGTCGCAGAGGAGGAGGAGTTCGTTTGCATTGTTGTGACGTACGAATATGCTGAACTCGTTTCTTCAATTTCGGCACGAGGTGGTTTGCGTGACCTTGTTGCGGTGATGGCAGACACCTCGCCCAACGACTCAACGTGCTTTTGTTCACTGCCATGTCTACGTAGACACTGTGCTAACGCCTAAGAACATCTGCTTTGCTCTGGTTTTCCGCCAAAAGAAACTCAATGACGGCTCCCTGCATGGAATGCACTCCGTTACTGACGCCATTTTGAAGGCGTTTCCACCTGTGGGAACTTCATGAAACTATAGGATCCTTAAGCGGGAATGTTCCACATTTTTCCAACCGAAATTGGCGAGGAAAGATAATGTATTTCATTAACCATTAAATGCCACTCATAGCACATAGAAGGGGTACTAATTTCTATTGGTTGGCTGGTTGGTTGGTTGACTGAGGTTTAATGGACCAAACAGCAAGGTCATCAGTCCCTTATGTCAAAAGTGGTCTATTCGGACGGATTTACATCTCAGAAGAATCATAATGATAAAAGGTAAAAGGCTAAAAAACGTAAAAGTGCAGTCGTCTTGTCAATGGTGAAAAGGAGGGAAGTCAGCAAATGGACAACCCCAAGGCTATGCTAGAGGCAGGAAATATCCCATCTCTGATGCAGTACAGGCGAGACCACCTGCTATTCAAAAGCGTTCAACCGCTAGAATGCAGAAGTGCGTATTGTAAAAGGAGACTAACCAAATCTAAAAAGCGATAAAAACAGAGAAAGGGAGAGAAAAGAGAATCTTGGTCAAGGAGGGGAGTCGGGAATCTCCAAACACAGCTTACAGTGGGAGACACCCCAACCCTCACCGCCCTGCCCCTACTCCAGAGGGAGATTATAAACCTTAGAACTGAAAATAAACCAGTTTCACGGAGGAAGCTGAGAACCAATTCAGCCGTCAGGGAATCGCCTGCCAATATTAAAGGTAAAGTGCGGGGAAGTCTGTACTTAGTACGCAGAGCCTAAACAAGGGGGCATTCCACCATAATGTGGGCTACTGACTGGAAGGCTCCACAACCACAAAGTGGGGATGGCTCATTACGCGAAAGAAAACCATGGATCAGCCTGGTATGGCCGATGCGTAGACGACATAGGGTGGTCGAGTCATTTCGGGAGAGGCGAAAGGAAGAACGCCACGGGACAAGTGTTACCTTAATCCCACGAAGTTTATTAGACAGGGAGGTAGCCGCCTAACAGTTGGCCCATGATTGTGCGAAGTGGGATTTGATACGAAGCCGTAAATCCGCCGCAGGAGGGGGGGGGGGGGGGGGGGGGGGGGGAGATAAGTGACTGCTCCCCCAGCCAAACGATCAGCAAGCTCATTACCCGAGATACCCACATGGCCAGGGACCCAACTAATATCTATTAGTTGGTGGTAGATTTATACCTGTTTTACTTTACCGTCATTTTATATGCTGTGAAATCAATTTTATCTTGCCGAAAACCTGAAAACAAGATCGTAGTCTCAAATCGTGCAACGATGGACTGTCGCCGCTTTTCGTTTCGGCAGTCCACTATCCTCACGTGTACCAGTATCTGATGCGTGGAACGACCGTAACAAGAGGATGTAATGCGGACTTCTTCAGTGCTCAAAGAGTGTTATTAGGAGACAGCACAGGAAATAATCTGCGGATCCGAACAGTTGACTCCAAACCAACGGGCGGAATGTGCTCCGCAGCAGGACTCGGTAGGTTTTACGGGGCGCGTTGTTGGCAACCGGCAGTCAGTGGTCATCCGATACGCAAATGCGCCGTACGTGGGGCGGAGACGGCGGTCGCTGACCCCGGCTGTTCCGTTCTGTTCCCGGTACCCAGCGGGCACGCGCGTGATTTAGACTGCTCCCGCATCACTGTCACGTATAACAAATCTCCCATTGTGGCGCGCACATCGCCGACACCGATAATTACGGCCGTGCACTCTTTGATCTTCCAGCCGGAAACCTGCGTGTTGGATGACTGCAGCGGAAAATAAAAAGCTTCCTCTGCCGAACTGCTCGTATCGAGGCGGCGACTGCTTTAATACTGCTCACACTATAGTCAAGACGCTCCGTAAGCATCGGATGGTAATGGTTTCATCGTCTTCGGTTACTCGGTATGTCGCCAACTGAATATGCGACGCCTTCGTCGGCCAGGTATTACTGCGTATCTACGCCTACATCAGAATTTTTTGTCCAGTTAGTGGTGTGTCTAGTAGAAGTAGTAGTTACTGCGCAATTGGACTTAATTCTTCCAAAGCTCTCTCAAACTGTAATACAGTATCCCTCTGACTTTTATATCAACTCAAATTTATTCTTCTAGCTTTGTAACAGATAGTTCCTCCTCCTCGTAGATGCCTTCAATGTACTCTTTCCACTTATACTGGGGCGCCTACAAAATACTTATAGCTTGTAACAGTAAGGTGCACTGTTACGGGAGAATGAAATATTGAGAAGCAACTATTTGAAATTAAACGTAAAAGAAAGATAACGATAATGAAAGGTGAGTAAGAAATTGTGTAGAAACATCTTGAAAGAAATTACAATTATGTATCGTCCAGGATTATACATGTACATATATGTGTTAGCTAAAATATCCGAGAAAATTTTCAGTACTAAACAAGCAAGTGCACGATACGAAAGGAGCATTTGGAATGATTTTTGGGAGACTACATAGAAGACTCCATGAAAGAAATGTATGATGTATCAGACTCAAATAATGCTTGCCTGTAGAAAACAAAGAATGTGAAAACATTAGACCTATTTAAGAAATAATTGAGAAAGGTGCTAATGTCTAATACCATGGAGCAATATGTAGATTATTCACAACGATACAGGTCTGCCCCTTTCTTCAAGAATGTGTGTTGTGTGTATACTACATCTTCTATTAAAAAAAAAATCACTGTTGAAATTGTTTCTGTGCAGTCGGAGTCGCATATCCATCAAGCTGTCGAAGTGAGCAAAGCGAAGAACAATAACGAGTGTGAGTTCAAATGGTTCAAATGGCTCTGAGCACTATGGGACTTAACATCTATGGTCATCAGTCCCCTAGAACTTAGAACTACTTAAACCTAACTAACCTAAGGACATCACACAACACCCAGCCATCACGAGGCAGAGAAAAATCCCTGACCCCGCCGGGAATCGAACCCGGGAACCCGGGCGTGGGAAGCGAGAACGCTACCGCACGACCACGTGACGAGTGTGAGTGAATATAAGTGTGCAGCGGTGTAAGACGACTGCTGTCTGTACACTACTTCTCTTTAGAACGTGACTTGTTTCAATCATTGTACAAAATGACCGAATAACGACCAAAACTACTATTATTATATTCCCTATTAAATTCACATGTAAGATGATGTCGGAAAATGTATGACTCCAGACCACGCATTACTAGTGAACTATTGTTATCTAGATTTGATAGTATCACGTGGATGGTCGTCCGTTTCAAGATGATTGGTAATTATCTGGGAAGTTCTGAAAGGGAGCAACAGTCTGCAGGCAGCATCTTCCAGAGTGCAGGTGAATGACATTTCTAACATTTGTAACATTTCGCCACTACTACTGGTCGTTATTTTGTACGTACGGGCTAAAATCTGTGCCGTTGTTACTGCGGCCAAACAGAATATCCACAATGAACACCAGAGGTCAGGGGAGGTAGTGTAGCAGTGAAAGCAGAGGACGTGCATTCTAGAGAACAGGAATCAATCTGGCAGGCCAGATTTATATTATCGATGTTTTCCCTAGCTCTACTGACGCCAATACGTGAATAATGCCTTTAAAAAGCGAAAAGGTTAATTTCCTTCTATACCCTTGTACAATTTGAGGTCACTCCCGTTTTCATGGAAGGTCGACGAACAGACACACAAAACTGTATGCCTATGCCACTGTCGTTAAAATGCTGTGGAATTTTGGTACATTTTTTGTACTTGCGTGTTATGACATTCTGAAGCTCTAAAATCTCACCTGTCGGAATCAATATGGATTCAGCAAACAACGATCTTTAAAACCCAGCTTGCCCTGCTAACCTACGAGACTGAGAAGACTGTTCATTCAGTGTTCCTTCACGTCGATAACACGTTCGATTCAGCTCCGCTCTTCCACGTAACTAACAGAGTTACGATTATACGGAATAACAGACCAGCTGTGCGACGGACTGTCATGCCAAGGGGCCCGGGTTCGATTTCCGGCTGGGTCGGAGATTTTCACCGCTCAGGGACTGGGTGTTGTTGTCCTCATCATAATCATCATCTCATTCCCAACGACACGCAAGTCATCGAAGTGGCGTCAACGGAAAAGAGTTGCACTTGGCGACGGGCATACTCGACTGGAGGCCCTAGCCGCACGGCATTTCATTTCGTTTCATTGGATTGAAGTGACTGTAGCAAAAAGAACTCAAAATGGCATTACTAACCGAGAGATCTCGCCTGACGTAAAAGTCGGACGTATCTCAAGGGAGTGTTATAGGACCATTACTTTCGACAATATATATTGTAAGTAGGCTGTTTAGGTTTTTTTATTGGTAACGCCACCTCTGCATAAAAATCACTGGCTGTGCTGTGTGCAGTCTGTGTCTAGTTTGCATTGTTGTCTGCCATTGTTGTGTTGGGCAGCGGCAGCTGGATGTGAACAGCGCGTAGCGTTGCGCAGTTGGAGGTGAGCCGCCAGCAGTGGTGGATGTGGGGAGAGAGATGGCAGAGTTTTGTAATTTGTCATGAACTGCTATATATATTATGACTTTTGATGATATTAAGGTAAATACATTGTTTGTTCTCTATTAATATCTTTCATTTGCTAACTATCCCTGTCAGTAGTTAGTGCCTTCCACAGTTTGAATCTTTTATTTAGCTGGCAGTAGTGGCGCTCGCTGTATTGCAGTAGTTCGAGTAACCAAGATTTTTGTGAGGTAAGCGATTTGTGAAATGCATAGATTAATGTTAGTCAGGGCCATTCTTTTGTAGGGATTTCTGAAAGTCAGATTGCGTTGCGCTAAAAATATTGTGTGTCAGGTTAAGCACAGTCTTGTACAATTTTTCAAAGGGGACGTTTCATATGTCGACCCTTAGCCGAGGATACCTCACTGGAATCTTCTGATTTTTTTCTTGTAGTTTGTGTAATTAGTGTAGCTATTGTTTATTGCTAGCGCGTAATTGTAGAGAGAATCTCCTTTTTAGTTGCAGTCTTTCATTGTTGTACAGTAAAACAGTTGTGGCATGCATGTAGATTTGCACCAAGTATTTCGCAGCTGCGCTTGCAATTAACTACATATTATTTTCAGTGCTATGTTAATGTGTTCTCTTATTTTTGCTCTTCAAACTGTGCTTTTCTGTGTTATCGTGTGAAATATTGTGACAACAATGGCGTGTGAAAAACGTAACACTAGGCTCCAAAGTAAACTGAGAAATAATAGTGACGACGAGTGTAGCTTATCAGCACCGCTGTGTAGTGAATTAACAGACATTCAAAGTAGTAATTTGGTAACTGTGCATAAGGAAATGGAGCGGGCGTCAAATAATGGTGTAGACAGTGAAACAGGTAGTGAACAGGGAAGCATTATCGATCGATCGGTCGGCAACAGCTCTCCTCAGGAATCGGGAATGACAGAACACAATATTGCAAATACTGCAGACTCAGGTTTTGGGTTCTCACCGTTTTCTCAAATGAGTCAAGACACATTTTCCGCTTGTCAAAATGTGAATGCTGCCGGTGCAAATTCACTGCCGAAAAGCACTGAGGAACATGTTTCAGACACAAGTGCATTGTTATTACAATTAATGCAACAAATGGGACAAAAGCTTCAAAAGTTAGACACAATGGAACAAAATCTTCAAAAGTTAGACACAATGGAACAAAATCTTCAAAAGTTAGACTCAGTGGAACATACGCTTGAAAAAACACGTGAAGATTTAACTACTGAGTTACATAACATTGAATCGAAATGTCAAAAAGTCTGTAATGACGTAAAAACACAAATTTGTGAGCATTTCCAACCTATTTTTTCGCGTCATGAAAATGCATTATAGAATCACGAAGCAGCCACAAAAGAACTGCAAACTATTGTTCATGAAAATCACGACACCTTGCAAGCTAAAATTGACTCAGTTGCATCTACCGATTCGGTTACGCAACTTGCAAAAACTCAAGAAAACTTAAAGGACACAGTAGATACGATTTCAACACAAATGGACACTCTGAAACTTGGTTCAGAAAAACACACTGAGGAAATAAGTACACTATCAGAGAAAGTAGCCGAACTTTCGGATCAGTTCACTAACTTATCTGCAAAGGTAGATGATGATCTGAATGACACAAGACCTGTAGCCATCACTGACACAGAAGAGTATGAACAAATTAAGAAATTCAAACAAAATCAGAATCAAATTAATACGCAATACAAAAGAGAAATCCGGGAAGTACAAGATCAGTTGGCACAAGTAAAACAAAAATTTCATATTTCAGAGGACACTCGCGCTCCAACACAGGAAGAGGAACTTAGAAATACGGAAAAGCCACAAAATAATAACACAGGGCATTTCGGAAATTATGAAAGAAATTGGCAATGTGCACCGAATTTTGAGATGGAACCGCCGACACGACGTAACAATGACCGATATGCTACTCGCCGACATGATGATTTTGACTATAAGCTGTTCATTACTACGCGTAAATTCAAAACATTTAAGAATTCTGGCAACGACATTCATCCACAAGCGTGGCTCCATCAATTCTCTCATTGTTTTCCTCCCAACTGGTCATTGGAGCACAGGTTAGAATTTATGTGTGGCTACTTGGAGAATGAACCAGCTGTAAGAATGCGATCGGTCATTCACGATTGCCACAATGAAGGAGATTTTTATCATGCCTTCCTCTCAGCATATTGGTCTCAAGCTACACAAGACCGAGTAAAACATAGCATCATAATGAGGAAACATTTCGAACAATCTGAATTTTCCAGTCTTGTGAAATATTTTGAAGACATGTTGCACAAGAATCAGTACCTGACAAACCCATACAGCCCCTCAGAACTCATCCGCATTTGCTTAATCAAATTACCTGAACATTTACGACATATTATTTTAGCAGGACGTTGCAAAGAAGACATTGAGGCTTTTCAGGGACTGTTACAAGAACTGAAAATTGACACTGACAATCAGGGAACGCGGAAACAGGAGCACAACAATTACAGATCACATCCGTCACAATTCCGCGGTGACAGAAATAATATACGACAAGGCTATTCTTTCAACATAGATCATGACCGAAACAGACACCACCCGTATGACAACCGTTGGGAGAGTAGGATTATTACAGGAAAAGATCACCTCTCCGCGGTAATGACCGTCACAGAGACAATCAGAGAAACAGACAATATGGGAACCAAAATAATTATTATCAAGGGAGACAGAATAACTTCAGATGCAACGGTCCAGTGCGCAGTTACGATTCAGGGAGAAACTCTCCACCACGTTACCGACAAGAAAGAAACTATGGAATCTACCGACATGACGACAGACGATATGATCGTAACGACAGACCTGAATTGCATCAGAACTGGCGGGATTCAAACAGAGCAGAGCCCTCTCGACAAGGTGAATTTGTAGAAGTTAGGTCTCCAAATCCCAATAACGACGCGCGCCAACAAAGACACAATAGGCAATGACTCATACCGCTGGCAGCCACAAAACGTACTTATGAAACGGAAGACGTAGCTGCTGTAGCTAGTAATTACGTAAAAATGGAAGACATTAGGGACATCTTACTCCAGGAACACGACGTAAAAAATAACAACATTGCATATCCTGTGATTCACATTACTGTAAATGACGTAAAATTTACGGCAGTACTTGACTCTGGCAGTCCCATTCCAGTAATTAGTGAAACAGCCTTTAGCAAATGCAACAAATCGAGCGATTGCCCCACACTTCCGTTACGTAAGATTAAATTACAAGGTGCAATCTTTGGAAAAAGTGTAGATGTACGCCAACAAACCACCTTAGAATTCTTTTGTCAAAGCCACAGCTTCTCTATGAACTTTCTCATTGTTCCATTATTGTCGACGGAAATTATATTGGGAGTAGACTTTTTGAATGAATACAAAGCAATCTTAAACTTTCATGATGCTGAAATAAGTTTAGAGAAAGAAGGTAAGTCAATAGCTTTGAGATTTGAAGATTGGCTCTCAAACCATGACGAAGAAATTAATCGGCTTTACCTTCTGTTGGACAACAGTTCGGAATTTTCTACGGAACTAGACACTAACAATCACTCTGCAAGTACTGACAGGGATGATATCGACGGCATATTTGAAATTAATGAGTTAATTCAGAATAAAATTCAAACAATTGAGAATTGTAATGACACTGATAGGCAGGACCTTTTTGAGATTTTACAAGCACATTCCACAGTTTTTACTCATAAAACAGGAACAATCAAGGGATTTCAATACCGATTTCGTGTTCGTGAGCATACTAAATTTTGTGTTAGACCATATGTAATTCCAGCACATTATAGGGACCGTGTTAGAACAGAAATACAATCTATGCTTGACAAGGGCATTATTGAGCCTGCAGTAAGCTCATATAACAATCCATCACATGTTGTTGAGAAGAAAAATGGATCGATCAGGCTTGTCTTAGATTCGAGACAAATCAATACTATCATTATTCCTGAAACAGACAGGCCGCAAACGTTGGAAGAACTTCTTCAAAATTTTAATGGTGTAAAAGTGTTGTCTTCCACTGATCTCAGATCCAGCTTTTATCAGATCGAACTTCACTTCCGTTTGGTTTGAACATTTCTTCGGCAGCATTCATTCGCGGGCTAAATTCCATATTACCTGAGTTCTTAAAACGTCACATCACCTTATATGTGGACGATATTCTAATAGCAGAAGCTCAAAGGGAACAACATAATCGCATCCTCAACAGTTTGTTACGTATTTTTGCAGAATCTGGAATTACAGTTAACTTGGAAAAGTCTGAATTCGGTAGGTCAAAGGTGAGGTTTTTGGGACATATTATTTCTTCTGAAGGCATTCAGCCGGATCCCGAAAAGTTAGAAGCAATCAGAGCCATTCCAGTTCCATCCACAAAAAAACAAGTCCGCAGTTTTCTAGGTCTCGTAAATTTTTACCGTCGTTTTCGGAATATGCAAATTCTTGTTACACCAAAACTTTGTTCTCTCACTGGAAACAATACTATTTGGAACTGGGACGAACAAGCACAGTTGGAATTCAATTCTTTGAAAGAATCGCTACTTAACGCGCCAATACTAGCTCATCCAGATCTGTCACAAGACTTCTGCCTTAGCACGGATTCTTCTAAAGTCGGTCTTGGTGCCCATTTATTTCAAGAAGCCACAGAAAATGACACTACTGTTCAGAAAACCATTGCTTTTGCTAGCCGAGTGCTAACAAAATTTGAAAAAAATTATTCCGTTACTGAATTAGAAGCTTTAGCTATCGTTTGGGCATTTAACAAATTCTGTTTCTTTTTTTCTGGTAAGCACGTAAAAGTATACAGTGATCATGGTGCATTACAATTTCTTATGTCTTCAAAATTAAATCATGACAGGTTAAAACGTTGGGCATTGTTTCTGCAAGAATTCCGCTTCACAATAGTCTACATTCCCGGCAAGGAGAACATTGTTGCGGACGCACTGTCACGCGCACCGGCTGGGCTTGAGAAAAGTAACACAGAAGGCAACCTTGAGAAAAAATTTAGTATTCTTTACATTCAGAAAGTCGCCTTTGAAAACTTCATCACCACATCTTTAAAGGACATTGCTCATGAACAAGATAAAGATCCGATTTCGAAAGACATCAAGAGCAAATGGCATGAAAAGACACACACACAGATTCGGCATTATTACCTGGTTAGAAACAACATACTCTTCAAACGCTGCACTGTTGATGACAAGCTATGGGTACTTTGCATTCCAGACGATTTTGTTAATAAGCTCATTTGGTACATTCATTTCAGCTACGCACATTTTGGTCCACAAAAATGTTATCATGTTCTTCGAACGACTTGTTATTTTAACAATATGGAAAAGAGAATTCGAAGAGTCTTGTCTATTTGTAAATTTTGTCAAAAGGCGAAACCATCTACTATCTCCCATCGTGCTCCGCTGTTTCCTATCATTCCTTCTAAATTAAAAGAATTTGCTGCTGTTGATCTCTTGGGACAGCTTGTCAGAACATCTAATGGATTTTCGTACGTTCTAGTCGCTGTTGAACTTACTTCAAAATTTGTTTCTTTCACACCATTACGTAAAGCCACTGGACGGTCTGTATCCAACGCCTTTGTTAAAAATTTCTTACGTGAAGTTGGACACATTAGTAAAGTCATTTCAGATAACAGACCGCAATTCAGATCTGCTGTTTGGTCACGCACGCTTCGGAATCATAAAATCAAACCTGTTTTTATTTCATTGTACTCACCACATTGTAACCCGTCTGAACGGATTATGAAAGAAATCAATAAGCTTTGCAGACTTTATTGTCACAGAAAGCATCAGCATTGGGACAGATATTTACACTTATTTCAAAACGTGCTGAATGAAATGCCTCACGACTCCACTGCTTTACCACCTACTCTTGTACTAAAGAATGAAGAACCACCGAACAGAATCAGAGAGCTTGTACCTTTCCCGAATACACGTAAACTTCGACACAAAGACATAATTGATTTGGCTCTTAAAAATATAAAATCTGCAGCAGACAAAAGGAGAAAACTACACGGTAAATCAAATGCAAAGAAATTGTATATTGGTCAAAAAGTTCTCATTAAAGCTCATTCACTGTCACATAAGAAGAAACACTTGAGTCACAAATTCTTTCTAGTTTACAATGGACCTTACAGAATCTGACATATACCACATGATAATTGCGTTGAAGTTGAAACTCTGCGTACTCGGAAGAGTAAAGGTTTACACCACATTTCACATGTAAAACCGTTTATTGAAAGATAATCTGCTTTTTAACTTTGTCTTTGCCATAAAACTCTTAACTTCACATTTCTAGTATGCATTGTCAGACTTAGAAACTGTTACCATGCAACAATGTTTGAAGTTAAATATCCAATCAAGAACCTAGGGAACATTTTTAAACAGAAATTACGAATGCATTGTTATTGTGAAGAGACGACCCAGTGTTATTGTGTGTGTGCATTCTTGCTTGTTAGTTGCATGAATATGTAACGACTATAAGGCTTACATACTTAGAACATTTACCAGTACTGCCAATGAGATTTTAATGCAACATTTTGGTTTACCTGAAAATACATTCTGGATTTAAAGTACTTTCAGTGAGATACCAGATGACACAGTGGTTAGTTTATGTGACAGCTACACGATTTTATCACAACGCTACTAATGAGTGACAATTTACAATGTTGCTTTTGCAGTGTTTCTGTTTTATATCTGCACAGTTTTTCTGCATTATTCTGGAAAGTAAAACATGTTTTAGTAGTAACTTTTGTGGTATAGCTACAATGAGACTGCCTTTTTTGTAGCACAACAATACATTACAGCACAGTACTTTCTTCATCATGGCAATAAGCGTAATAACTAAGATATCTATACGCAAAGCATTTCACTTTTGTTTATCATGAGGTAAGTACATTGACTTCTGCAGAACTTAGCTTGCGGAGGACGACAACTATGACACTTCCACGGAGATTATCTTACAACAAGACACACAGTTTAGCGCTACAGTACATGTATTTGAGTGATTAATTTTATACTTGACACATTTATTTTTAAAAGTTTTTGAATTACAAAGAAAGTTTTCAGTGATACATTTTATTCCATTGCAATAATCTGTAACACCTGAGGGTATAACTACATTAATCCTCAGGGGGGTACACGCTTACTTTGTGTACCATGTGTTTGGCAAGCACAAGGAGCCCTAGCTAATATGGTATTTGCTTATACAACTTTACACATCGGTACCATATTTCTCTAACACAGAATTACACAGCTATCTGATCATTTAACAGAGAAAGAAACTTTTTTTACTACATCAGTGAGAGATGTTTATGTAATTACACAGTTGGATAACTTCACACTTATGAAATTGTATTTTGTCTGTACTTTGTGAACTGTTCATATTTTTTGGAACCATTGTGATATTATGAGAGCTTTGAATGATATATTTGGTATGGGATCATGATTTTAAAGTATGTTTGAGGTAGATGACACTATTGAAATGAGCAGAGAATTTTCTTTAGGTTTTGAAATTATTGCATAAAACTACGATGTTTTTGAGATTTGACTGAGGTGTTTTGATGTTATTTTTATGACGACAAATATGTATATGTGTAATAAGGTAAGGAATAATGAGTAGTGGTTAGGGACTCTGACTTGTGAAAAAGGATGTTGGAAACCAAGAACCGTACTTTAAGAGTTATGAAATGTGTGTAAATACGTGAATGTATCACAATGCAGGCGAAAATTTTTTGCACATTGTTATATTCATAGGATTTTGTTTCTACACATTTGTAACGCAAATTCTCAACCTGTGATTTTTTTTCATATGAGACTGTCACTGTAGCGGAAACTGGTGTCGTAAATATTTCGGTAAGAAAGTTAAGTGACCACCTGCACGTAATGCGTCGTGGGCACCCAGCTGGGCGACAGTCGCCTGGAAAAAAGCCATTAGCGTGTGCCCCTTTCAGAGGCACAGGTGGAAAAGAAAAAAGGAGGCCATTATCCTCGCTATTGACATTCCTTTGTAGAAAGCACCACAAATACGACACGCTCATTACTTGGAAAGATACTTACATCTGCACACTTGATTATGACAAGCGTCTTTCTCGAGAATTGAGAGAATTTTTTACTACCTTATGAAATGCCATATGGCTAATGAATGATGTTTCATGCCTTCCTTTTTACATATTTGCTCATTTTCTTTAATATCTAGTTTCTAGCTGCACTGTAGCATTGGTTAAAATAAAATTTAATAGATGTACTAATATAAATATTTTATGCCTACAGATCCAGTAAATAATTTTATGATCTAATAAAATAAAAACGAAGGAGCATAAAAAGACATTTCCCTTCACAGGAATTGCATACGGAATTTTCTTTTCAACTACTTGGTAATTTTTTTGGTAGAATAACTTCCTGTGGTGCACCACTTTAATTACATAGATATTAAGATGTGAATATACATTTCCCTTGTCTGCATTGTTGTCTTTAGTGTACTATTTTTTCTGCTTGAGCTTTGTCATGTTTAGGTACTAGTTATATCATTTGCTGCTGCTGATTGCCAGGCATAATGTTACGGAATTTGACTTTGTATTATGCTGTTAAGCCAGTTTTACTACGGATTTATTTTTCTTGTTTGCTGCACAGTGCCTTATATTAGTTGTAATATTGCAATTGCTTTGCCAATTTGAATTTTTGTCATTGATTTTTATATTAATTGTTTTGTGCTGCTGCATTGCCTCATCTCTTAGTTTAGCATCTGAGCTCAGTAGATTTAAGTTAGCTTAAGAGGGGGTAGACTATATAAGAAACTAACTATGATGAATTGGAAGTAATGCATTGCGAAGCTATAAGAAAATGGTTTGACCAAAAAAAAAAGAATTTTGAAAGAGGATATGAACCAAAAAAGTAGGATTTAGGGCCCACAGGTTTAGGTAGGATTTTCTTGGAAATAAATGAAGAGGTAAGATAATGGTAAATAAATAATGAGGTAAGAAATGTGTGAACATATAAATACAGAAAGCATGCTTGGATAGAATTTCTTTGGTGGAAACAAATGTTGAAATAAGAGGAAAGATATATCGATTGAAGTTTTGGGGTGGACTGCAGTACCAAATGTCACACTAAAAACAAACCCTGTCCTGTATTTTTGTGTTATTACACTATGTGAATTTGTGTTTTTCCTGTCTTAATGTGTTTAGCTAATAAGAGTTATGTTGTAGAATTTTTCTGATAATATGTTATTTTCTTTGTAAAGATGTTTAGACATTATTTATTCTGTTTTGTTTTAATGCTCATGTGTGAAGTCACAGTCTTGTACAATTTTTCAAAGGGGACGTTTCAATATGAGAGATTTAGTGGATAAGGTCAGAAGTTCCATGACGTTATTCCAGGATGACATCATGGTACACAGAGAAGTTGCAACCCTAGAAAATTCCAGGCAAATACAAGAAGATCTGCAGAGGATCGACTCTTCGTGCATGGATTGGCAAGTGCCTCTCAATGTAAACAAATGTAACGTACTGCGTATAAACAGCCAGAAAGACCCATCATCATTGTATGATTACACGACTGCAGAACAATCCCTGGAAGCAGGCATATGCATTACATTTCTGGCAGTGTAAGCACGAACTGTTTCAAGTGGAGCGCCTGTATAAAACTAATGCAGGTGAGGTAGGTGTTAGATTCACCGATAGAATCCTTAGGAAGTGTAGTCCACTCACAAAAGAGATAGGTTGTGAAACTCTCGTTCGGATACTGCTTGAATAATGCGCTTCAGTCTGGGATTCTCACCAGATATGATTGACAGAGCAAATACAGAAGATCCAAAGAAGAGCAGCGCGTTTCGTTACAGTTTAGCTTAGTAAGCGTGAAAGCGTCGCGGAGATGCTCATCCAAATCCAGTAGCATATGCTAAAAGAGAGGCTTTTTGAATCACAGGGTGACCTACTGTTAAAGTTCCAAGAGCGTACATTACTACAAGATTCATCAATACAATATCACAGAAAACTCTCTCTACAACTATGAGGCCTCCATTTTTGCTTTCGTTCGACGTCCAGAGTCCGCCCCTGTTTTCTACTATTTGCTTACCACTGGGCTGTCTTAAAATTGTTGCTGTCTATTCCAATTTCGGTTGCTTCTTTTGTAACAGATTCCCAATATTATGATGTCTGAGCCAGAGCTCTCGTCTTTTATAATCGTATTTTATATACAATTTCTGGGCAGTGTTGAGCCATGACCGACTTTTCAAGTTTCCTTTGTTTAATATGTCATGATCGCTCTGCACAATGCTCAGCATCAAGGCGAATGGGTTGCATATGTCAGTTCTATAATGTTTGTAGGGGACACCACACATTCCAGGAACTCGAGAAGACTTGTGTTGTCTTTAACGGGTCGTAATATGTTTCTTGCCTTGGAAGCGGTCTGGAACACTGGTCTTATTCCATCTCTCTTCAGCAGGCGTCCTATCTTGCTGCTGATCCACAGTATGGAAGTAATGCAGCCGGGTTGGCGACTTCTACCGATTCACGAGGCGTCTTTCGTCGGCGGCGCCTAAAAGCATTTCCAGTTTCTCCCTTGCTGTAACCATCTTCCCTGAACACATGCTTCAAATGCCGAAATTCAGACACCAGACAGTCGTAGTCAGAAATAATATTTGCCCTGTGTACTAAAGTACTCAGGACCGCTTTCACGCGTACAGGGTGGTGAAAGCTGATGGCGTTGAAGTACCGGAAAGTGTGCGTAGGTTTCCTGTACACTGAATAACCAGGCGGGCCTGCTGCCTTCTGCTCGACTAAAATAGCGAAGAACAGAAGCTTGCCTTCCCTCTCAGTCTCGTCAGTAAATTTAATGTTGGAATACAAATCGGTCATGTGAACGACGAACTGCTACAGTGCATTTTCACCATGAGGGCACATCAGGAAAGTGACGTCAACGTACCGTAGGAAAAAAGATGGACGCAAGTTCACAGAGTTCAAAGCTTGCTCCTCCATAAAGAACTTCGCGATGTCCGTATACAGTGACGATCCACGGTCTGTCATCTCATATTATTCGATGCCATCTTCTCCATCGACGATCGGCACAGAGACCTGCTGTACGATCCGTTTGGTCACCTGTAACGAGCATGGCCACTGGCCTTACTTAGAGAGTGGCAAAGTTATGAAACTGATTCGACGATGCGTTCCCATTTGAGCGGATTTACTTGATAATTTTCAAAACTACGTGCATAACGTTTGCAGCAGAAAATATAAATTCCGTCTACAGCGTTAAGGCGAAAGGACGACTTCCTTGTATAAATGATAGCCAGGTCTACCAGTATCTACCGTAAAATATCTAGGAGTAACTATCCACAGCGACCTTAAGTGGAATCACAACTTCAAACAAATAGCGGGAAAAGCAGATGCCAGACACAGATTCATAGGAAGAATCTTAAGGAAATGTAGCTCATCCACGAAGGAAGTGGCTTATAAGGCACTTGTCCGACCGATACTTGAGTATTGTTTATGTATCTGACACCCATAATAGGTAGGACTTGATAGAAGAGACAGAGCAGATCCAACGAAGAGCGGCACGTTTCGTCACGGGACTGTTTAGTCGGCACGAGAGCGTTACGGAGATGCTCAACAAACTCCACTGCCAGACGTTACAAGAGAGGCGTTGTGCATCATGGAGAGATTTACTATTGAAATTTTGAGAGAACACTTGCCCCTCACATACGTCTCGCGCGTAATAATGATGATGAGAAAATTCGAGAAATTAGAGCCAATACAGAGGCTTAACAACGATTCTTCCCACGCGCTATTCGCGAATGGAACTGGTTTGAAGAACTCACTTAGTGATACAAAATGTACCCTCTGCCGCACACCATTAGGTGGCTTGCGGAGTATGATGTAGATGTAGAATTAGAGCCGCACCACATGGAGGCAGGTGCGGTATGCATTTTCCAGCCCACAGACGACCTATACCTTTAGCTAGAAAACTCGCTACCCCTTCGCTAGCAAACTGTGTCAGAATGGTTTGAGGTTACTTATTTGTCCGCCATCTTACATCGCCTCATTCTATTGAGGGGGTTACGTGATCATAGTGGGTGACGACAGCGCGGTCAAGGATCATGAGGACTCCCCAGTACTTTCGGTGCCTCGTGGAGTCCATGCCATGACTCGTCGCTGCTGACATTTACACAGTGTTACAGCGGAAGAAGTCGTAAGTGTAACATGAACTCTGGCTACAGTGTACTTCTGCCTTTCTCACATTCTCTCACTGTTGTTATCTTTCCTCTGGTATCTCTCTCTCTCGGTTCAAACTAACCAATTGTTCAAATCGTCTTTCTCTGACAGGAAACACAGGGTGTTAATAGGAAAGCGTCATCATATAACTGGGAACTAATTCCATGTGGTGTCCTACAAGGTTCCATCTCAGGGCCCTTACTACTTCTTGTCTGTATTAATCACGTTTCATTATTAATATTACCAGACACCAGGTTTGTTTCGTTTGCGAATGATTCAAATATTGCAATAAATAACAAATCAGGTGTAGAAATTTTTAGGAACGTTAACAGATGGTTCCTAGCCCATTTCTTGTTAATAAACTACGATAGGACACACTAAAAGCAGTTCAAAACCTGAGGTTTCCCGCCAGCATATAACGTACTATGGTGACTAACAGAAGAGGTTGACAATGTAGTCTTTGGTTTATAACTCTATAATAAATTCGGTTGGGAAGATCATACCATAGAAATGCTTAAGCACCAAAACAAATCTATATTCGCAATGCAAATGTTGTCACAACATAGGTGCTATAAAAATGAAAAAGCTAGCATACTTCGTTCGCTTACTTTTCATTCCAGAATGTCATACGCGGGCGTTGTTTGGGGTAACTGATCAAGCCAAGCTAAAGTTTGTCGAGTCAAAAACGTTTAATGCGGATTATTTGTGGGGGTGAACCCAACAGAGAGACCTGTCTGAGGAACTAATACATTTATTCTATAATTAAATAGTGATTATGTAAGTCACAATGATGCTGCCAACAGAATTTTGAAACTTACACGTAAAACGCCAGAGACAGACAAAAAGAAACACGAGAAATCAGAGCAGGGCTGAACAGCGTCAAAGGAAGAACACGTGAATCTGACGCCTCAAAGAATTTTGAGACATACGAGATGTCCAAGGTCATTAAGGACACAAAAACAGGGAAAGCCGCAGGCATCGACGGCTTATACCCAGAATTTTTTAAGCATTGTGGCCCCAGTGCTCTACGATGGATGAGAGGATTCTTCAACAACCTATTACAGACTGGAAGGCTGCCAGACCTTTTTAAGAGAACGAAAATCATAGCAATCCTAAAACCGGGGAAAACAGGAAAGCACTACAGACCCATAACTCACCTGAGCGTCTGCTATAAATTTCTCGAGAGGCTCATTCTTATTAGAATAAAACCCAGTGTTGAGAAGATGCCAGGGGAACAGGCTGGCTTTAGACCTAAAAGGAGCTGCAGCGACCAGGTACTAGCAGTAACCACACATATCGAAAGGGGCTTTGAAGAAAACAAAAAATCCTCAGCTGTATTTATTGATCTATCGTCTGCGTATGACACAGTATGGAGACAAGGAATGCTGCTGAAATTTTTACGCATCATATCTTGTAAAAAAATGGCCACACTACGTAACAACATGCTGGCAAATAGACACATCGAAGTACACCTTAATGGCAAGAAAAGCCGCAACTACCAACTCAATGACGGCCTTCCCCAGGGATCAGATCTTTCGCCTCTGCGCCTGAATATGTACACATCTGACCTACCAAACACCTATTCTAAAAAGTTCATTTGCGCCGACGACATATGTTTAATAAGCCAATCTACCGACTTCGAGACATCAGAAATTACTCTTGAAAACGACCTGAAGCTGATGGTTGAAAATTTCCAAGTATGGCGACTTAAACCCATCGCAATGAAGCCAGAGACAGCCTGCTTTCACCTAAACAACAAGCAGGCACATTATAAACCCAGAATCGCTTTCAGAAACCAAATGTTGAGATACAGCTCTCAACCAAATTACCTGGGAGTAACACTTGACCGCACTCTCACCTTCAGAGCCCAACTGGAGAAGACAGCGTGCAAAAGAAAAACTAAAAAAACTAGAAATAACATAATCCAGAATCTAACAGGAAATGACTGGGGAACGAATGCGACAACCTCAGGACATCGGCCCTTGCTCTTGTCTATTCAGCAACAGAATACTGCAACACTACGTTGTTAAATAGCGCCCATTCAAGAGAAATAAATACTCAACTCAATAATACTATGAGGCTGATATCGGGAACCATCAAGTCGACGGCAACCCAGTGGCTCCCTGTTTTGTCCAACAACCATCCTCTATACTTACGAAGACAGCTACTTGGGAAAAGAGTGTGGAAAAAATGCTTGGACAACCGTCAACTTCCTATCCATTAAGATTTCATCTCCCAACCTCGACTAAGGTCACGTAAACCATCTTGGAAGGTGGGAAAGGTTTAGTAAGAGACAATTTTAACATTGATGATGCTTGGCGCTGAGAATGGTCCTCCTCCAACCCAGACTCAAATAATCTAATCAAATATCCGAGGCAACGCCCTGTCGGATTTGAGCTATCAAGGAGATCCTGGACATCACGCAACCGGTTCCGAATAGGGCATGGAAATTGTCACTCCTCGAGACATAGATGGGGCGTGACTGATAGACCTGACATGCGCCGGAGGACACAACAAACAGACATTAAAGCCCATCGCCATTGAATTACCTTTAAGGAAATGCCAAGGCACCTTCCATTACCTTCATGTGCTTAAGGAAGCTGCCTGGCTGAAAGGACTCGATATCCGTCCTTGAGCAGTCCAGTAATGCCAACTACATGGTCAACTTATGGAATTATGCATCACTTATTATTTTATTCTATATGACTTGATACTACACTACTGGTAATTAAAATTGCTACACCAAGAAGAAATGTAGATGATAAACGGGTATTCATTGGACAAATATATTATACTAGAGCTGACATGTGATTAAATTTTCACTCAAATTAGGTGCATAGGTCCTGAGAAATCAGTACCCAGAACAACCACCTCTGGCCGTAATAGCGGCCTTGATACTCCTGGGCATTGAGTCAAACACAGCTTGGATGGCGTCTACAGGTACAACTGTCCATGCAGCTTCAACACTATACCACAGTTCATCAAGAGTAGTGACTGGCGTATTGTGACGAGCCAGTTGCTCGGCCACAATTGACCAGAAGTTTTCAATTGGTGAGAGATCTGGAGAATGTGCTGGCGAGGTCAGCAGCCGAACATTTTATGTTCCAGAAAGGCCCGTACAGAACCTGCAACATGCGGTCGTGAATTACCCTGCTGAAATGTAGGGTTTCGCAGGGATCGAATGAAGGGTAGAGCCACGGGTCGTAACACATTTGAAATGTAACGTCCACTGTTCAAAGTGCCGTCAATGTGAACAAGAGGTGACCGAGACGTATAACCAAGGGCACCCCATACCATCACGCCGGCTGATACGCCAGTATGGCGATGACGAATACACGCTTCCAGTGTGCGTTTACCGCCAAACACGGATGCGATCATCATAAGGCCGTAAAAAGAACCTGGATTCATCCGAAAAAATGACGTTTTGCCATTGGTGCATCCAGGTTCGTCGTTGAGTACATCATCGCTGGCGCTCCTGTCTGTGATGCAGCGTCAAGGGTAACCGCAGCCATGATCTCCGAGCTGATAGTCCTTGCTGCTGCAAACGTCGTCGAACTGTTCGTGCAGATGGTTGTTGACTTGCAATCGTCCTCATCTGTTGACACAGATCCAGCTCGGCGTTCCGTATTACCCTCCTGAATCCACCGGTTCCATATTCTGCTAAGTCATTGGATCTCGACCGACGCGAGCAGCAATGTCGCGATACGATAAACCGCAATCGCGATAGGCTACAATCCGAACTTTATCAAAGACGGAAACGTGATGGTACGCATTTCTCCTCCTTACACGACGCATCACAACAACTTTTCACCAGGCAACGCCGGTCAACTGCTGTATGTGTATGAGAAATCGTTTGGAAACTTTCCTCATGTCAGCGCGTTGTAGGTGTCGCCACCGGCGCCAACCTTGTGTGAATGCTCTGAAAATCTAATCTTTTGCATATCACAGCATCTTCTTCCTGTCGGTTCAATTTCGCGTCTGTAGCACGTCATCTTCGTGGTGTAACAATTTTAATGGCCAGTAGTGTATATACATTTGTTGTTATCACTATTTTATTTTTTAATCAGTATTTGCTCTGCATATATCTTTTATCTCAAAATGTACCAGATGTAATCTGATGCTGTATTTAAAGCCTTTTTTTTTTTTTTTTTGTCATCAGTCTACTGACTGGTTTGATGCGGCCCGCCGCGAATTCCTTTCCTGTGCTAACCTCTTCATCTCAAAGTAGCACTTGCAACCTACGTCCTCAATTTTTTGCTTGATGTATTCCAATCTCTGTCTTCCTCGACAGTTTTTGCCCTCTACAGCTCCCTCTAGTACCATGGAAGTCATTCTCTCATGTCTTAGCAGATGTCCTATCATCCTGCCCCTTCTCCTTATCAGTGTTTTCCACATATTCCTTTCCTCTCCGATTCTGCGTGGAACCTCCTCATTCCTTATCTTATCAGTCCACCTAATTTTCAACATTCGTCTATAGCACCACATCTCAAATGCTTCGATTCTCTTCTGTTCCGGTTTTCCCACAGTCCATGTTTCACTACCATACAATGCTGTACTCCAAACGTACATCCTCAGAAATTTCTTCCTCAAATTAAGGCCGGTATTTGATATTAGTAGACTTCTCTTGGCCAGAAATACCTTTTTTGCCATAGCGAGTCTGCTTTTGATGTCCTCCTTGCTCCGTCCGTTATTGGTTATTTTACTGCCTAGGTAGCAGAATTCCTTAACTTCATTGACTTCGTGACCATCAATCCTGATGTTAAGTTTCTCGCTGTTCTCATTTCTAGTACTTCTCATTACCTTCGTCTTTCTCCGATTTACTCTCAACCCATACTGTGTACTCATTAGACTGTTCATTCCGTTCAGCAGATCATTTAATTCTTCTTCACTTTCACTCAGGATTGCAATGTCATCAGCGAATCGTATCATTGATATCCTTTCACCTTGTATTTTAATTCCACTCCTGAACCTTTCTTTTATTTCCATCATTGCTTCCTCGATGTACAGATTGAAGAGTAGGGGTGAAAGGCTACAGCCTTGTCTTATACCCTTCTTAATACGAGCACTTCGTTCTTGATCGTCCACTCTTATTATTCCCTCTTGGTTGTTGTACATATTGTATATGACCCGTCTCTCCCTATAGCTTACCCCCACTTTTTTCAGACTCTCGAACAGCCTGCTCCATTTTATATTGTCGAGCGCTTTTTCCAGGTCGACAAATCCAATGAAAGTGTCTTGATTTTTCTTTAGCCTTGCTTCCATTATTAGCCGTAACGTCAGAATTGCCTCTCTGGTCCCTTTACTTTTCCTAAAGCCAAACTGATCGTCACCTAGCGCATTCTCAATTTTCTTTTCCATTCTTCTGTATATTATTCTTGTAAGCAGCTTCGATGAATGAGCTGTTAAGCTGATTGTGCGATAATTCTCGCACTTGTCAGCTCTTGCGGTCTTCGGAATTGTGTGGATGATGCTTTTCCGAAAGTTGGTTTGTATATCGCCAGACTCATATATTCTACACACCAACGTGAATAGTCGTTTTGTTGCCACTTCCCCCAATGATTTTAGAAATTCTGATGGAATGTTATCTATCCCTTCTGCCTTATTTGACCGTAAGTCCTCCAAAGCTCTTTTAAATTCCGATTCTAATACTGGATCCCCTATCTCTTCTAAATCGACTCCTGTTTCTTCTTCTATCATCGGACAAATCTTCACCCTCATAGAAGCTTTCAATGTAATCTTTCCACCTATCTGCTCTCTCCTCTGCATTTAACAGTGGAATTCCCGTTGCACTCTTAATGTTACCACCGTTGCTTTTAATGTCACCAAAGGTTGTTTTGACTTTCCTGTATGCTGAGTCTGTCCTTCCGACAATCATATCTTTTTCGATGTCTTCACATTTTTCCTGCAGTCATTTCGTCTTAGCTTCCCTGCACTTCCTATTTATTTCATTCCTCAGCGACTTGTATTTCTGTATTCCTGATTTTCCCGGAACATGTTTGTACTTCGTCCTTTCATCAATCAACTGAAGTATTTCTTCTGTTACCCATGGTTTCTTCGCAGCTACCTTCTTTGTACCTATGTTTTCCATCCCAAATTCTGTGATGGCCCTTTTTAGAGATGTCCATTCCTCTTCAACTGTACTGCCTACTGCGTTATTCCTTATTGCTGTATCTATAGCGTTAGAGAACTTCAAACGTATCTCGTCATTCCTTAGTACTTCCGTATCCCACTTCTTTGCGTATTGATTCTTCCTGACTAATGTCTTGAACTTCAGCCTACTCTTCATCACTACTATATTGTGATCTGAGTCTATATCTGCTCCTGGGTACGCCTTACAATCAAGTATCTGATTTCGGAATCTCTGTCTGACCATGATGTAATCTAATTGAAATCTTCCCGTATCTCCCGGCCTTTTCCAAGTATACCTCCTCCTCTTGTGATTCTTGAACAGGGTATTCGCTATTACTAGCTGAAACTTGTTACAGAACTCAATTAGTCTTTCTCCTCTTTCATTCCTTGTCCCAAGCCCATATTCTCCTGTAACCTTTTCCTCTACTCCTTCCCCTACAACTGCATTCCAGTCGCCCATGACTATTAGATTTTCGTCCCCCTTTACATACTGCATTACCCTTTCAACATCCTCATACACTTTCTCTATCTGTTCATCTTCAGCTTGCGACGTCGGCATGTATACCTGAACTATCGTTGTCGGTGTTGGTCTGTTGTCGATTCTGATTAGAACAACCCGGTCACTGAACTGTTAACAGTAACACACCCTCTGCCCTACCTTCCTATTCATAACGAATCCTACACCTGTTATACCATTTTCTGCTGCTGTTGATATTAGCCAATACTCATCTGACCAGAAATCCTTGTCTTCTTTCCACTTCACTTCACTGACCCCTACTATATCTAGATTGAGCCTTTGCATTTCCCTTTTCAGATTTTCTAGTTTCCCTACCACGTTCAAGCTTCTGACATTCCACGCCCCGACTCGTTGAACGTTATCCTTTCGTTGATTATTCACTCTTTTTCTCATGGTAACCTCCCCCTTGGCAGTCCCCTCCCGGAGATCCGAATGGGGGACTATTCCGGAGTCTCTTGCCAATGGAGAGATCATCATGACACTTCTTCAATTACAGGCCACATGTCCTGTGGATACACTTTACGTGTCTTTAATGCAGTAGTTTCTATTGCCTTCTGCATTCTCATGTCGTTGATCATTGCTGATTCTTCCGCCTTTAGGGGCAATTTCCCACCCCTAGGACAAGAGAGTGCCCTGAACTCTATCCGCTCCTCCACCCTCTTTGACAAGGCCGTTGGCAGAGTGAAGCTGACTTCTTATGTCGGAAGTCTTCGGCCGCCAATGCTGATTATTTATCAAAATTTAGGCAGTGGCGGGGATCGAACCCGGGACCGAAGACGTTTTTGATTATGAATCAAAGACGCTACCCCTAGACCACGGATCAAAATGCCATACGAAATAATAATAAAAATTATTAAATTTGAAATAAATAATATACATGTTTTTCGAACCAACAGCTCAATTCGTGTAAGCAATGCTATAGAAAAGAAAAATCGTCATAGTGTTTTAAACTAACTTACTGTCGCCCAGGAACATGTCTATTATTCATGCCAGAAGCCAAAACAATTTAACTACTAATAATGTTCTTTTTAAGTATTTCTTAGTAGTATCGATTGATTGGTAACCTGATGTATAAAATCTGACTTCTACACATCTTCAGTTCAGTAATGCGATGAATGTAAATGACTGATGTAAACTGATTTTTCTTCCAATTATGTGTAGCTACAAAAGGCTAATAACTGTCGTGTGCACCTCAGTATATTGTACATTTTCACGTTTTGTGACAAGTAAGTTATTACTTCTTAAATGAAGATATGTTTAAGATATTTTGACTTATTCCAAGTTAATGACGATGCACTTGGTGTCGGTGGAAGTGACCTTAAGAGTTTAATTTTATTTATAAATGTGTATTAAATATTCTTCTTTATGACATGTTCCACATCCGTGAAGATCTCGTGAGTATGGGTCTATCGTAGAAAAAGTATATCTAATCTAATCTAAAACTTCCTGCCAGTTGTTTAGCACGTCATGAGATGTTTTAACGCAGACTATACAAAACGAGAAAATTATTCTCAGACTGACAGGCTCGTCTTTGCCCATTTTGATGTGAACGCTGAATTACGACCTACTAATGGTGCCTTTCTTCACTCACATAAACAACTTCGTAATGAACGGTTAAACGAAAGCTGTCCTTTGCTCCCACCTCGTACCTGTAGCCCAAGGACACTCGTAAACGGGCGTCTCATCGCATCCGCGAGCGAGCGCGTGCTCGTACACACACACACACACACACACACACACACACACCGTTCACTCGTATATCAACACTTGCAGTCCAGGATGCATATTGCATGAGGTTTTATGTTTCTTAGGACAGTGTACTCCACTTGTGATAGTGGCGACAACGGGAGACGTGTGCATTCAGATCCCAATCTGACCCTCCTGGCCACAGTTTAAACGTCGAACGATCACAAAAATAAAATTGTTGCACTGCAGGCGCCACATAGTTCTATTGCAATAAAACCTAAGAAAGTGTAATTCGTTCAGGAAATAAGCTTACAAAACTGTCATCCAACTCCTCCTCCTGTTTTGATTAATAATTCTCGGTTTGTGGTGCTAAGTAAACTGGATTATTCGAGAGGTGACGAAATGATCGTATTGACGATAATGGGGCAGCTAGAGGATTTTGACTTATAAGCAAGTGTATTGATTGGGCTTTTGGATTTCTTCCTGAGGACCGTCACCAAAAGGAATGGAAAAGCGGGAGAGGGGGCGGGGGCAGAAATTATACTACTACCTGGTACAGAATGTTCCTTCTTTCAGTCACCGGGTAGTGGCTTGCGGTACACATATGCAAAAGTAAATTTTGTTAAGTAATTACTCGTATTACAAAAAGCTCTAGCTAGCACCTCAGAATCCATAGCATTTGTGTGTGAGATTCATACTATAAGCTAGATTTCATGTTGTTTAAATCAAATTGGAGGACGTCCTAAAAAGAAAAAGATAAAAGCTTTGTGACCATGGCCTGTAAGACAAATTGTTCCACTATTTCAGATTATCTTAAACTTTTATTTATGGTGTCACATCCAATTCGTTGTAGAGATATTAGTTCGTTATGATAGGTATGCAAGATGTATGGGACAGGCGAACCAAAGTATACATGAAGAAGAATGCAATAATTACAATCCCAAAGAAAGGAGGTTCTGACAGGCGTGAATAAAACTGAAGTATCAGTTGAATAAGTCATAGTTACAAAATACTAACACGGTCTATTTACAGAAGAATGGAAAAACTGGTAGAGGCCCATCTCGGGGAAGATCGGTTTGGTTCCGCAGAAATTTTGAAACATGTGAGGCAGTACTCACCTTATTACATATCTTAGAGGATAGGTTAAGAAAAGGCAAAACTATTTTTGAAGCGTTTGTAGACTTAGATAAAGCATCTGACAATGTTGATTGGTAGGTACTCTTTGAAATACTGACGGTATTTACTTGTTTATTTATTTTATTTACACGTCAAGTTCCGTAGGACCAAATTGAGGATCAAATCTCCATGATCATGGAACATGTCAGTACATGAAATTATAACATAAAAGTAATCACAGATAAAAATAAAATGTTTATGAACCCGAAAAAGTCAATCCATAAGTTTAAGTTAACGCATTCAACAATACACCAAGAACCAAATAAATTTTTCAAGGAACTCCTCGACAGAATAGAGGGAGTGACCCATGAGGAAACTCTTCAGTTTCTATTTGAAAGCGCGTGAATTATTGCAAAGATTTTTGAATTCGAGCAGTAGTTAATTGAAAATGAATGTAGCAGTACACTGCACACCTTTCTGCACAAGAGTTAAGGAAGTCCGATCCAAACGCAGGTTTGATTTCTGCCGAGTATTAACTGAGTGAAAGCTGCTTATTCTTGGGAATAAGCTAATACTATTAACAAGAAATGACAGTAAGGGAATATATATATTGAGAGGCCAGTGTCAAAGTACCCAGACTCGTGAACAGGGGTCAACAACTTACGCCAGTTATTGCCCAAACCGCCCGTTTCTGAGCCAAGAATATCCCTTTAGAATGGGAAGAGTTACTCCAAAATATAATACCATACGACATAAGCGAATGAAAATAAGCAAAGTAGACTAATATTCGAGTCGGACGATCACTCACTTCAGATACCGTTCGAATAATAAAAATGGCAGCATTAAGTCTTTGAACAAGATCCTGAATGTGGGCTTTCCACGACAGCTTACTATCTATCAGAACACCTAGAAGTTTGAACTGTTCAGTTTCACTAATCATTTGCCCATTCTGTGAAATTAAAACATCAGGTTTTGTTGAATTGTATGTCAGAAACTGTAAAAACTGAGGAGTCTTACTGTGATTTAGCGTTAGTTTGTTTTCTACAAGCCATTAACGTAGGTCATGAACTGCACTATTTGAAACTCGGCCAACGTTGCACACAACATCCTTTACTACCGAGCTAGTGTCATCAGCAGACAGAAATATTTTTGAATTACCCGTAATATTAGAGGGCATATCATTTATATAAATAAGGAACAAGAGTGGCCCCAACACTGATCCCTGGGGGCAACCTCCACTTGACTGTACCCCACTCAGAACCCACATCACAGCTATTCTCAACATTGTGAATATTGACCTTTGTGGTCTGTTGCTAATGTAAGAGGTGAGCCAATTATGAGCTACTCCCCATATTCCGCAATGGTCCAACTTCTGGAGCAATATTTTGTGATCCACAGAATCAAACCTCTTAGTTAAATCAATAAATATGCCTAGCGTTCGAAATCTTTTGTTTAACTCATCCAGTACCTCAAAGAAAAAAGAGAATACATGATTTTCAGTTGTTAAATTACTTCTAAAGCCGAACTGCACATTTCATACCAAATCGTGTGATATAAAATGATCAAGTATCCTTACATAAACAGCCTTTTCAGTAACTTTAGCAAACACTGATTTCATAGAAATAGGTCTAAAATTGTCTACATTATCTCTTTCTCCCTTTTTATAAAGTGGCGTAGCTACTGAGTACTTTAATCGTTCAGGAACCTGACCATTTCTAAAGGAAAAATTACAAATATGGCTAAATAGAGGGCTAATATGTGCAGCACAGTACATTAATATTCTGCTAGGCACTCCATCATATCCATAAGAGTCTTAGTCATCAGTGATTTAATTATTGACTCAATCTTCCCCTTGTCTGTTTAACAGAGGAGTATTTCAGACAGCAATCTCTGAAAGGCATTTGCCAAGAAAGTTATATGATTCCCTGTAGAAACTAAATTTTTATTTAATTCACCAGCAATGCTCATAAAATGATTGTTAAGTACTGTACATTTTTGTGATTTATCAGTAACATAAATGTTTTTACTACAAACTGACTTTATATTGTCGACCTTCTGCTGCTGACCAGACACTTCCCTCAAAACTCAATATATGGTTTTAATTTTATCCTATGAATTAGCTATTCTATTTGCATACCACTTACTCTTTGCCTTCCCAATAACATTTTTAAGCACCTTACAGTACTGTTTGTAACGGGCTACTGTAGCTTGATTGTGACTACTTCTAACATTTTGATGTAATTCCCACTTTGTACTGCATGATATCCTTATCCCACTATTCAGCCACCCAGGCTGCCTATTACTTACTGCTAGTGCCCCGTTTAGAACGTTCTAAAGGAAAGCAACTCTCAAAGAGCATGAGAAATGTGTTAAGGAAAACATTATATTTATCATCTGTGTTATCGGCACCATAAACATCCTGCCAAGTTTAAACCTTGACAAGGTCTAAAAAGCTTCCTATTGCTGTTGGATTAACTTTCCTTCATAGTCTGTAATTATGTGTGACATTTGTTTGTGTACAAAAGCCTTTTAATGTTAAAATTTATGCATCATGGTCTGAAAGGCCATTCACCCCTTTACTAACAGAAAGTCCATCTAGTAATGAATGATGAATAAAAATATTGTGTAGGGCTGTACCTTAGTTGGAGAAAACATAGCATGCATCAGATCATATGAATTTAGGAGATCTACCAACATCCTTTCTCTTGCATCATCATATACAAAATTTATATTGAAATCACCACACATAGCTAATTTCTGGTACTTCGTACAGAGTGAATCAAGAACCGTCACTAGTTTGAGCAAAAAAGCTCTGAAGTCATAGTTAGGGGACCTATAAACGACAACAATTAAAAGTTTAGTTTCACTAAATGCAACTGCCTCTGCACAACATTCAAATGTCTGTTCAGTGCAGGGCCGTGATACATACGCAGGGGTACAGTGAGTGAAAGGCTATTTACAACTAATAAATAAACCAGATTACTGTTACTGAGTCGAGGGCCGTGAAAGAGGGGCAGTGGTTGAGACAGAGGGAGACATGACTCTATTCTGTAGTTATTCGTTCTGTACACTGAACAAGGAGTAAAGAAAACACAGGAGATATTTGGATAAGGAATTTGTGGTGTCACCGCAAGCCACCACACTTGCTAGGTTGTAGGCTTCAAATCGACCGCGGTCCGTCAGTACACATCGGACCCGCGAGTCGCCACTGTCGACGCTAGCAGACCGAGTGCCGCCACTCGGCTGGTCTTACAAGACAAGCTGGCGCACTGCCCAGTTCTACTTCCGACTTTAATACGAATGGCTCACTCGTTATAGCTTCAGAGATCTCATTTGCAGAGACGCTAGTTAGCATAGCCTTCTGCTAAGTCAGTAGCTATGACCAGCCAGGCGCCATCTACAGTTTGCTCATTGACAATTGAGTTATATGTGTGAAACAATCAGAATTGTAAAGAAGCATCCGCAGTTCAGTCTATAACTGCACTTGTAAATACTATTGTACAAAGTCAACATCGACGTTCACCGCTTATGCTGAATTAAAGCTAAGCATTTAATTGTATTCCTGTCTACTAACTTCTAATCACCTAAGATGTTCCAGATACATCTCATCAAGTAAAGTTCATTGATCCTCTCGTCAGCCTACGTGATCAACGCATGCAATAATGGCCACCTCTTGTGATCAGACTAAGAGTCAAATTGCGTGACTCAGCCGGGTTACCTTTTTTATAGGAGGGCCATAGTTCCGCCTCATACATAAAAGAATTAAAGATCAGAGATGAGAAATAAAAATTTTGCGGCTTTCTGATGACACACTAATTCTGTTAGAGAGACAGCAAAGCAGTTGGGAGAGCAGCTGAATTGCATGGATAATGACTTGATAAGCGGATGTGAGATCAACATCCACAAAAGCAAAATAAGGGTAATGGAATGAACTAAATCAAGCGATACCGAGGGAATTAGATTATGCTAAAGGTAGTAGAGGAATTTTGCTATTTGGGCAGTAAAATGGCAGATGATGACCTAAGTAGAGAGGATGTAAAATATACAATGGCAATGACAAGAGAAATGTTTCTGAAGAAGAGAAATTTGTTAACGTCGAATATAGATTTCAATATTAGGAAATCTTTTCTAAAGAGGTATGTCTGGAGTGTAGTCTTTCATGGACATGAAATGTGGGCGATAAATAGTTAGGACAAGAAGAGAAGAGAGGCTTTTGAATTGTGGTGCTACAGAAGAATACTGGATATTAGAGTGCTGGATGATGTAACTAATGAGGAGGTAGTGAACAGAATTAGGGAGAAAAGAAATTGACGGCACAACTTAACTAAAGGAGGGGATCGGTTGACAGGATACATTCTGAGACGCCAAGGGATCACCCGCTTAGTACTGGAGGGAAGTGTGTGGGGTAAAAATTCTGGAGGGAGACCAAATGGTGAATACAGGAAGCAAATTCAAAAGTATGTAGGCTGCAATAGTTATTCGGAAGTGAAGAGACTTGCACAATATAGAGTAGTATGCAGAACCGTATCAAACCAGTGTTCAGAAGAAAGACCACAACAACGCAACGATGGGGCTCCAAAGAGGTGAGAATTGTGCCTTGATGTATAGCAGAAATCTGGATTCAAATACAGTGCTCACATTGACTAATATTGAAATGTCTGTGAATTACGATCTTCTGAATGAGAGGCAAAGATAATAAGCAGTACCGAAAATAAATAACTGTCTACAAGTTGTAGCGTTATGCGTATGCAGCGGGGTTGGTCGGCCACCTGGACTTGGCAGTATGGGGTGAGCTGGTTTCTGTGGCTAGGCGCTGGCGTGCCCAGCGCCCGGGGTGCGGCGCGGCGCGGCCGGCTCGGCCAAAGCACTGCGGCCAGCAAGCCGCAGCGATCGCTCCACATTAGCCCAGATGCCCGGGGCTTGGTGTGGAGAAATCCCCCGGTGCTGCGCAGCTGGACGACTTCTGATCATCACGGTAGATGATTACAGCCAAAACAGTTGCAGGATAAAGATTTATTAAAATTCTTGACGAAGGTTTCGGTATATACAGGGTGTTACAAAAAGGTACGGCCAAACTTTCAGGAAACGTTCCTCACATACAAATAAAGAAAAGATGTTATGTGGACATGTGTCCGTAAACGCTTAATTTCCATGTTAGAGCTCATTTAAGTTTCGTCAGTACGTTCTGTACTTCCTCGATTCACCGCCAGTTGGCCCAATTGAAGGAAGGTAATGTGGACTTCGGTGCTTGTGTTGACATGCGATTCATTGCTCTACAGTACTCATCAAGCACATCAGTACGTAGCATCAACAGGTTAGTGTTCATCACGAACGTGGTTTTGCAGTCAGTGCAATGTTTACAAATGCGAAGTTGGCAGATGCCCATTTGATATATGGATTAGCACGGGGCAATAGCCGTGGCGCGGTACGTTTGTATCGAGACAGATTTCCAGAACGAAGGTGTCCCGGCAGGAAGACGTTCGAAGCAATTGATCGGCGTCTTAGGGAGCACGGAACATTCCAGCCTATGACTCGCGACTGGGGAAGACCTAGAACGACGAGGACACCTGCAATGGACGAGGCAATTCTTCGTGCAGTTGACGATAACCATAATGTCAGCGTCAGAGAATTTGCTGCTGTACAAGGTAACGTTGACCACGTCACTGTATGGAGAGTGCTACGGGAGAACAAGTTGTTTCCGTACCATGTACAGCGTGTGCAGGCACTATCAGCAGCTGATTGGCCTCCACGGGTACACTTCTGCGAATGGTTCATCCAACAATGTATAAATCCTCATTTCAGTGCAAATGTTCTCTTTATGGATGAGGCTTCATTCCAACGTGATCAAATTGTAAATTTTCACAATCAACATGTGTGGGCTGACGAGAATCCGCACGCAATTGTGCAATCACGTCATCAACACAGATTTTCTGTGAACGTTTGGGCAGGCATTGTTGGCGATGTCTTGATTGGGCCCCATGTTCTTCCACCTACGCTCAATGGAGCACGTTACCATGATTTCATACGGGATACTCTACCTGTGCTGCTAGAACATGTGCCTTTACAAGTACGACACAACATGTGGTTCATGCACTATGGAGCTCCTGCACATTTCAGTCGAAGTGTTCGTACGCTTCTCAACAACAGATTCGGTGACCGATGGACTGGTAGAGGCGGACCAATTCCATGGCCTCCACGCTCTCCTGACCTCAATCCTCTTGCCTTTCATTTATGGGGGCATTTGAAAGCTCATGTCTACGCGACCCCGGCACCAAATGTAGAGACTCTTCGTGCTCGTATTGTGGACAGCTGTGATACAATACGCCATTCTCCAGGGCTGCATCAGCGCATCAGGGATTCCATGCAACGGTGGGTGGATGCATGTATCCTCGCTAACGGAGAACATTTTGAACATTTCCTGTAACAAAGTGTTTGAAGTCACGCTGGTATGTTCTGTTGCTGTGTGTTTCCATTCCATGATTAATGTGATTTGAAGAGAAGTAATAAAATGTAAAGTAAGCGTTTCCGGACACATGTCCACACAACATATTTTCTTTCTTTGTGTGTGAGGAATGTTTCCTGAAAGTTTGGCCGTACCTTTTTGTAACACCCTGTATAAATATACCGTCATTAGCAAAAAGTTAGCATCGGAAATGAGAAAGAAAAAACACTAAAGCTTAAGTAACAGTGAAATTATCAGAGTAATACAGGCAAAAAATCTTTTAGTTACTTACTAAAATTACATCCTGCAATGGAGATTAATAAAACAATTGTGCCAAAGGATCGTCAATAGTTAAGACATCATCTCCATTTGTACAACATACTTATGAACACAGGGTCAATGCGAACACAGTTTAGCACCACCACTTCGCCTGTGAACTATCGTGACGAGAGTGTGAAAGCACTAGGACAGATGGTTTCGCCGAGAGAGGGCACTTGTGGTATGTGCCAGACACTCGCGCATATTAAAATCCATGAATACATAAACAAGCGCATCAAAATTTGGCTGTCATCATTTACCGTGAAGAATTTCAACAGTTGCTGTTTCAGCCATGTTTAAAATCTTAACTTCTGATCACTTAAGAGGGCCGGCTATGCACCAGCAATGGCGGAGTGACAGACAAGTTGAAAGATAGTTTCTTACAGCTCATTGAAATTCCACAATAAATCACAGTTACATAATAAGATAAATCTATATACATCAGCGATCTCAGAAAAACGAGGCACATCCAGTGACACAACAATATTTTCAATATCTTTAAAACTAGAGACGTTAATAGTTTACAATGACTGAACATTTTCACAACGAACTTCTCAATTAACAACTTTTAAACACTTCATGCTGTTTCAAGAAACGATATCTTAGATGGTAGCGTTGCACTATGGGTATGAACCCTGAAAGGTACGTGTCTGTATCTGTTTTATTTCTTGATTAATTTCGTTTTTTATACCTTTTCATTATGCAGATGCTTGTGGGAACATCGTATTCTCCACAATAACACAGCAAATGAACGCATCATGAATACCTCATATGTTTTCCCACTTGTGTATTTATTTAATGAATATGTTGCAGTTTTTTCCAGATGTTTATTTAACTGCTGATAACAACTGCTAATATAAAATAATTGTAATTTAAGAACTGGTCAAACGCATGTGTTTGTGACACCATTTTTGAAAATTGAACCAAAAGGCGCTTTAATCAGGCACACGTTAATCATTGTTTAAAGAATATTTATCGACAATCTGTTGCCGTTTAACTTCAGCACACCTGCGCAAGACTACTAGCTTATTTATTTATGAAGAAACCTTTATTTGTAATTACTGTGAAAGGTCTGAGTGACCGATTATTTTTAACATTTCTTTATTTAAATATTGTCTTAATACGTTAGTTTAGTGTGGGAAGTGATCAAATTGGATCAACTCATGTCTGAAAAACTTAAGAACGTTGAAGTTTAGGTGGAAGATGATCTACACCCAATGGAGAATCAGGCACTGACGGAACACCACTGTAGTCAAGCGGAGATAGACTTTTTTGAGGAGGGGGGAGGATGCACTCAAGGGAGCGATGCGACACATATTTAAATTTGTGCTGGAAGAAGGCAGTCCTGCCTGTGATAATATGTGTGATTCAGTTGCATAGGTCACTGATCCTGTGCAGTGAGCAGTTTTTACATTACTCTAACTTTTTCCAATTGCATTATGGAATTGAGAATAAACAGAGTATGAGTCTCCACTCGTTGTATCACATGTGTTAATTTGTAAATCATCATGTTAAACTGTAAATTATTTTCAGCTGGTGAATATTTCGTGTACTGTGTGGACTGTGTTGGTTGACTATTTTGCTTGGGGATTGTGCTACCACTCTCGTAACGCTGTCAATGCGACTTTACTGCATTTGATCATGTTATTTTCTGTCTATATTTAAAATGGATATTGTAGAACCCTTCTCCGTTTATTTGAGTTTTACTTTCCTGCAAGAACGTTATTCAGCATAATTTCCTGTCGTCTACATCAAATACAGACGTTAGAATAGAATTATTAATTATTCATTTATTTTTTATTCAATATACCTTTGTATTTTATTAACCTGCAGTTCTACCAAGCCATAGACTATTTCACAGCAGGAACACAGCTACAAATTATTATCTTCAGCGACTGTGTAATGAAAGCAAACGTGAGCATCTCGACCCTGTGACTACACCGACCTATTTTTTTTTTTTTTTTTAAAGAGCCGTGCATTGCCAAATTACCTAAGATACGAGCAAGAACAGAGTTTTTATTCATTACGGAATTCTCATGCACTTCCAGAAGTCATTTCCTGTGATTCCGCTAAACCTCTCCTAGCCATCTGTAGCATTTCGTGGCTGAACCAATACTACGACTTCAAAACTGACCGACTCATTTATATAAAAATGACAATTTAAGAATCTTCCCCCCCCCCCCCCCCTGGATAAATTTCTGCAGATGACAATGGTTACTTGTATGCATGATATCCTATGTATGATTTTACTTTACCTGGTTTGCGGATAACGTCATTGCTATTACCTTTTCCAGTGTGAGAATCTACTCAACTCAGCAGTCACTTACGAGAACACCTGCAGTTAAATGTGAAATACGACGTACTGCTCAGTTTGATCTTTATCACATACGCAGAAAACTGTCAAAGATGGAAGTCACGAGAAGTGCTCTAAAAAGCATTTGTAGGATGGTGTTTACCCTCTAAGGCAGCGAACCACTTCTGTCTATCTCTCTCTCTCTCTCTCTCTCTCTCTTTCTTTCTTTGATGATATTGCGCTTAGAAGGGTTTTTTCGTTTCACATTCTGGCAAAACAAAGTGCATCAAGAATGCATTAGTTTATTTAGAGAATATAAGAATGTGTAATGCAGCGAACATGAGTAATTTTGACATTTCATATTTCATTATTATTTTTATGGGATCGCATATCTAGGTCGTGTTATCGAATTATTAATCATGTATTGGTTGATACTGGGTAGCTTCATGTTAACATTTCTGTCGAGTAGCATACTCTGAGCATAATTTTGCTATAGCTCTTACAGCAGGGAGAACGAGGGCAGTGTCGTGGGCGAGGTGACGCTGAAAGCTTAAGATCGTAGAGATAGCAGATTACAAGCGCCGTCACTAGATTTTTCTAGCTCGGAGGTATATGCGAGGAATGCCTGCTGCAGATGCGAGTTAACGGTCGCAGAAGCTCTCACGCCAAACACCAAGGCGAATTCCCCTCCACAAGCCAGTGAAACGAATCTGGTTGGCTGAATTTGTAATCGGAGGAGGAGTTAAATTTGTTCTAGAAGTTTTTAACGAACAGAGTATGAGCTGAAAGCGGTTGGCTGACAACTTCGTCACTTGTAGCGTGGTAGGTATTCCATATGTACGGGTTCTCTGATTGGCTGCATAGAGAGTGCACGTTGAGGAGAGGTTTGCTCTAACTGGGCACTCCGCCACGAGGGACACACTGTCTGGTGGGTATCGAGAGGACACATATCGCTGGATGGCGTTACGAGACGTTGCTGGTGAGACCCCAGTGTACAGTCGCACTATTAGGTTTGATAAAGTGCTGATTTCACCTCTTGGAACAGCATCATCCGTTTCTCTGTCAGCAGAGAAACGAATCTGTGCTTCTTTATAGAGACACTAAGGCATTACGATGTGCTTCTTCACTACCATACATGTGATTCAGGTTTCTGCTCCTAGCCTACGAGCAAGCAGAACTTGTTGATATGAGTCCGGAATTTTACTGAAGTACATGTATATCTGTATCTACATGGATACACCGCGAATCACACTTAGGTGTCTGACAAAGGGTTCATCGACCAACCTTCACAATAATTCTCTATTATTCAACTCTCTAACAGCGCGGTAAAAACGAAAACCTATATCTTTCCATGCGAGCTCTGATTTCCCTTATTTTATTGTGATGATGTAGGTCGGCGTCAACCAAATAATTTTGCACTCTGAAGAGAAAGTCGGTGATTGAAATTTCGTGGGAAAATTGCTCCGCAACAAAAAACGCCTTTGTTTTAATGATGTGTATCCCATGTCCTGTATAATGTCCGTGACACTCTCTCCCCTATTTCGTAATAATTCAAAACGTGATGCTCTTCGTTGAACTTTCTCGACGTAATCGGCTAATCCTATCTGGTAAGGATCCCAGACCGTGCAGCAGTATTCTAAAAGAGTCGGACAAGCGTAGTGTAGGCAGTCTAATAGATCTGTTACGTTTTCTAAGTGTTGTGCCAGAAAAATGCAGTTTTTGGTTTGCCTTCCCCCACAACATTTTCTATGTACTCTTTACAATTTAAATTGTTCGTAATTGTAAACCCTAGGTATTTAATTGAATTTATGGTCTCTGGATCAGACTGATTTATCGTGTAACCGAAGTTAAAGGAAATCCTCTTAGCACTCATGTGGATGACTTCACACTTTTCATTATTTAGGGTCAATTGCCAATTTTCGAACCAGCCAGATGTCTTTTATATATCGATTTTCAATGTGTTTTGATTTTCAGATGAGTTTACTAGACGATAAACGACAGCGTCACCTGCAAACAACCTAAGACGGCTGCTCAGATTGCCTCCAAAATCGTTTATATACACATATCAAAAAAAGTTTTGCATTACCTCGCTTCCGAGAGTTCCGGAACCTGTACAGAAAATTGGAACAGAGATCAACATAAACATCATTTCCGCCCTTTTTGTTGCTCATGAAAACCACACATTGCATGTTGTGCAACCATACAGCGAGACCTTCAGAGGTGGTGGTCTACATTGCTGTACACACCGGTACCTCTAATACCCAGTAGCACGTCCTCTTGCATTGATGCATGCCTGTATTAGTCGCGGCATACTATCCACAAGTTCATCAAGGCACTGTTGGTCCACAACGTCGCACTCCTCAACGGCGATTCGGCGTAGATCTCTCGCTGCGGCGCACAGTTTGAGTCGTAACACGACGTTCTGTGGCTGCACGAAAAGCATTAAACATGATTGCGTTGATGTCAGGGTTCCTCCGAGCCATTCCTTACACAAAGTAACAATGCGCACGCGATCGAACCGCTTTGTTGACCGTCTAGGCCTGACTGAACTGCAGACAACACGAGCCGTGTACTTCCTTCCTGGTGAAATGACGGGAACTGATCGTTTGTCGGGCTCGCTTCGTCTGATAGGCGCTGCTCATGCTCGGTTGTTTACATCTTTGGGTGGGTTTAATGACATCTCTGAATACTATAAGGGACTGTGTCTGTGATACAGTATCCATAGTCAACTTATCACAGTATCTACTTTTTCGGCATTCGTATGGACCAAAAAATAGTAAGGCAGTCTGGCTATTTTTATGGGAAGAATGTTACAAATATTCCAAACCGCCCCAACATCATCTAGAACAAAAATTCCTAATATTATGGCCGGCCGGAGTGGCCGAGCGATTCTAGGCGTTACAGTCTGGAACCGTGCGACCGCTACGGTCACAGGTTCGAATCCTGCCTCGGGCAAGGATGTGTGTGGTGTCCTTAAGTTAATTAGGTTTACGTAGTTGTAAGTTCTAGGGGACTGATGACCTCAGAAGTAAAGTCCCACAGTGCTCAGAGCCATTTGAACCATAACTTCATGACACCCTTGCTTACTACCAAAGGTACTGCCGTAGAAAAAGCTAACTTTTCACCAATTGAGAAACGGTCTTTGCACTTTAGTGATAATGTAACAGCTTATATAATAGAACATGGCAATGAAAAAGTATCTGATCTTTGCTAAAAGAATGCATGTCCTTTATTTCCTGCCTATACCTATACGTTGCCGGAACTGAAATGATGGGTTTGCTAGGGATATTATTTCTTACTGTTATATCCAAATTTAATCATGGAAACTTTCGAACCATATGGCCTAGCAACAGGAGAAGACGGAATGTGTTCAGAGCGGTGATGTGTTTCAACATATTCTTATTTATTTTGTCTGCTTTCAGATTTGATGAATTAATGACACGAGAAGCCCGAAAAGAAACTGACTCATTTCGTATGTTTTTGATAAGTTTATGAAAAACTGCAAAGACATTTATATTTACTCCGACTGAACTGTAGATGAAATGTAAGACCTTTCAGGGGTCATCGTTCCTCTCAAGTATTTTTGAAATCAAAACCTGGAAAATATGGTTTGCAACTTATTTGCCCATGCAACGCGAATATTCATTACTTATTGTCTCCTTTCATATATTCTGGCAAAGGACAGACATCATTCAGAAATAATTCACAGTTTGGCTCCACAATAAGCGTTCTAAGGTCAGCAGAACCTATTGTTCAGAAAAATAGTAACATTACTGCCGGCGATCGGTTTTCATTGCTCGAGCTAGTAGATGCTTTGAAACTGTGTGGTGTTAGTTTTATTGGAACAATGCAAAAAATAAATGAGAAATCCTGAACGAGGTTTAGCCACAGAAATCCAGACAAGTTGGTTCATCAGTTTTTAGATCTGTTCATGATAAAACTCTGGTATCTTACGTGACAAGAAAGAATAAGGTTGTGGTTCTAGTATCACTGTGCACCATTCATTAGTGGTTAATTCACACTCTTTCAATCATCCACTTTTATAATTCAATTAAAAGCTGTGTAGACGCTTGATTAAAAATTTGCACATTATTCAGTGTTGAGAAGATCCCAATGTTGAACAACAACAGTATTTAGAGCATTGTTGAGCACCTCTACGGTAAACAGTCACATCACACACTATCAAAAAAAGGGAAAGGAATTCAAAAATATTTTCTAGGTACTTGCAGGCTGCAATGGATGAAGTTCTTTGGAAAAGTTTTGAATATGATAGCAGGGTCGACAACTCTGCAGCACAAGTCCAAGCAGGGCCTAGTCAGCCAATAACGTCAAAGACGTCACAATGCCACCCATGTCCAAACATGTTCTAAATGTGAAAAACACATGAGAAAAATCCATTCCATTGACGAAAAAGTATGTCTTGAATGTGATGAATGAAAATAAGTGTCATTATTAATTTGAACAGGATACTTTTTGTTGTTTTAGTAATTGGTTCTTGGACCTGCTGTCACTTTTTACTGAAAGTTATTGTTTAGTTATTCCTTTATAGTTCACTTAATTGATCATTATTTGATCTCAAGACATGTTAATGAACATTGTTGACGTAGTTTATCTTTGTTTTTTTTTAAGTTAATTGCAAAAACTTTGTTTGAGAGACAGTGTTAATGTAAGAGCCTTGATTATTGGGAAGAGCACATTTACCTTTCTAATAAAGATTGATTTTTCATAAATACAGGTGATTTTTTCCACCGTGTACGAACTCTATGGATTGATCGATGAGGTGATATGGGACAACAAAGGTCTAATGAATTTTTTTCCGTAAATGCATGGTTTCCATGCTAGAGACCATTTATTCAATAATACTTTGTTACAGAGACTGCGGTCTAATACGCGCTGTACCATGCCATGCAGCCACAGTTATAGTATGTGTGGTTTCCTCCTAGAGGGTGGTACGGTCGCTCACACGTCATGCCCTAGCGCCCTCTCCTGCCTTAGTAATTGGTAATGTTGTGTCCGATTCACTTCTCTTGCTGATGCATCTTGTAGTGGATGTGTACAGTATTGAACACAATGGTTCCGTATGCCAATAGAAAGCTTGCCAACAAGGTGTTTACTTATGGAAAGGCAAATGGCAACGGGCGGGGGGCAGCAGGGTTGTATCAGGTGACCTATGCTACACGATGGTGTTCCAGCCCACTTCGCCGTTAACTTCCGGATGCATCTCAATCATGTCTTCCCTGGTCGATGGATAGGACGAGAGGTTCCAGTTGCATGTCGTGCTCGTTCTTCGGATCTCAACCCATGTGATTTCTTGTTATGGAACCATCTCAGAAATATCGTGTATGCAGAGCCTTTTCCAGAGTGGAGACAGTTGAGCAACGTATTCATACTGCCTTTGAGACTGTTCGGATGCAGCCTTCCGAAGCGAACGTGTGATACAGACCGTGCTATGGCGTCTACAAGCATGCGTTGAGGCACATGGAAACTATTTTGAACACATACTGTAACTGTGGTTGCGTGGTACAGCGTGTATTAAACAGCAGTCTGTATGATTGAAGAATGGTGTCTAACATGGAAACCATGCGGTTTCTGACATAAGTTCATTATACCTTTCTTTGTTTCGTATCCTCTCACCGATTAATTCCTAAACTGTGCACGGTGGAAAAAATCATCTTGTATAAGCTTTTCTTTTGATGACTCTTCAACAATAGTTTAGAGGAACATAGATGTAAACCGGTTTCAGATGTCTTTGTTTTTGGGGTCGAAAATCATCCCACGGAGTTACCAGTCGAAATATCGAGTATAATGAAGTGTTAAATGTCTGCTGATGATAAAAGATAACGTAAGCATTACATACTCGTATATACAGTTTTCTTAACGTCGTGATGACAAATAACTGCGGATGAAAGGAACAAACACTAATGCATTGTAAAAATGTTTCTGATATGCACCATCCGTCCGAACAGTTTCGAGACTGACTATCCAAACAGTTTTGAAACTGACTGTTCCTGGCGTATAAGCGACGTCAGTGCAATAACTACAACGACAGCTTGAACTGACAACTGTAAACAACAGACGTGTATCCGACCAGTCATCTGTGAGCAGGCAGTGTTAAGTAGCGGACACGCGGCCATAGTGTGTCAACACTGTGTCACAATCTGCGATGGAACAACATATCTAAATCAAGTCTGGGAGACATTCTCCAGAATGTTTGAAGAAGAGAAAAGCGTCTGATAGGTTAGTCCCAAAACCTGTCTCCCGGGAAAAAAAGAACGCATGGAAACCCGTGCCAGCCTGATTGAAATGCAAGATGCGGACAATTGTTTTCTCGAAAGAATCATCGTAGGTGACCTACTACAAAACGACAAAGTGCTAAAATTCACATGAAGGATCAATCCTCTGATGACGTTACCGACATTCAAATCGACGCGACGTGCGAGTTGAACACCATACCACAAAGGACTTCTCTGACAAGTTATACGTGGTTGTATGAACAGGATGTCCGTTGTACTCAAATGGTCAAATGGGAGGGACGGGGGAGGGGGGGGGAGGCGACTCTGTAAAACACCTGAAGCATTGAAACCACCCTCTGACTTTTGTTTCTGATTTATTAACGCAAACTCGAAACTTTTCAGACTGCCGGGGTATTATTAATAGATCTACATTTCATCTGCAAATCTTCGTAAGACACTCGAAATAGTGACGTAATGCTCGTAAATTATTTCTATTCGCCTAGGGCGTGATTAATTGGTTCTAGATGTTACGGGAGACTAATTTCCTTAACGATAATTTCATCCTTAGCGGCTGTAGCGCCACAAATGAGGCGTCATACCGGCCTGTAATCTGCTCTGCGGCATTAAGAGATCTGCGCACTAAAGACGCCAGCGGCCATCTTTGGCTCATTAGCCGTCTAAGCCGGGCCGTCAGCGCTGCTCGTTGTGAGTCAGCTGTTTTCCCAGCGTCTGTCTTTATAAGCAGCGAAAATGCGAGGTCAGCGATGGGAAGTTGCGGTTATTTCGTGCTATCACACGCCTGTAGCAGCAGAAAACAGC